>NW_028125705.1:0-306000 GCF_965194825.1 Balaenoptera physalus | reverse complement strand
CAGCTCACACCACTCAGAATAATCATCAGCAAAAACTACAAAGAATAAATCCTGAAGGTGCTGGGAAGAAATACATGCCCTCCACTTTAAGTGGGACGTAACCTGGAAAGAGCCACTAAGGAGAACAGAACAGAGGTGCCTTTTAAAGGTAAACACTGAGCTACCATATGATCCAGCAGACGTATTCCCGGACCTATAAACTAAGAAGACAGAATTGGAAGGACACAGCCACGCAAATCTGCATTGCATACTATTACAATAGCCAAGATATGGAAGTAACCAAAAAGCCGATCGACAGATGGGTGGACCAAGAAGAACTGCTACCTGTACAGATGGACTATGAGCTAGTGAAAAAATGAAACAATGCCATTTGCAGCACCATAGATGAGTCTAGAAGTAATCACGCAACTTGGAGTAAGTGAGAAAGCGAAAGACACATATCCTATCATATCACATATAGGGGTTACCTAAAAAATGATATAAACAAAGATATTTCCACAGACAAACACTATCATAGATTCATTAAAAAAATTATGGTTCACCAAATGGAAAGGTGTGAGGATTGGATACATTACCATATTGAGGTTAACAGAGAGATACAAACACATGTGAAATATATAATCACCAAAGACCTACCCAATACCAAGGGAAGACTACTCAACATTGTGTCATAACCTACATGGGAAAAGGATCCGAAGAAGAATAGATATATGTATATGTGTGAAAGAACCACATCTTGCACACCTAGAACAAACAAAACATTGTAATCAAGTTTGCTGTGATAAAAATTAAAATTAAGGTAAAAATACCAACAAGAAGTAATGAGACATAAACTTAAAGGGCTTTTTGCTCGCACATTCCATTCTAATTTACAACCTAGAACACCACTTCCAGTAAGGCTCTGTTGCCCTAGTAACCAGATTTGGTAAAGGAGAAATGCTGCCACCTTGTGGCCGATTCCCGCAAGAGCAGCTATTAACCCACAGCTAATGGTCACTTACCATTCACAAAGACTCAGGGCTGTAAAGGACACCTGCCCTCAAAATTGTGCTGATGTAGGGAATGGATAAAAGAATTCAAAACAGGCAAAATGTTCACGAAGGTAGTATGAAGAGGTAAGTTTTACTCACTCTCTTTTAAAGAAAGGAAAATGGATAAAAGCTCAGCCTCAGGAAGTATTAGACTCATGTAATCTAATCTACAAAAACTTTTCAACTCACACCAGTCGACTGACCATTGGCAAAAAGTCTACAAACAATAAATGCTGAAGAGATTTTACAGAACTCTGTACCCTCTAGCTGCTGGGGAGATGTAAGAGGGTTAAACGCTAATAATGAGAACAGAAAGGAGCTGCGTTTAAAAGGAAAAATTGAGGTACCATTCAATCCAGCAGGCGCACCAATGGGCCTCTCACCTGAGAAGACCAGAATGAAGAAGACCCGGGCTGCAAAAGCTGCACTGCAGCCTTATTCATAATAGACAAGGCAGTGAAGCAACCAAAATGTCCATCAACAGATGAAAGGATAAAGAAGAAGTGGTCCATGTACACAATGAATACTAGCCATGCAAAACAATGAAACACTGCTCTTTGAGGCACCATAGATGATCTTGGAGATAATCACAGAACATGAGGTAAGTCGGAAAGCAAAAGTCTTATATCCTACGATATCACTTATAGGCGTTATCTAATAACTGACACAAATGAAAATATTTCCACAGAGAAAGTCAATCACAGACTTATTAAAGAAAAACTATGCTTATCTAAAAGGAAAGGTGGGGGGAATGGATAAATGAAGATTACCGTTACCATATGTATACAAATACATATTATATACATATATCAAAAAGACCGACCATATAGCAAGGAAGAATTACGGAACACTCTGTAATAATTTACACGGGAAGAGGACCTCTAAATAAATAGTTATATAGAATAGGTAGATGAACCAGAGTATGTATACCTTTGACGAGCAACATTCTAACCATAACCCCAATTGAAAAAATTAAAACAACGAACTAGGAGTAATGAGACATAAACTTATGGGGGGTTTTCCTGGCACATTCCATCCAAATTTAAAACCTAGGCAAACAACTTCCAGAATGGCTCTGCTGCCCTAGTACCCAGATTTGGGAATGGAGAAATGCTGCATCCTTGTGGCCGTTTCCCACAACAGCAGCTTAAAACCCACTGCAAAAGGTCACTAAATATTCACCCATTGCAGGTCTGTAAATGACACCGGCCCTCCAAAAATACTGAGGTGGAAAATCGTCCAAAAAATTCCAGAGTGCAACCTTCCAAAAAGAAAATTTGAAGAGGTATATTATACTCACACTTTTTTCCTTTTTTCTTTTAACAGAAAAGAAAAAGGCGTGGAAAAATGATGAATTGTAGGAATTTTTACAGACATGTAAACCCAAATTACAAAAACTTACCAGCTCACACCAGTCAGAACGGCCATCAACAAAAATGGTGCAAGCCTTAAATGCTGACGTGATTGTGGAGAAATGCGTACCCTCGATTCTAAGGGGGACGTGGTAAGAGCCACTAATGAAAGCACAATTGAGGTGCCTTGAAAAGGTAAACGTTGAGCTACCATACCAGTCAATCAATCATACCCACTGCTGGGTCTATCACCTGAGAAAATGAAAATCAAAAATCACAGGCTGGCAAACCTGCACTCCAGCAATATTTACCATAGGCAACACTTGGAAGCAACGAAAATGTCCATCAACAGAGGAATGCACCAAGAAGAAGTGGTCCATGTACACAATGGAATATTAGCTATGGAAAACATTGAAGCACTGCTCTTTGAGGCACCATAGATGAGCCTGGAGATAATCACAAAACATGAAGTAGGTCGGAAAGCAAAAGACCTATATCCTATATTATCACTTATGGCATTATGTAATAACTGACACAGATGAACATATTTCCAAAGAGAAAGACACTCACAGGCTTAGAAAACAAACTATGCTCATCGAAAAGGAAAGGAGGGGGGAAATTGAGAAATGAAGATTAGTGTTACTATACATATACAAATACATAGTATATACATGTATCAAAAAGACCGAACATATAGCAAGGGAGGTCGACAGAACACTGTAATATTTTACATGGGAAGAGGATCTGTACATTAATAGACATACATAATGTATAAATGAACCAGATTGTGTACACCTAGGACAAACAATATTCTAAACTTTACCCAGATTAAAAAAATTTTAAAACCAAGAAGAAGTAATGAGACATAAACTTATGGGGATTTCTCCTGGCAAATTCCATTCTAATTTACAACCTAGGACAATGACTTCCAGAAAGGCTCTGCTGCCCTAGTACCCAGATTGGGGAATGGAGAAATGCTACCTCCTTGTGGCCGTTTCCCACAACAGCAGCTTTGAACCCACTGCAAAAGGTGACTAAATTTTCACCAACTTGCATTTCTGTAAATGGCACCTGCCTTCCAGAAAATTTCTGGGGTCAAAAATCGACCAAAAACTTCAGAAGAGGGCAACCTTCGAAGAAGACAATTTCAAGAGGTATATTGTACTCACGGTTTTTTCTTTTAAGAGAAAAGAAAAAGGCATAGGAATATGGTTAATTTTAAAAATTTTAATGACATGCATACCCATATTACAAAAACCTATCAGATCACAGCAGTCAGAATGGCCATTAGGAATAATGCTGCAAAAAATAAACGGTGAAGGTAGTGTGGAGAAATGCGTACCCTCGGTTGAAAGGGGGGGCATGTAAAGAGCCACTAATGAAAACACAATGTAGGTGATTTGAAAAGGGAAACATTGAGCTACCAGTCAATCAATCACAACCACTGCTTGGCCTATCACCTGAGAAAATGAGAATCAAAAAGACACAGGCTGGCAAACCTGTACACCAGCAAGATTTACCATAGCCAGCACTTGGAAGCAATGAAAATGTCCATCAACCGAGGAATGCACCAAGAAGAAGTGGTCCATGTACACAATGGAATATTACTCTAATAATAAATATAAATAAAATTTAAAAACAAACAAAAGCAAGGAGACATCAACATTTGTGGGTTTATCTGGGCACATTGCACTCTAATTTATAACCGAAGAACACCACTGGCCGGTAGGTCTGTTTCCCTACTACCAGCATGGGAAACGAAGAAAGGCTGCCACTCTCTGGCCGTTACCTGCAAAAGTAGGTTTAAAGCCTGAGCTAATGGTCACTTCATGTGAACAAGTACTGCAGGGCTGTAAATGAAACCTGCCCTCAAAATGTCTTGAGGGAGATAATGGCCAAAATATTTCAAATGGTGACACATACTTTAAGAAAACACTTTGAAGAAATAAGCTCTAATCACAGCTGGAAAAATAAAAAGGATATATCTTAAAGCTCAATTTCAACGCATTATGAGACACATGCAAATTCAACCACAAAGAGGTATCAGCTCACACCACTCAGAATAATCATCAGCAAAAACTACAAAGAATAAATCCTGAAGGTGCTGGGAAGAAATACATGCCCTCCACTTTAAGTGGGACGTAACCTGGAAAGAGCCACTAAGGAGAACAGAACAGAGGTGCCTTTTAAAGGTAAACACTGAGCTACCATATGATCCAGCAGACGTATTCCCGGACCTATAAACTAAGAAGACAGAATTGGAAGGACACAGCCACGCAAATCTGCATTGCATACTATTACAATAGCCAAGATATGGAAGTAACCAAAAAGCCGATCGACAGATGGGTGGACCAAGAAGAACTGCTACCTGTACAGATGGACTATGAGCTAGTGAAAAAATGAAACAATGCCATTTGCAGCACCATAGATGAGTCTAGAAGTAATCACGCAACTTGGAGTAAGTGAGAAAGCGAAAGACACATATCCTATCATATCACATATAGGGGTTACCTAAAAAATGATATAAACAAAGATATTTCCACAGACAAACACTATCATAGATTCATTAAAAAAATTATGGTTCACCAAATGGAAAGGTGTGAGGATTGGATACATTACCATATTGAGGTTAACAGAGAGATACAAACACATGTGAAATATATAATCACCAAAGACCTACCCAATACCAAGGGAAGACTACTCAACATTGTGTCATAACCTACATGGGAAAAGGATCCGAAGAAGAATAGATATATGTATATGTGTGAAAGAACCACATCTTGCACACCTAGAACAAACAAAACATTGTAATCAAGTTTGCTGTGATAAAAATTAAAATTAAGGTAAAAATACCAACAAGAAGTAATGAGACATAAACTTAAAGGGCTTTTTGCTCGCACATTCCATTCTAATTTACAACCTAGAACACCACTTCCAGTAAGGCTCTGTTGCCCTAGTAACCAGATTTGGTAAAGGAGAAATGCTGCCGCCTTGTGGCCGATTCCCGCAAGAGCAGCTATTAACCCACAGCTAATGGTCACTTACCATTCACAAGGACTCAGGGCTGTAAAGGACACCTGCCCTCAAAATTGTGCTGATGTAGGGAATGGATAAAAGAATTCAAAACAGGCAAAATGTTCACGAAGGTAGTATGAAGAGGTAAGTTTTACTCACTCTCTTTTAAAGAAAGGAAAATGGATAAAAGCTCAGCCTCAGGAAGTATTAGACTCATGTAATCTAATCTACAAAAACTTTTCAACTCACACCAGTCGACTGACCATTGGCAAAAAGTCTACAAACAATAAATGCTGAAGAGATTTTACAGAACTCTGTACCCTCTAGCTGCTGGGGAGATGTAAGAGGGTTAAACGCTAATAATGAGAACAGAAAGGAGCTGCGTTTAAAAGGAAAAATTGAAGTACCATTCAATCCAGCAGGCGCACCAATGGGCCTCTCACCTGAGAAGACCAGAATGAAGAAGACCCGGGCTGCAAAAGCTGCACTGCAGCCTTATTCATAATAGACAAGGCAGTGAAGCAACCAAAATGTCCATCAACAGATGAAAGGATAAAGAAGAAGTGGTCCATGTACACAATGAATACTAGCCATGCAAAACAATGAAACACTGCTCTTTGAGGCACCACAGATGATCTTGGAGATAATCACAGAACATGAGGTAAGTTGGAAAGCAAAAGTCCTATATCCTACGATATCACTTATAGGCGTTATCTAATAACTGACACAAATGAAAATATTTCCACAGAGAAAGTCAATCACAGACTTATTAAAGAAAAACTATGCTTATCTAAAAGGAAAGGTGGGGGGAATGGATAAATGAAGATTACCGTTACCATATGTATACAAATACATATTATATACATATATCAAAAAGACCGACCATATAGCAAGGAAGAATTACGGAACACTCTGTAATAATTTACACGGGAAGAGGACCTCTAAATAAATAGTTATATAGAATAGGTAGATGAACCAGAGTATGTATACCTTTGACGAGCAACATTCTAACCATAACCCCAATTGAAAAAATTAAAACTACGAACTAGGAGTAATGAGACATAAACTTATGGGGGGTTTTCCTGGCACATTCCATCCAAATTTAAAACCTAGGCAAACAACTTCCAGAATGGCTCTGCTGCCCTTGTACACAGATTTGGGAATGGAGAAATGCTGCATCCTTGTGGCCGTTTCCCACAACAGCAGCTTAAAACCCACTGCAAAAGGTCACTAAATATTCACCCATTGCAGGTCTGTAAATGACACCGGCCCTCCAAAAATACTGAGGTGGAAAATCGTCCAAAAAATTCCAGAGTGCAACCTTCCAAAAAGAAAATTTGAAGAGGTATATTATACTCACACTTTTTTCCTTTTTTCTTTTAACAGAAAAGAAAAAGGCGTGGAAAAATGATGAATTGTAGGAATTTTTACAGACATGTAAACCCAAATTACAAAAACTTACCAGCTCACACCAGTCAGAATGGCCATCAACAAAAATGGTGCAAGACTTAAATGCTGACGTGATTGTGGAGAAATGCGTACCCTCGATTCTAAGGGGGACGTGGTAAGAGCCACTAATGAAAGCACTATTGAGGTGCCTTGAAAAGGTAAACGTTGAGCTACCATACCAGTCAATCAATCATACCCACTGCTGGGTCTATCACCTGAGAAAATGAAAATCAAAAATCACAGGCTGGCAATCCTGCACTCCAGCAATATTTACCATAGGCAACACTTGGAAGCAACGAAAATGTCCATCAACAGAGGAATGCACCCAGAAGAAGTGGTCCATGTACACAATGGAATATTAGCTATGGAAAACATTGAAGCACTGCTCTTTGAGGCACCATAGATGAGCCTGGAGATAATCACAAAACATGAAGTAGGTGGGAAAGCAAAAGACCTATATCCTATATTATCACTTATGGCATTATGCAATAACTGACACAGATGAACATATTTCCAAAGAGAAAGACACTCACAGGCTTAGAAAACAAACTATGCTCATCGAAAAGGAAAGGAGGGGGGAAATTGAGAAATGAAGATTAGTGTTACTATACATATACAAATACATAGTATATACATGTATCAAAAAGACCGAACATATAGCAAGGGAGGTCGACAGAACACTGTAATATTTTACATGGGAAGAGGATCTGTACATTAATAGACATACATAATGTATAAATGAACCAGATTGTGTACACCTAGGACAAACAATATTCTAAACTTTACCCAGATTAAAAAAATTTTAAAACCAAGAAGAAGTAATGAGACATAAACTTATGGGGATTTCTCCTGGCAAATTCCATTCTAATTTACAACCTAGGACAATGACTTCCAGAAAGGCTCTGCTGCCCTAGTACCCAGATTGGGGAATGGAGAAATGCTACCTCCTTGTGGCCGTTTCCCACAACAGCAGCTTTGAACCCACTGCAAAAGGTGACTAATTTTTCACCAACTTGCATTTCTGTAAATGGCACCTGCCTTCCAGAAAATTTTTGGGGTCAAAAATCGACCAAAAACTTCAGAAGAGGGCAACCTGCGAAGAAGACAATTTCAAGAGCTATATTGTACTCACGGTTTTTTCTTTTAAGAGAAAAGATAAAGGCATAGGAATATGATGAATTTTAAAAATTTTAATGACATGCATACCCATATTACAAAAACCTATCAGCTCACAGCAGTCAGAATGGCCATTAGGAATAATGCTGCAAAAAATAAACGGTGAAGGGAGTGTGGAGAAATACGTACCCTCGGTTGTAAGGGGGGGCATGTAAAGAGCCACTAATGAAAACACAATGTAGGTGCTTTGAAAAGGGAAACGTTGAGCTACCAGTCAATCAATCACAACCACTGCTTGGCCTACCACCTGAGAAAATGAGAATCAAAAAGTCACAGGCTGGCAAACCTGTACGCCAGCAAGATTTACCATAGCCAGCACTTGGAAGCAATGAAAATGTCCATCAACCGAGGAATGCACCAAGAAGAAGTGGTCCACGTACACAATGGAATATTACTCTAATAATAAATATAAATTAAATTTAAAAACAAACAAAAGCAAGGAGACATCAACATTTGTGGGTTTATCCGGGCACATTGCACTCTCATTTATAACCGAAGAACACCACTGGCCGGTAGGTCTGTTTCCCTAGTACCACCATGGGAAACGTAGAAAGGCTGCCGCTCTCTGGCCGTTACCTGCAAAAGCAGGTTTAAAGCCTGAGCTAATGGTCACTTCATAAGAACAAGTACTGCAGGGCTGTAAATGAAACCTGCCCTCAAAATGTCTTGAGGGAGATAATGGCCAAAATATTTCAAATGGTGACACATACTTTAAGAAAACACTTTGAAGAAATAAGCTCTAATCACAGCTGGAAAAATAAAAAGGACATGTCTTAAAGCTCAGTTTCAACGCATTATGAGACACATGCAAATTCAACCACAAAGAGGTATCAGCTCACACCACTCAGAAAAATCATCAGCAAAAACTACAAAGAATAAATCCTGAAGGTGCTGGGAAGAAATACATGCCCTCCACTTTAAGTGGGACGTAACCTGGAAAGAGCCACTAAGGAGAACAGAACAGAGGTGCCTTTAAAAGGTAAACACTGAGCTACCATATGATACAGCAGACCTATTCCTGGACCTATAAACTAAGAAGACAGAATTGGAAGGACACAGCCTCGCAAATCTGCATTGCATACTATTACAATAGGCAAGATATGGAAGTAACCAAAAAGCCCATCGACAGATGGGTGGACAAAGAAGAACTGCTACCTGTACAGATGGAATATGAGCTAGTGAAAAAATGAAACAATGCCATTTGCAGCACCATAGATGAGTCTAGAAGTAATCACGCAACTTGGAGTAAGTGAGAAAGCGAAAGACACATATCCTATCGTATCACATATAGGGGTTACCTAAAAAATGATACAAACAAAGATATTTCCACAGACAAACACTATCATAGATTCATTAAAAAACTTATGGTTCACCAAATGGAAAGGTGTGAGGATTGGATACATTACCATATTGAGGTTAACAGAGACATACAAACACATGTGAAATATATAATCCCCAAATACCTACGCAATACCAAGGGAAGATTACTCAACATTGTGTCATAACCTACATGGGAAAAGGATCCGAAGAAGAATAGATATATATATATGTGTGAAAGAACCACATCTTGCACACCTAGAACAAACAAAACATTGTAATCAAGTTTGCTGTGATAAAAATTAAATTAAGTTAAAAATACCAACAAGAAGTAATGAGACATAAACTTAAAGGGCTTTTTCCTCGAACATTCCATTCTAATTTACAACCTAGAACACCACTTCCAGTAAGGCTCTGTTGCCCTAGTAACCAGATTTGGTAAAGGAGAAATGCTGCCGCCATGTGGCCGTTTCCCGCAAGAGCAGCTTTTAACCCACAGCTAATGGTCATTTACCATTCACAAGGACTCAGGGCTGTAAAGGACGCCTGCCCTCAAAATTGTGCTGAGGTAGGGAATGGATAAAAGAATTCAAAACAGGCAAAATGTTCACGAAGATAGTATGAAAAGGTAAGTTTTACTCACTCTCTTTTTAAAGAAAGAAAAATGGATAAAAGCTCAGCCTCAGGAAGTATTAGACTCATGCAATCTAATCTACAAAAACTTTTCAACTCACACCAGTCGACTGACCATTGGCAAAAAGTCTACAAACAATAAATGCTGAAGAGGTTTTAGAGAATTGTGTACCCTCTAGCTGCTGGTGAGATGTAAGAGGTTTAAACGCTAATAATGAGAACAGAAAGGAGCTGCGTTTAAAAGGAAAAATTGAGGTACCATTCAATCCAGCAGGCGCACCAATGGGCCTCTCACCTGAGAAGACCAGAATGAAGAAGACCCGGGCTGCAAAAGCTGCACTGCAGCCTGATTCACAATAGACAAGGCAGTGAAGCAACCAAAATGTCCATCAACAGATGAAAGGATAAAGAAGAAGTGGTCCATGTACACAATGAATACTAGCCATGGAAAACAATGAAACACTGCTCTTTGAGGCACCATAGATGATCTTGGAGATAATCACAGAACATGAGGTAAGTCGGAAAGCAAAAGTCCTATATCCTACGATATCACTTATAGGCGTTATCTAATAAGTGACACAAATGAACATATTTCCACAGAGAAAGTCAATCACAGACTTATTAAAAAAACTATGCTTATCTAAAAGGAAAGGTGGGGGAATGGATAAATGAAGATTAGCGTTACCATATGTATACAAATACATATTATATACATATATCAAAAAGACTGACCAAATAGCAAGGAAGGTTTACGGAACACTCTGTAATAATTTACACGGGAAGAGGATCTCTACATAAATAGGTATATAGAATATGTAGATGAACCAGAGTGTGTACACCTTGGATAAGCAACATTCTAACCATTACGCCAATTGAAAAAATTAAAACAACAAACTAGGAGTAATGAGACATAAACTTATGGGGGGTTTTCCTGCCACATTCCATTTAAATTTACAACCTATACAAACGACTTCCAGAATGGTTCTGCTGCCCTAGTACCCAGATTTGGGAATGGAGAAATGCTGCATCCTTGTGGCCGTTTCCCACAACAGCAGCTTTAAACCCACTGCAAAAGGTCACTAAATATTCACCAATTGCAGTTCTGTAAATGACACCCGCCCTCCAAAAAATCCTGAGGCCGAAAATCGACCAAAAAATTCTAGAGTGCAACCTTCCAAAAAGAAAATTTGAAGAGGTATATTATACTCACACATTTTTGCTTTTTTCTTTTAACAGAAAAGAAAAAGGTGTGGAGAAATGATGAATTGTAGGAATTTTTACAGACATGTAAACCCAAATTACAAAAACCTATCAGCTCACACCAGACAGAATGGCCATCAACAAAAATGCTGCAAACAATAAATGCTGATGTGATTGTGGAGAAATGTGTACCCTCGATTCTAAGGGGGACGTGGTAAGAGCCACTAATGAAAGCACAATTGAGGTGCCTTGGAAAGGTAAACGTTGAGCTACCATACCAGTCAATCAATCATACCCACTGCTGGGTCTACCACCTGAGAAAATGAAAATCAAAAATCACAGGCTGGCAAACCTGCACTCCAGCAATATTTACCATAGGCAACACTTGGAAGCAACGAAAATGTCCATCAACAGAGGAATGCACCAAGAAGAAGTGGTCCATGTACACAATGGAATATTAGCTATGGAAAACATTGAAGCACTGCTCTTTGAGGCACCATAGATGAGCCTGGAGATAATCACAAAACATGAAGTAGGTCGGAAAGCAAAAGACCTATATCCTATATTATCACTCATGGCATTATGTAATAACTGACACAGATGAACATATTTCCAAAGAGAAAGACACTCACAGGCTTAGAAAACAAACTATGCTCATCGAAAAGGAAAGGAGGGGGGAAATTGAGAAATGAAGATTAGTGTTACTATACATATACAAATACATAGTATATACATGTATCAAAAAGACCGAACATATAGCAAGGGAGGTCGACAGAACACTGTAATATTTTACATGGGAAGAGGATCTGTACATTAATAGACATACATAATGTATAAATGAACCAGATTGTGTACACCTAGGACAAACAATATTCTAAACTTTACCCAGATTAAAAAAATTTTAAAACCAAGAAGAAGTAATGAGACATAAACTTATGGGGATTTCTCCTGGCAAATTCCATTCTAATTTACAACCTAGGACAATGACTTCCAGAAAGGCTCTGCTGCCCTAGTACCCAGATTGGGGAATGGAGAAATGCTACCTCCTTGTGGCCGTTTCCCACAACAGCAGCTTTGAACCCACTGCAAAAGGTGACTAAATTTTCACCAACTTGCATTTCTGTAAATGGCACCTGCCTTCCAGAAAATTTCTGGGGTCAAAAATCGACCAAAAACTTCAGAAGAGGGCAACCTTCGAAGAAGACAATTTCAAGAGGTATATTGTACTCACGGTTTTTTCTTTTAAGAGAAAAGAAAAAGGCATAGGAATATGGTTAATTTTAAAAATTTTAATGACATGCATACCCATATTACAAAAACCTATCAGCTCACAGCAGTCAGAATGGCCATTAGGAATAATGCTGCAAAAAATAAACGGTGAAGGGAGTGTGGAGAAATACGTACCCTCGGTTGTAAGGGGGGGCATGTAAAGAGCCACTAATGAAAACACAATGTAGGTGCTTTGAAAAGGGAAACGTTGAGCTACCAGTCAATCAATCACAACCACTGCTTGGCCTACCACCTGAGAAAATGAGAATCAAAAAGTCACAGGCTGGCAATCCTGTACGCCAGCAAGATTTACCATAGCCAGCACTTGGAAGCAATGAAAATGTCCATCAACCGAGGAATGCACCAAGAAGAAGTGGTCCATGTACACAATGGAATATTAGCTATGGAAAACATTGAAGCACTGCTCTTTGAGGCACCATAGATGAGCCTGGAGATAATCACAAAACATGAAGTAGGTCGGAAAGCAAAAGACCTATATCCTATATTATCACTTATGGCATTATGTAATAACTGACACAGATGAACATATTTCCAAAGAGAAAGACACTCACAGGCTTAGAAAACAAACTATGCTCATCGAAAAGGAAAGGAGGGGGGAAATTGAGAAATGAAGATTAGTGTTACTATACATATACAAATACATAGTATATACATGTATCAAAAAGACCGAACATATAGCAAGGGAGTTCGACAGAACACTGTAATATTTTACATGGGAAGAGGATCTGTACATTAATAGACATACATAATGTATAAATGAACCAGATTGTGTACACCTAGGACAAACAATATTCTAAACTTTACCCAGATTAAAAAAATTTTAAAACCAAGAAGAAGTAATGAGACATAAACTTATGGGGATTTCTCCTGGCAAATTCCATTCTAATTTACAACCTAGGACAATGACTTCCAGAAAGGCTCTGCTGCCCTAGTACCCAGATTGGGGAATGGAGAAATGCTACCTCCTTGTGGCCGTTTCCCACAACAGCAGCTTTGAACCCACTGCAAAAGGTGACTAAATTTTCACCAACTTGCATTTCTGTAAATGGCACCTGCCTTCCAGAAAATTTCTGGGGTCAAAAATCGACCAAAAACTTCAGAAGAGGGCAACCTTCGAAGAAGACAATTTCAAGAGGTATATTGTACTCACGGTTTTTTCTTTTAAGAGAAAAGAAAAAGGCATAGGAATATGGTTAATTTTAAAAATTTTAATGACATGCATACCCATATTACAAAAACCTATCAGCTCACAGCAGTCAGAATGGCCATTAGGAATAATGCTGCAAAAAATAAACGGTGAAGGGAGTGTGGAGAAATACGTACCCTCGGTTGTAAGGGGGGGCATGTAAAGAGCCACTAATGAAAACACAATGTAGGTGCTTTGAAAAGGGAAACGTTGAGCTACCAGTCAATCAATCACAACCACTGCTTGGCCTACCACCTGAGAAAATGAGAATCAAAAAGTCACAGGCTGGCAATCCTGTACGCCAGCAAGATTTACCATAGCCAGCACTTGGAAGCAATGAAAATGTCCATCAACCGAGGAATGCACCAAGAAGAAGTGGTCCACGTACACAATGGAATATTACTCTAATAATAAATATAAATTAAATTTAAAAACAAACAAAAGCAAGGAGACATCAACATTTGTGGGTTTATCTGGGCACATTGCACTCTCATTTATAACCGAAGAACACCACTGGCCGGTAGGTCTGTTTCCCTAGTACCACCATGGGAAACGTAGAAAGGCTGCCGCTCTCTGGCCGTTACCTGCAAAAGCAGGTTTAAAGCCTGAGCTAATGGTCACTTCATAAGAACAAGTACTGCAGGGCTGTAAATGAAACCTGCCCTCAAAATGTCTTGAGGGAGATAATGGCCAAAATATTTCAAATGGTGACACATACTTTAAGAAAACACTTTGAAGAAATAAGCTCTAATCACAGCTGGAAAAATAAAAAGGACATGTCTTAAAGCTCAGTTTCAACGCATTATGAGACACATGCAAATTCAACCACAAAGAGGTATCAGCTCACACCACTCAGAAAAATCATCAGCAAAAACTACAAAGAATAAATCCTGAAGGTGCTGGGAAGAAATACATGCCCTCCACTTTAAGTGGGACGTAACCTGGAAAGAGCCACTAAGGAGAACAGAACAGAGGTGCCTTTAAAAGGTAAACACTGAGCTACCATATGATACAGCAGACCTATTCCTGGACCTATAAACTAAGAACACAGAATTGGAAGGACACAGCCTCGCAAATCTGCATTGCATCCTATTACAATAGGCAAGATATGGAAGTAACCAAAAAGCCCATCGACAGATGGGTGGACAAAGAAGAACTGCTACCTGTACAGATGGAATATGAGCTAGTGAAAAAATGAAACAATGCCATTTGCAGCACCATAGATGAGTCTAGAAGTAATCACGCAACTTGGAGTAAGTGAGAAAGCGAAAGACACATATCCTATCGTATCACATATAGGGGTTACCTAAAAAATGATACAAACAAAGATATTTCCACAGACAAACACTATCATAGATTCATTAAAAAACTTATGGTTCACCAAATGGAAAGGTGTGAGGATTGGATACATTACCATATTGAGGTTAACAGAGACATACAAACACATGTGAAATATATAATCCCCAAATACCTACGCAATACCAAGGGAAGATTACTCAACATTGTGTCATAACCTACATGGGAAAAGGATCCGAAGAAGAATAGATATATATATATGTGTGAAAGAACCACATCTTGCACACCTAGAACAAACAAAACATTGTAATCAAGTTTGCTGTGATAAAAATTAAATTAAGTTAAAAATACCAACAAGAAGTAATGAGACATAAACTTAAAGGGCTTTTTCCTCGAACATTCCATTCTAATTTACAACCTAGAACACCACTTCCAGTAAGGCTCTGTTGCCCTAGTAACCAGATTTGGTAAAGGAGAAATGCTGCCGCCATGTGGCCGTTTCCCGCAAGAGCAGCTTTTAACCCACAGCTAATGGTCATTTACCATTCACAAGGACTCAGGGCTGTAAAGGACGCCTGCCCTCAAAATTGTGCTGAGGTAGGGAATGGATAAAAGAATTCAAAACAGGCAAAATGTTCACGAAGATAGTATGAAAAGGTAAGTTTTACTCACTCTCTTTTTAAAGAAAGAAAAATGGATAAAAGCTCAGCCTCAGGAAGTATTAGACTCATGCAATCTAATCTACAAAAACTTTTCAACTCACACCAGTCGACTGACCATTGGCAAAAAGTCTACAAACAATAAATGCTGAAGAGGTTTTAGAGAATTGTGTACCCTCTAGCTGCTGGTGAGATGTAAGAGGTTTAAACGCTAATAATGAGAACAGAAAGGAGCTGCGTTTAAAAGGAAAAATTGAGGTACCATTCAATCCAGCAGGCGCACCAATGGGCCTCTCACCTGAGAAGACCAGAATGAAGAAGACCCGGGCTGCAAAAGCTGCACTGCAGCCTGATTCACAATAGACAAGGCAGTGAAGCAACCAAAATGTCCATCAACAGATGAAAGGATAAAGAAGAAGTGGTCCATGTACACAATGAATACTAGCCATGGAAAACAATGAAACACTGCTCTTTGAGGCACCATAGATGATCTTGGAGATAATCACAGAACATGAGGTAAGTCGGAAAGCAAAAGTCCTATATCCTACGATATCACTTATAGGCGTTATCTAATAAGTGACACAAATGAACATATTTCCACAGAGAAAGTCAATCACAGACTTATTAAAAAAACTATGCTTATCTAAAAGGAAAGGTGGGGGAATGGATAAATGAAGATTAGCGTTACCATATGTATACAAATACATATTATATACATATATCAAAAAGACTGACCAAATAGCAAGGAAGGTTTACGGAACACTCTGTAATAATTTACACGGGAAGAGGATCTCTACATAAATAGGTATATAGAATATGTAGATGAACCAGAGTGTGTACACCTTGGATAAGCAACATTCTAACCATTACGCCAATTGAAAAAATTAAAACAACAAACTAGGAGTAATGAGACATAAACTTATGGGGGGTTTTCCTGCCACATTCCATTTAAATTTACAACCTATACAAACGACTTCCAGAATGGTTCTGCTGCCCTAGTACCCAGATTTGGGAATGGAGAAATGCTGCATCCTTGTGGCCGTTTCCCACAACAGCAGCTTTAAACCCACTGCAAAAGGTCACTAAATATTCACCAATTGCAGTTCTGTAAATGACACCCGCCCTCCAAAAAATCCTGAGGCCGAAAATCGACCAAAAAATTCTAGAGTGCAACCTTCCAAAAAGAAAATTTGAAGAGGTATATTATACTCACACATTTTTGCTTTTTTCTTTTAACAGAAAAGAAAAAGGTGTGGAGAAATGATGAATTGTAGGAATTTTTACAGACATGTAAACCCAAATTACAAAAACCTATCAGCTCACACCAGACAGAATGGCCATCAACAAAAATGCTGCAAACAATAAATGCTGATGTGATTGTGGAGAAATGTGTACCCTCGATTCTAAGGGGGACGTGGTAAGAGCCACTAATGAAAGCACAATTGTGGTGCCTTGGAAAGGTAAACGTTGAGCTACCATACCAGTCAATCAATCATACCCACTGCTGGGTCTACAACCTGAGAAAATGAAAATCAAAAATCACAGGCTGGCAAACCTGCACTCCAGCAATATTTACCATAGGCAACACTTGGAAGCAACGAAAATGTCCATCAACAGAGGAATGCACCAAGAAGAAGTGGTCCATGTACACAATGGAATATTAGCTATGGAAAACATTGAAGCACTGCTCTTTGAGGCACCATAGATGAGCCTGGAGATAATCACAAAACATGAAGTAGGTCGGAAAGCAAAAGACCTATATCCTATATTATCACTTATGGCATTATGTAATAACTGACACAGATGAACATATTTCCAAAGAGAAAGACACTCACAGGCTTAGAAAACAAACTATGCTCATCGAAAAGGAAAGGAGGGGGGAAATTGAGAAATGAAGATTAGTGTTACTATACATATACAAATACATAGTATATACATGTATCAAAAAGACCGAACATATAGCAAGGGAGGTCGACAGAACACTGTAATATTTTACATGGGAAGAGGATCTGTACATTAATAGACATACAAAATGTATAAATGAACCAGATTGTGTACACCTAGGACAAACAATATTCTAAACTTTACCCAGATTAAAAAAATTTTAAAACCAAGAAGAAGTAATGAGACATAAACTTATGGGGATTTCTTCTGGCAAATTCCATTCTAATTTACAACCTAGGACAGTGACTTCCAGAAAGGCTCTGCTGCCCTAGTACCCAGATTGGGGAATGGAGAAATGCTACCTCCTTGTGGCCGTTTCCCACAACAGCAGCTTTGAACCCACTGCAAAAGGTGACTAAATTTTCACCAACTTGCATTTCTGTAAATGGCACCTGCCTTCCAGAAAATTTCTGGGGTCAAAAATCGACCAAAAACTTCAGAAGAGGGCAACCTTCGAAGAAGACAATTTCAAGAGGTATATTGTACTCACGGTTTTTTCTTTTAAGAGAAAAGAAAAAGGCATAGGAATATGGTTAATTTTAAAAATTTTAATGACATGCATACCCATATTACAAAAACCTATCAGCTCACAGCAGTCAGAATGGCCATTAGGAATAATGCTGCAAAAAATAAACGGTGAAGGGAGTGTGGAGAAATACGTACCCTCGGTTGTAAGGGGGGGCATGTAAAGAGCCACTAATGAAAACACAATGTAGGTGCTTTGAAAAGGGAAACGTTGAGCTACCAGTCAATCAATCACAACCACTGCTTGGCCTACCACCTGAGAAAATGAGAATCAAAAAGTCACAGGCTGGCAATCCTGTACGCCAGCAAGATTTACCATAGCCAGCACTTGGAAGCAATGAAAATGTCCATCAACCGAGGAATGCACCAAGAAGAAGTGGTCCACGTACACAATGGAATATTACTCTAATAATAAATATAAATTAAATTTAAAAACAAACAAAAGCAAGGAGACATCAACATTTGTGGGTTTATCCGGGCACATTGAACTCTCATTTATAACCGAAGAACACCACTGGCCGGTAGGTCTGTTTCCCTAGTACCACCATGGGAAACGTAGAAAGGCTGCCGCTCTCTGGCCGTTACCTGCAAAAGCAGGTTTAAAGCCTGAGCTAATGGTCACTTCATAAGAACAAGTACTGCAGGGCTGTAAATGAAACCTGCCCTCAAAATGTCTTGAGGGAGATAATGGCCAAAATATTTCAAATGGTGACACATACTTTAAGAAAACACTTTGAAGAAATAAGCTCTAATCACAGCTGGAAAAATAAAAAGGACATGTCTTAAAGCTCAGTTTCAACGCATTATGAGACACATGCAAATTCAACCACAAAGAGGTATCAGCTCACACCACTCAGAAAAATCATCAGCAAAAACTACAAAGAATAAATCCTGAAGGTGCTGGGAAGAAATACATGCCCTCCACTTTAAGTGGGACGTAACCTGGAAAGAGCCACTAAGGAGAACAGAACAGAGGTGCCTTTAAAAGGTAAACACTGAGCTACCATATGATACAGCAGACCTATTCCTGGACCTATAAACTAAGAAGACAGAATTGGAAGGACACAGCCTCGCAAATCTGCATTGCATACTATTACAATAGGCAAGATATGGAAGTAACCAAAAAGCCCATCGACAGATGGGTGGACAAAGAAGAACTGCTACCTGTACAGATGGAATATGAGCTAGTGAAAAAATGAAACAATGCCATTTGCAGCACCATAGATGAGTCTAGAAGTAATCACGCAACTTGGAGTAAGTGAGAAAGCGAAAGACACATATCCTATCGTATCACATATAGGGGTTACCTAAAAAATGATACAAACAAAGATATTTCCACAGACAAACACTATCATAGATTCATTAAAAAACTTATGGTTCACCAAATGGAAAGGTGTGAGGATTGGATACATTACCATATTGAGGTTAACAGAGACATACAAACACATGTGAAATATATAATCCCCAAATACCTACGCAATACCAAGGGAAGATTACTCAACATTGTGTCATAACCTACATGGGAAAAGGATCCGAAGAAGAATAGATATATATATATGTGTGAAAGAACCACATCTTGCACACCTAGAACAAACAAAACATTGTAATCAAGTTTGCTGTGATAAAAATTAAATTAAGTTAAAAATACCAACAAGAAGTAATGAGACATAAACTTAAAGGGCTTTTTCCTCGAACATTCCATTCTAATTTACAACCTAGAACACCACTTCCAGTAAGGCTCTGTTGCCCTAGTAACCAGATTTGGTAAAGGAGAAATGCTGCCGCCATGTGGCCGTTTCCCGCAAGAGCAGCTTTTAACCCACAGCTAATGGTCATTTACCATTCACAAGGACTCAGGGCTGTAAAGGACGCCTGCCCTCAAAATTGTGCTGAGGTAGGGAATGGATAAAAGAATTCAAAACAGGCAAAATGTTCACGAAGATAGTATGAAAAGGTAAGTTTTACTCACTCTCTTTTTAAAGAAAGAAAAATGGATAAAAGCTCAGCCTCAGGAAGTATTAGACTCATGCAATCTAATCTACAAAAACTTTTCAACTCACACCAGTCGACTGACCATTGGCAAAAAGTCTACAAACAATAAATGCTGAAGAGGTTTTAGAGAATTGTGTACCCTCTAGCTGCTGGTGAGATGTAAGAGGTTTAAACGCTAATAATGAGAACAGAAAGGAGCTGCGTTTAAAAGGAAAAATTGAGGTACCATTCAATCCAGCAGGCGCACCAATGGGCCTCTCACCTGAGAAGACCAGAATGAAGAAGACCCGGGCTGCAAAAGCTGCACTGCAGCCTGATTCACAATAGACAAGGCAGTGAAGCAACCAAAATGTCCATCAACAGATGAAAGGATAAAGAAGAAGTGGTCCATGTACACAATGAATACTAGCCATGGAAAACAATGAAACACTGCTCTTTGAGGCACCATAGATGATCTTGGAGATAATCACAGAACATGAGGTAAGTCGGAAAGCAAAAGTCCTATATCCTACGATATCACTTATAGGCGTTATCTAATAAGTGACACAAATGAACATATTTCCACAGAGAAAGTCAATCACAGACTTATTAAAAAAACTATGCTTATCTAAAAGGAAAGGTGGGGGAATGGATAAATGAAGATTAGCGTTACCATATGTATACAAATACATATTATATACATATATCAAAAAGACTGACCAAATAGCAAGGAAGGTTTACGCAACACTCTGTAATAATTTACACGGGAAGAGGATCTCTACATAAATAGGTATATAGAATATGTAGATGAACCAGAGTGTGTACACCTTGGATAAGCAACATTCTAACCATTACGCCAATTGAAAAAATTAAAACAACAAACTAGGAGTAATGAGACATAAACTTATGGGGGGTTTTCCTGCCACATTCCATTTAAATTTACAACCTATACAAACGACTTCCAGAATGGTTCTGCTGCCCTAGTACCCAGATTTGGGAATGGAGAAATGCTGCATCCTTGTGGCCGTTTCCCACAACAGCAGCTTTAAACCCACTGCAAAAGGTCACTAAATATTCACCAATTGCAGTTCTGTAAATGACACCCGCCCTCCAAAAAATCCTGAGGCCGAAAATCGACCAAAAAATTCTAGAGTGCAACCTTCCAAAAAGAAAATTTGAAGAGGTATATTATACTCACACATTTTTGCTTTTTTCTTTTAACAGAAAAGAAAAAGGTGTGGAGAAATGATGAATTGTAGGAATTTTTACAGACATGTAAACCCAAATTACAAAAACCTATCAGCTCACACCAGACAGAATGGCCATCAACAAAAATGCTGCAAACAATAAATGCTGATGTGATTGTGGAGAAATGTGTACCCTCGATTCTAAGGGGGACGTGGTAAGAGCCACTAATGAAAGCACAATTGAGGTGCCTTGGAAAGGTAAACGTTGAGCTACCATACCAGTCAATCAATCATACCCACTGCTGTGTCTACCACCTGAGAAAATGAAAATCAAAAATCACAGGCTGGCAAACCTGCACTCCAGCAATATTTACCATAGGCAACACTTGGAAGCAACGAAAATGTCCATCAACAGAGGAATGCACCAAGAAGAAGTGGTCCATGTACACAATGGAATATTAGCTATGGAAAACATTGAAGCACTGTTCTTTGAGGCACCATAGATGAGCCTGGAGATAATCACAAAACATGAAGTAGGTCGGAAAGCAAAAGACCTATATCCTATATTATCACTTATGGCATTATCTAATAACTGACACAGATGAACATATTTCCAAAGAGAAAGACACTCACAGGCTTAGAAAACAAACTATGCTCATCGAAAAGGAAAGGAGGGGGGAAATTGAGAAATGAAGATTAGTGTTACTATACATATACAAATACATAGTATATACATGTATCAAAAAGACCGAACATATAGCAAGGGAGGTCGACAGAACACTGTAATATTTTACATGGGAAGAGGATCTGTACATTAATAGACATACATAATGTATAAATGAACCAGATTGTGTACACCTAGGACAAACAATATTCTAAACTTTACCCAGATTAAAAAAATTTTAAAACCAAGAAGAAGTAATGAGACATAAACTTATGGGGATTTCTCCTGGCAAATTCCATTCTAATTTACAACCTAGGACAATGACTTCCAGAAAGGCTCTGCTGCCCTAGTACCCAGATTGGGGAATGGAGAAATGCTACCTCCTTGTGGCCGTTTCCCACAACAGCAGCTTTGAACCCACTGCAAAAGGTGACTAAATTTTCACCAACTTGCATTTCTGTAAATGGCACCTGCCTTCCAGAAAATTTCTGGGGTCAAAAATCGACCAAAAACTTCAGAAGAGGGCAACCTTCGAAGAAGACAATTTCAAGAGGTATATTGTACTCACGGTTTTTTCTTTTAAGAGAAAAGAAAAAGGCATAGGAATATGGTTAATTTTAAAAATTTTAATGACATGCATACCCATATTACAAAAACCTATCAGATCACAGCAGTCAGAATGGCCATTAGGAATAATGCTGCAAAAAATAAACGGTGAAGGGAGTGTGGAGAAATGCGTACCCTCGGTTGAAAGGGGGAGCATGTAAAGAGCCACTAATGAAAACACAATGTAGGTGATTTGAAAAGGGAAACATTGAGCTACCAGTCAATCAATCACAACCACTGCTTGGCCTATCACCTGAGAAAATGAGAATCAAAAAGACACAGGCTGGCAAACCTGTACACCAGCAAGATTTACCATAGCCAGCACTTGGAAGCAATGAAAATGTCCATCAACCGAGGAATGCACCAAGAAGAAGTGGTCCATGTACACAATGGAATATTACTCTAATAATAAATATAAATTAAATTTAAAAACAAACAAAAGCAAGGAGACATCAACATTTGTGGGTTTATCTGGGCACATTGCACTCTAATTTATAACCGAAGAACACCACTGGCCGGTAGGTCTGTTTCCCTACTACCAGCATGGGAAACGAAGAAAGGCTGCCACTCTCTGGCCGTTACCTGCAAAAGTAGGTTTAAAGCCTGAGCTAATGGTCACTTCATGTGAACAAGTACTGCAGGGCTATAAATGAAACCTGCCCTCAAAATGTCTTGAGGGAGATAATGGCCAAAATATTTCAAATGGTGACACATACTTTAAGAAAACACTTTGAAGAAATAAGCTCTAATCACAGCTGGAAAAATAAAAAGGATATATCTTAAAGCTCAATTTCAACGCATTATGCGACACATGCAAATTCAACCACAAAGAGGTATCAGCTCACACCACTCAGAATAATCATCAGCAAAAACTACAAAGAATAAATCCTGAAGGTGCTGGGAAGAAATACATGCCCTCCACTTTAAGTGGGACATAACCTGGAAAGAGCCACTAAGGAGAACAGAACAGAGGTGCCTTTTAAAGGTAAACACTGAGCTACCATATGATCCAGCAGACGTATTCCCGGACCTATAAACTAAGAAGACAGAAATGGAAGGACACAGCCACGCAAATCTGCATTGCATACTATTACAATAGCCAAGATATGGAAGTAACCAAAAAGCCGATCGACAGATGGGTGGACCAAGAAGAACTGCTACCTGTACAGATGGACTATGAGCTAGTGAAAAAATGAAACAATGCCATTTGCAGCACCATAGATGAGTCTAGAAGTAATCACGCAACTTGGAGTAAGTGAGAAAGCGAAAGACACATATCCTATCATATCACATATAGGGGTTACCTAAAAAATGATATAAACAAAGATATTTCCACAGACAAACACTATCATAGATTCATTAAAAAAATTGTGGTTCACCAAATGGAAAGGTGTGAGGATTGGATACATTACCATATTGAGGTTAACAGAGAGATACAAACACATGTGAAATATATAATCACCAAAGACCTACCCAATACCAAGGGAAGACTACTCAACATTGTGTCATAACCTACATGGGAAAAGGATCTGAAGAAGAATAGATATATGTATATGTGTGAAAGAACCACATCTTGCACACCTAGAACAAACAAAACATTGTAATCAAGTTTGCTGTGATAAAAATTAAAATTAAGGTAAAAATACCAACAAGAAGTAATGAGACATAAACTTAAAGGGCTTTTTGCTCGCACATTCCATTCTAATTTACAACCTAGAACACCACTTCCAGTAAGGCTCTGTTGCCCTAGTAACCAGATTTGGTAAAGGAGAAATGCTGCCGCCTTGTGGCCGATTCCCGCAAGAGCAGCTATTAACCCACAGCTAATGGTCACTTACCATTCACAAGGACTCAGGGCTGTAAAGGACACCTGCCCTCAAAATTGTGCTGATGTAGGGAATGGATAAAAGAATTCAAAACAGGCAAAATGTTCACGAAGGTAGTATGAAGAGGTAAGTTTTACTCACTCTCTTTTTAAAGAAAGGAAAATGGATAAAAGCTCAGCCTCAGGAAGTATTAGACTCATGTAATCTAATCTACAAAAACTTTTCAACTCACACCAGTCGACTGACCATTGGCAAAAAGTCTACAAACAATAAATGCTGAAGAGATTTTACAGAACTCTGTACCCTCTAGCTGCTGGGGAGATGTAAGAGGGTTAAACGCTAATAATGAGAACAGAAAGGAGCTGCGTTTAAAAGGAAAAATTGAGGTACCATTCAATCCAGCAGGCGCACCAATGGGCCTCTAACCTGAGAAGACCAGAATGAAGAAGACCCGGGCTGCAAAAGCTGCACTGCAGCCTTATTCATAATAGACAAGGCAGTGAAGCAACCAAAATGTCCATCAACAGATGAAAGGATAAAGAAGAAGTGGTCCATGTACACAATGAATACTAGCCATGCAAAACAATGAAACACTGCTCTTTGAGGCACCATAGATGATCTTGGAGATAATCACAGAACATGAGGTAAGTCGGAAAGCAAAAGTCCTATATCCTACGATATCACTTATAGGCGTTATCTAATAACTGACACAAATGAAAATATTTCCACAGAGAAAGTCAATCACAGACTTATTAAAGAAAAACTATGCTTATCTAAAAGGAAAGGTGGGGGGAATGGATAAATGAAGATTACCGTTACCATATGTATACAAATACATATTATATACATATATCAAAAAGACCGACCATATAGCAAGGAAGAATTACGGAACACTCTGTAATAATTTACACGGGAAGAGGACCTCTAAATAAATAGTTATATAGAATAGGTAGATGAACCAGAGTATGTATACCTTTGACGAGCAACATTCTAACCATAACCCCAATTGAAAAAATTAAAACAACGAATTAGGAGTAATGAGACATAAACTTATGGGGGGTTTTCCTGGCACATTCCATCCAAATTTAAAACCTAGGCAAACAACTTCCAGAATGGCTCTGCTGCCCTAGTACCCAGATTTGGGAATGGAGAAATGCTGCATCCTTGTGGCCGTTTCCCACAACAGCAGCTTAAAACCCACTGCAAAAGGTCACTAAATATTCACCCATTGCAGGTCTGTAAATGACACCGGCCCTCCAAAAAATACTGAGGTGGAAAATCGTCCAAAAAATTCCAGAGTGCAACCTTCCAAAAAGAAAATTTGAAGAGGTATATTATACTCACACTTTTTTCCTTTTTTCTTTTAACAGGAAAGAAAAAGGCGTGGAAAAATGATGAATTGTAGGAATTTTTACAGACATGTAAACCCAAATTACAAAAACTTACCTGCTCACACCAGTCAGAACGGCCATCAACAAAAATGGTGCAAGCCTTAAATGCTGACGTGATTGTGGAGAAATGCGTACCCTCGATTCTAAGGGGGACGTGGTAAGAGCCACTAATGAAAGCACTATTGAGGTGCGTTGAAAAGGTAAACGTTGAGCTACCATACCAGTCAATCAATCATACCCACTGCTGGGTCTATCACCTGAGAAAATGAAAATCAAAAATCACAGGCTGGCAATCCTGCACTCCAGCAATATTTACCATAGGCAACACTTGGAAGCAACGAAAATGTCCATCAACAGAGGAATGCACCCAGAAGAAGTGGTCCATGTACACAATGGAATATTAGCTATGGAAAACATTGAAGCACTGCTCTTTGAGGCACCATAGATGAGCCTGGAGATAATCACAAAACATGAAGTAGGTCGGAAAGCAAAAGACCTATATCCTATATTATCACTTATGGCATTATGTAATAACTGACACAGATGAACATATTTCCAAAGAGAAAGACACTCACAGGCTTAGAAAACAAACTATGCTCATCGAAAAGGAAAGGAGGGGGGAAATTGAGAAATGAAGATTAGTGTTACTATACATATACAAATACATAGTATATACATGTATCAAAATGACCGAACATATAGCAAGGGAGGTCGACAGAACACTGTAATATTTTACATGGGAAGAGGATCTGTACATTAATAGACATACATAATGTATAAATGAACCAGATTGTGTACACCTAGGACAAACAATATTCTAAACTTTACCCAGATTAAAAAAATTTTAAAACCAAGAAGAAGTAATGAGACATAAACTTATGGGGATTTCTCCTGGCAAATTCCATTCTAATTTACAACCTAGGACAATGACTTCCAGAAAGGCTCTGCTGCCCTAGTACCCAGATTGGGGAATGGAGAAATGCTACCTCCTTGTGGCCGTTTCCCACAACAGCAGCTTTGAACCCACTGCAAAAGGTGACTAAATTTTCACCAACTTGCATTTCTGTAAATGGCACCTGCCTTCCAGAAAATTTCTGGGGTCAAAAATAGACCAAAAACTTCAGAAGAGGGCAACCTGCAAAGAAGACAATTTCAAGAGCTATATTGTACTCACGGTTTTTTCTTTCAAGAGAAAAGATAAAGGCATAGGAATATGATGAATTTTAAAAATTTTAATGACATGCATACCCATATTACAAAAACCTATCAGCTCACAGCAGTCAGAATGGCCATTAGGAATAATGCTGCAAAAAATAAACGGT
Organism: Balaenoptera physalus; assembly: GCF_965194825.1. Lineage (NCBI taxonomy): Eukaryota > Metazoa > Chordata > Mammalia > Artiodactyla > Balaenopteridae > Balaenoptera > Balaenoptera physalus. The sequence continues at coordinate 278,960 of NW_028125705.1, read as the reverse complement.
GAAGGGAGTGTGGAGAAATACGTACCCTCGGTTGTAAGGGGGGGCATGTAAAGAGCCACTAATGAAAACACAATGTAGTTGCTTTAAAAGGGAAACGTTGAGCTACCAGTCAATCAATCACAACCACTGCTTGGCCTACCACCTGAGAAAATGAGAATCAAAAAGTCACAGGCTGGCAAACCTGTACGCCAGCAAGATTTACCATAGCCAGCACTTGGAAGCAATGAAAATGTCCATCAACCGAGGAATGCACCAAGAAGAAGTGGTCCACGTACACAATGGAATATTACTCTAATAATAAATATAAATTAAATTTAAAAACAAACAAAAGCAAGGAGACATCAACATTTGTGGGTTTATCCGGGCACATTGCACTCTCATTTATAACCGAAGAACACCACTGGCCGGTAGGTCTGTTTCCCTAGTACCAGCATGGGAAACGTAGAAAGGCTGCCGCTCTCTGGCCGTTACCTGCAAAAGCAGGTTTAAAGCCTGAGCTAATGGTCACTTCATAAGAACAAGTACTGCAGGGCTGTAAATGAAACCTGCCCTCAAAATGTCTTGAGGGAGATAATGGCCAAAATATTTCAAATGGTGACACATACTTTAAGAAAACACTTTGAAGAAATAAGCTCTAATCACAGCTGGAAAAATAAAAAGGACATGTCTTAAAGCTCAATTTCAACGCATTATGAGACACATGCAAATTCAACCACAAAGAGGTATCAGCTCACACCACTCAGAAAAATCATCAGCAAAAACTACAAAGAATAAATCCTGAAGGTGCTGGGAAGAAATACATGCCCTCCACTTTAAGTGGGACATAACCTGGAAAGAGCCACTAAGGAGAACAGATCAGAGGTGCCTTTAAAAGGTAAACACTGAGCTACCATATGATACAGCAGACCTATTCCTGGACCTATAAACTAAGAAGACAGAATTGGAAGGACACAGCCTCGCAAATCTGCATTGCATACTATTAAAATAGGCAAGATATGGAAGTAACCAAAAAGCCCATCGACAGATGGGTGGACAAAGAAGAACTGCTACCTGTACAGATGGAATATGAGCTAGTGAAAAAATGAAACAATGCCATTTGCAGCACCATAGATGAGTCTAGAAGTAATCACGCAACTTGGAGTAAGTGAGAAAGCGAAAGACACATATCCTATCGTATCACATATAGGGGTTACCTAAAAAATGATACAAACAAAGATATTTCCACAGACAAACACTATCATAGATTCATTAAAAAAACTTTTGGTTCACCAAATGGAAAGGTGTGAGGATTGGATACATTACCATATTGAGGTTAACAGAGACATACAAACACATGTGAAATATACAATCCCCAAATACCTACGCAATACCAAGGGAAGATTACTCAACATTGTGTCATAACCTACATGGGAAAAGGATACGAAGAAGAATAGATATATATATATGTGTGAAAGAACCACATCTTGCACACCTAGAACAAACAAAACATTGTAGTCAAGTTTGCTGTGATAAAAATTAAATTAAGTTAAAAATACCAACAAGAAGTAATGAGACATAAACTTAAAGGGCTTTTTCCTCGAACATTCCATTCTAATTTACAACCTAGAACACCACTTCCAGTAAGGCTCTGTTGCCCTAGTAACCAGATTTGGTAAAGGAGAAATGCTGCCGCCATGTGGCCGTTTCCCGCAAGAGCAGCTTTTAACCCACAGCTAATGGTCATTTACCATTCACAAGGACTCAGGGCTGTAAAGGACACCTGCCCTCAAAATTGTGCTGATGTAGGGAATGGATAAAAGAATTCAAAACAGGCAAAATGTTCACTAAGGTAGTATGAAGAGGTAAGTTTTACTCACTCTCTTTTTAAAGAAAGGAAAATGGATAAAAGCTCAGCCTCAGGAAGTATTAGACTCATGTAATCTAATCTACAAAAACTTTTCAACTCACACCAGTCGACTGACCATTGGCAAAAAGTCTACAAACAATAAATGCTGAAGAGATTTTACAGAACTCTGTACCCTCTAGCTGCTGGGGAGATGTAAGAGGGTTAAACGCTAATAATGAGAACAGAAAGGAGCTGCGTTTAAAAGGAAAAATTGAGGTACCATTCAATCCAGCAGGCGCACCAATGGGCCTCTAACCTGAGAAGACCAGAATGAAGAAGACCCGGGCTGCAAAAGCTGCACTGCAGCCTTATTCATAATAGACAAGGCAGTGAAGCAACCAAAATGTCCATCAACAGATGAAAGGATAAAGAAGAAGTGGTCCATGTACACAATGAATACTAGCCATGCAAAACAATGAAACACTGCTCTTTGAGGCACCATAGATGATCTTGGAGATAATCACAGAACATGAGGTAAGTCGGAAAGCAAAAGTCCTATATCCTACGATATCACTTATAGGCGTTATCTAATAACTGACACAAATGAAAATATTTCCACAGAGAAAGTCAATCACAGACTTATTAAAGAAAAACTATGCTTATCTAAAAGGAAAGGTGGGGGGAATGGATAAATGAAGATTACCGTTACCATATGTATACAAATACATATTATATACATATATCAAAAAGACCGACCATATAGCAAGGAAGAATTACGGAACACTCTGTAATAATTTACACGGGAAGAGGACCTCTAAATAAATAGTTATATAGAATAGGTAGATGAACCAGAGTATGTATACCTTTGACGAGCAACATTCTAACCATAACCCCAATTGAAAAAATTAAAACAACGAATTAGGAGTAATGAGACATAAACTTATGGGGGGTTTTCCTGGCACATTCCATCCAAATTTAAAACCTAGGCAAACAACTTCCAGAATGGCTCTGCTGCCCTAGTACCCAGATTTGGGAATGGAGAAATGCTGCATCCTTGTGGCCGTTTCCCACAACAGCAGCTTAAAACCCACTGCAAAAGGTCACTAAATATTCACCCATTGCAGGTCTGTAAATGACACCGGCCCTCCAAAAAATACTGAGGTGGAAAATCGTCCAAAAAATTCCAGAGTGCAACCTTCCAAAAAGAAAATTTGAAGAGGTATATTATACTCACACTTTTTTCCTTTTTTCTTTTAACAGGAAAGAAAAAGGCGTGGAAAAATGATGAATTGTAGGAATTTTTACAGACATGTAAACCCAAATTACAAAAACTTACCAGCTCACACCAGTCAGAACGGCCATCAACAAAAATGGTGCAAGCCTTAAATGCTGACGTGATTGTGGAGAAATGCGTACCCTCGATTCTAAGGGGGACGTGGTAAGAGCCACTAATGAAAGCACTATTGAGGTGCGTTGAAAAGGTAAACGTTGAGCTACCATACCAGTCAATCAATCATACCCACTGCTGGGTCTATCACCTGAGAAAATGAAAATCAAAAATCACAGGCTGGCAATCCTGCACTCCAGCAATATTTACCATAGGCAACACTTGGAAGCAACGAAAATGTCCATCAACAGAGGAATGCACCCAGAAGAAGTGGTCCATGTACACAATGGAATATTAGCTATGGAAAACATTGAAGCACTGCTCTTTGAGGCACCATAGATGAGCCTGGAGATAATCACAAAACATGAAGTAGGTCGGAAAGCAAAAGACCTATATCCTATATTATCACTTATGGCATTATGTAATAACTGACACAGATGAACATATTTCCAAAGAGAAAGACACTCACAGGCTTAGAAAACAAACTATGCTCATCGAAAAGGAAAGGAGGGGGGAAATTGAGAAATGAAGATTAGTGTTACTATACATATACAAATACATAGTATATACATGTATCAAAAAGACCGAACATATAGCAAGGGAGGTCGACAGAACACTGTAATATTTTACATGGGAAGAGGATCTGTACATTAATAGACATACATAATGTATAAATGAACCAGATTGTGTACACCTAGGACAAACAATATTCTAAACTTTACCCAGATTAAAAAAATTTTAAAACCAAGAAGAAGTAATGAGACATAAACTTATGGGGATTTCTCCTGGCAAATTCCATTCTAATTTACAACCTAGGACAATGACTTCCAGAAAGGCTCTGCTGCCCTAGTACCCAGATTGGGGAATGGAGAAATGCTACCTCCTTGTGGCCGTTTCCCACAACAGCAGCTTTGAACCCACTGCAAAAGGTGACTAAATTTTCACCAACTTGCATTTCTGTAAATGGCACCTGCCTTCCAGAAAATTTCTGGGGTCAAAAATAGACCAAAAACTTCAGAAGAGGGCAACCTGCAAAGAAGACAATTTCAAGAGATATATTGTACTCACGGTTTTTTCTTTCAAGAGAAAAGATAAAGGCATAGGAATATGATGAATTTTAAAAATTTTAATGACATGCATACCCATATTACAAAAACCTATCAGCTCACAGCAGTCAGAATGGCCATTAGGAATAATGCTGCAAAAAATAAACGGTGAAGGGAGTGTGGAGAAATACGTACCCTCGGTTGTAAGGGGGGGCATGTAAAGAGCCACTAATGAAAATACAATGTAGTTGCTTTAAAAGGGAAACGTTGAGCTACCAGTCAATCAATCACAACCACTGCTTGGCCTACCACCTGAGAAAATGAGAATCAAAAAGTCACAGGCTGGCAAACCTGTACGCCAGCAAGATTTACCATAGCCAGCACTTGGAAGCAATGAAAATGTCCATCAACCGAGGAATGCACCAAGAAGAAGTGGTCCACGTACACAATGGAATATTACTCTAATAATAAATATAAATTAAATTTAAAAACAAACAAAAGCAAGGAGACATCAACATTTGTGGGTTTATCCGGGCACATTGCACTCTCATTTATAACCGAAGAACACCACTGGCCGGTAGGTCTGTTTCCCTAGTACCAGCATGGGAAACGTAGAAAGGCTGCCGCTCTCTGGCCGTTACCTGCAAAAGCAGGTTTAAAGCCTGAGCTAATGGTCACTTCATAAGAACAAGTACTGCAGGGCTGTAAATGAAACCTGCCCTCAAAATGTCTTGAGGGAGATAATGGCCAAAATATTTCAAATGGTGACACATACTTTAAGAAAACACTTTGAAGAAATAAGCTCTAATCACAGCTGGAAAAATAAAAAGGACATGTCTTAAAGCTCAATTTCAACGCATTATGAGACACATGCAAATTCAACCACAAAGAGGTATCAGCTCACACCACTCAGAAAAATCATCAGCAAAAACTACAAAGAATAAATCCTGAAGGTGCTGGGAAGAAATACATGCCCTCCACTTTAAGTGGGACGTAACCTGGAAAGAGCCACTAAGGAGAACAGAACAGAGGTGCCTTTAAAAGGTAAACACTGAGCTACCATATGATACAGCAGACCTATTCCTGGACCTATAAACTAAGAAGACAGAATTGGAAGGACACAGCCTCGCAAATCTGCATTGCATACTATTAAAATAGGCAAGATATGGAAGTAACCAAAAAGCCCATCGACAGATGGGTGGACAAAGAAGAACTGCTACCTGTACAGATGGAATATGAGCTAGTGAAAAAATGAAACAATGCCATTTGCAGCACCATAGATGAGTCTAGAAGTAATCACGCAACTTGGAGTAAGTGAGAAAGCGAAAGACACATATCCTATCGTATCACATATAGGGGTTACCTAAAAAATGATACAAACAAAGATATTTCCACAGACAAACACTATCATAGATTCATTAAAAAAACTTTTGGTTCACCAAATGGAAAGGTGTGAGGATTGGATACATTACCATTTTGAGGTTAACAGAGACATACAAACACATGTGAAATATACAATCCCCAAATACCTACGCAATACCAAGGGAAGATTACTCAACATTGTGTCATAACCTACATGGGAAAAGGATCCGAAGAAGAATAGATATATATATATGTGTGAAAGAACCACATCTTGCACACCTAGAACAAACAAAACATTGTAGTCAAGTTTGCTGTGATAAAAATTAAATTAAGTTAAAAATACCAACAAGAAGTAATGAGACATAAACTTAAAGGGCTTTTTCCTCGAACATTCCATTCTAATTTACAACCTAGAACACCACTTCCAGTAAGGCTCTGTTGCCCTAGTAACCAGATTTGGTAAAGGAGAAATGCTGCCGCCATGTGGCCGTTTCCCGCAAGAGCAGCTTTTAACCCACAGCTAATGGTCATTTACCATTCACAAGGACTCAGGGCTGTAAAGGACACCTGCCCTCAAAATTGTGCTGATGTAGGGAATGGATAAAAGAATTCAAAGCAGGCAAAATGTTCACGAAGGTAGTATGAAGAGGTAAGTTTTACTCACTCTCTTTTTAAAGAAAGGAAAATGGATAAAAGCTCAGCCTCAGGAAGTATTAGACTCATGTAATCTAATCTACAAAAACTTTTCAACTCACACCAGTCGACTGACCATTGGCAAAAAGTCTACAAACAATAAATGCTGAAGAGATTTTACAGAACTCTGTACCCTCTAGCTGCTGGGGAGATGTAAGAGGGTTAAACGCTAATAATGAGAACAGAAAGGAGCTGCGTTTAAAAGGAAAAATTGAGGTACCATTCAATCCAGCAGGCGCACCAATGGGCCTCTAACCTGAGAAGACCAGAATGAAGAAGACCCGGGCTGCAAAAGCTGCACTGCAGCCTTATTCATAATAGACAAGGCAGTGAAGCAACCAAAATGTCCATCAACAGATGAAAGGATAAAGAAGAAGTGGTCCATGTACACAATGAATACTAGCCATGCAAAACAATGAAACACTGCTCTTTGAGGCACCATAGATGATCTTGGAGATAATCACAGAACATGAGGTAAGTCGGAAAGCAAAAGTCCTATATCCTACGATATCACTTATAGGCGTTATCTAATAACTGACACAAATGAAAATATTTCCACAGAGAAAGTCAATCACAGACTTATTAAAGAAAAACTATGCTTATCTAAAAGGAAAGGTGGGGGGAATGGATAAATGAAGATTACCGTTACCATATGTATACAAATACATATTATATACATATATCAAAAAGACCGACCATATAGCAAGGAAGAATTACGGAACACTCTGTAATAATTTACACGGGAAGAGGACCTCTAAATAAATAGTTATATAGAATAGGTAGATGAACCAGAGTATGTATACCTTTGACGAGCAACATTCTAACCATAACCCCAATTGAAAAAATTAAAACAACGAATTAGGAGTAATGAGACATAAACTTATGGGGGGTTTTCCTGGCACATTCCATCCAAATTTAAAACCTAGGCAAACAACTTCCAGAATGGCTCTGCTGCCCTAGTACCCAGATTTGGGAATGGAGAAATGCTGCATCCTTGTGGCCGTTTCCCACAACAGCAGCTTAAAACCCACTGCAAAAGGTCACTAAATATTCACCCATTGCAGGTCTGTAAATGACACCGGCCCTCCAAAAAATACTGAGGTGGAAAATCGTCCAAAAAATTCCAGAGTGCAACCTTCCAAAAAGAAAATTTGAAGAGGTATATTATACTCACACTTTTTTCCTTTTTTCTTTTAACAGGAAAGAAAAAGGCGTGGAAAAATGATGAATTGTAGGAATTTTTACAGACATGTAAACCCAAATTACAAAAACTTACCAGCTCACACCAGTCAGAACGGCCATCAACAAAAATGGTGCAAGCCTTAAATGCTGACGTGATTGTGGAGAAATGCGTACCCTCGATTCTAAGGGGGACGTGGTAAGAGCCACTAATGAAAGCACTATTGAGGTGCGTTGAAAAGGTAAACGTTGAGCTACCATACCAGTCAATCAATCATACCCACTGCTGGGTCTATCACCTGAGAAAATGAAAATCAAAAATCACAGGCTGGCAATCCTGCACTCCAGCAATATTTACCATAGGCAACACTTGGAAGCAACGAAAATGTCCATCAACAGAGGAATGCACCCAGAAGAAGTGGTCCATGTACACAATGGAATATTAGCTATGGAAAACATTGAAGCACTGCTCTTTGAGGCACCATAGATGAGCCTGGAGATAATCACAAAACATGAAGTAGGTCGGAAAGCAAAAGACCTATATCCTATATTATCACTTATGGCATTATGTAATAACTGACACAGATGAACATATTTCCAAAGAGAAAGACACTCACAGGCTTAGAAAACAAACTATGCTCATCGAAAAGGAAAGGAGGGGGGAAATTGAGAAATGAAGATTAGTGTTACTATACATATACAAATACATAGTATATACATGTATCAAAAAGACCGAACATATAGCAAGGGAGGTCGACAGAACACTGTAATATTTTACATGGGAAGAGGATCTGTACATTAATAGACATACATAATGTATAAATGAACCAGATTGTGTACACCTAGGACAAACAATATTCTAAACTTTACCCAGATTAAAAAAAATTTAAAACCAAGAAGAAGTAATGAGACATAAACTTATGGGGATTTCTCCTGGCAAATTCCATTCTAATTTACAACCTAGGACAATGACTTCCAGAAAGGCTCTGCTGCCCTAGTACCCAGATTGGGGAATGGAGAAATGCTACCTCCTTGTGGCCGTTTCCCACAACAGCAGCTTTGAACCCACTGCAAAAGGTGACTAAATTTTCACCAACTTGCATTTCTGTAAATGGCACCTGCCTTCCAGAAAATTTCTGGGGTCAAAAATAGACCAAAAACTTCAGAAGAGGGCAACCTGCAAAGAAGACAATTTCAAGAGCTATATTGTACTCACGGTTTTTTCTTTCAAGAGAAAAGATAAAGGCATAGGAATATGATGAATTTTAAAAATTTTAATGACATGCATACCCATATTACAAAAACCTATCAGCTCACAGCAGTCAGAATGGCCATTAGGAATAATGCTGCAAAAAATAAACGGTGAAGGGAGTGTGGAGAAATACGTACCCTCGGTTGTAAGGGGGGGCATGTAAAGAGCCACTAATGAAAACACAATGTAGTTGCTTTAAAAGGGAAACGTTGAGCTACCAGTCAATCAATCACAACCACTGCTTGGCCTACCACCTGAGAAAATGAGAATCAAAAAGTCACAGGCTGGCAAACCTGTACGCCAGCAAGATTTACCATAGCCAGCACTTGGAAGCAATGAAAATGTCCATCAACCGAGGAATGCACCAAGAAGAAGTGGTCCACGTACACAATGGAATATTACTCTAATAATAAATATAAATTAAATTTAAAAACAAACAAAAGCAAGGAGACATCAACATTTGTGGGTTTATCCGGGCACATTGCACTCTCATTTATAACCGAAGAACACCACTGGCCGGTAGGTCTGTTTCCCTAGTACCAGCATGGGAAACGTAGAAAGGCTGCCGCTCTCTGGCCGTTACCTGCAAAAGCAGGTTTAAAGCCTGAGCTAATGGTCACTTCATAAGAACAAGTACTGCAGGGCTGTAAATGAAACCTGCCCTCAAAATGTCTTGAGGGAGATAATGGCCAAAATATTTCAAATGGTGACACATACTTTAAGAAAACACTTTGAAGAAATAAGCTCTAATCACAGCTGGAAAAATAAAAAGGACATGTCTTAAAGCTCAATTTCAACGCATTATGAGACACATGCAAATTCAACCACAAAGAGGTATCAGCTCACACCACTCAGAAAAATCATCAGCAAAAACTACAAAGAATAAATCCTGAAGGTGCTGGGAAGAAATACATGCCCTCCACTTTAAGTGGGACGTAACCTGGAAAGAGCCACTAAGGAGAACAGATCAGAGGTGCCTTTAAAAGGTAAACACTGAGCTACCATATGATACAGCAGACCTATTCCTGGACCTATAAACTAAGAAGACAGAATTGGAAGGACACAGCCTCGCAAATCTGCATTGCATACTATTAAAATAGGCAAGATATGGAAGTAACCAAAAAGCCCATCGACAGATGGGTGGACAAAGAAGAACTGCTACCTGTACAGATGGAATATGAGCTAGTGAAAAAATGAAACAATGCCATTTGCAGCACCATAGATGAGTCTAGAAGTAATCACGCAACTTGGAGTAAGTGAGAAAGCGAAAGACACATATCCTATCGTATCACATATAGGGGTTACCTAAAAAATGATACAAACAAAGATATTTCCACAGACAAACACTATCATAGATTCATTAAAAAAACTTTTGGTTCACCAAATGGAAAGGTGTGAGGATTGGATACATTACCATTTTGAGGTTAACAGAGACATACAAACACATGTGAAATATACAATCCCCAAATACCTACGCAATACCAAGGGAAGATTACTCAACATTGTGTCATAACCTACATGGGAAAAGGATCCGAAGAAGAATAGATATATATATATGTGTGAAAGAACCACATCTTGCACACCTAGAACAAACAAAACATTGTAGTCAAGTTTGCTGTGATAAAAATTAAATTAAGTTAAAAATACCAACAAGAAGTAATGAGACATAAACTTAAAGGGCTTTTTCCTCGAACATTCCATTCTAATTTACAACCTAGAACACCACTTCCAGTAAGGCTCTGTTGCCCTAGTAACCAGATTTGGTAAAGGAGAAATGCTGCCGCCATGTGGCCGTTTCCCGCAAGAGCAGCTTTTAACCCACAGCTAATGGTCATTTACCATTCACAAGGACTCAGGGCTGTAAAGGACGCCTGCCCTCAAAATTGTGCTGAGGTAGGGAATGGATAAAAATTTCAAAACAGGCAAAATTTGCAAGAAGATAGTATGAAGAGGTATGTTTTACTCACTCTCTTTTTAAAGAAAGGAAAATGGATAAAAGCTCAGCCTCAGGAAGTATTAGACTCATGCAATCTAATCTACAAAAAGTTTTCAACTCACACCAGTCGACTGACCATTGGAAAAAAGACTACAAGCAATAAATGCCTAAGAGGTTTTAGAGAACTGTGTACCCTCTAGCTGCTGGTGAGATGTAAAAGGGTTAAACGCTAATAATGAGAACAGAAAGGAGCTGCGTTTAAAAGGAAAAATTGAGGTACCATTCAATCCAGCAGGTGCAACAATGGGCCTCTCACTTGAGAAGAGCAGAATGAAGAAGACCCGGGCTGCAAAAGCTGCACTGCAGCCTGATTCACAATAGACAAGGCAGTGAAGCAACCAAAATGTCCACCAACAGATGAAAGGATAAAGAAGAAGTGGTCCATGTACACAATGAATACTAGCCATGGAAAACAATGAAACACTGCTCTTTGAGGCACCATAGATGATCTTGGAGATAATCACAGAACATGAGGTAAGTCGGAAAGCAAAATCCTATATCCTACGATATCACTTATAGGCGTTATCTAATAACTGACACAAATGAACATATTTCCACAGAGAAAGTCAATCACAGACTTATTAAAAAAACTATGCTTATCTAAAAGGAAAGGTGGGGGAATGGATAAATGAAGATTAGCGTTACCATATGTATACAAATACATATTATATACATATATCAAAAAGACTGACCAAATAGCAAGGAAGGTTTACGGAACACTCTGTAATAATTTACACGGGAAGACGATCTCTACATAAATAGGTATATAGAATATGTAGATGAACCAGAGTGTGTACACCTTGGATAAGCAACATTCTAACCATTACGCCAATTGAAAAAATTAAAACAACAAACTAGGAGTAATGAGACATAAACTTATGGGGGGTTTTCCTGGCACATTCCATCCAAATTTAAAACCTAGGCAAACAACTTCCAGAATGGCTCTGCTGCCCTAGTACCCAGATTTGGGAATGGAGAAATGCTGCATCCTTTTGGCCGTTTCCCACAACAGCAGCTTAAAACCCACTGCAAAAGGTCACTAAATATTCACCCATTGCAGGTCTGTAAATGACACCGGCCCTCCAAAAAATACTGAGGTGGAAAATCGTCCAAAAAATTCCAGAGTGCAACCTTCCAAAAAGAAAATTTGAAGAGGTATATTATACTCACACTTTTTTCCTTTTTTCTTTTAACAGAAAAGAAAAAGGCGTGGAAAAATGATGAATTGTAAGTATTTTTACAGACATGTAAACCCAAATTACAAAAAACTATCAGCTCACACCAGTCAGAACGGCCCTCAACAAAAATGCTGCAAACAATATATGCTGATGTGATTGTGGAGAAATGTGTACCGTCGATTCTAAGGGGGATGTGGTAAGAGCCACTAATGAAAGCACAATTGAGGTGCCTTGGAAAGGTAAACGTTGAGCTACCATACCAGTCAATCAATCATACCCACTGCTGGGTCTACCACCTGAGAAAATGAAAATCAAAAATCACAGGCTGGCAAACCTGTACTCCAGCAATATTTACCAAAGGCAACACTTGGAAGCAACGAAAATGTCCATCAACAGAGGAATGCACCCAGAAGAAGTGGTCCATGTACACAATGGAATATTAGCTATGGAAAACATTGAAGCACTGCTCTTTGAGGCACCATAGATGAGCCTGGAGATAATCACAAAACATGAAGTAGGTCGGAAAGCAAAAGACCTATATCCTATATTATCACTTATGGCATTATGTAATAACTGACACAGATGAACATATTTCCAAAGAGAAAGACACTCACAGGCTTAGAAAACAAACTATGCTCATCGAAAAGGAAAGGAGGGGGGAAATTGAGAAATGAAGATTAGTGTTACTATACATATACAAATACATAGTATATACATGTATCAAAAAGACCGAACATATAGCAAGGGAGGTCGACAGAACACTGTAATATTTTACATGGGAAGAGGATCTGTACATTAATAGACATACATAATGTATAAATGAACCAGATTGTGTACACCTAGGACAAACAATATTCTAAACTTTACCCAGATTAAAAAAATTTTAAAACCAAGAAGAAGTAATGAGACATAAACTTATGGGGATTTCTCCTGGCAAATTCCATTCTAATTTACAACCTAGGACAATGACTTCCAGAAAGGCTCTGCTGCCCTAGTACCCAGATTGGGGAATGGAGAAATGCTACCTCCTTGTGGCCGTTTCCCACAACAGCAGCTTTGAACCCACTGCAAAAGGTGACTAAATTTTCACCAACTTGCATTTCTGTAAATGGCACCTGCCTTCCAGAAAATTTCTGGGGTCAAAAATCGACCAAAAACTTCAGAAGAGGGCAACCTTCGAAGAAGACAATTTCAAGAGGTATATTGTACTCACGGTTTTTTCTTTTAAGAGAAAAGAAAAAGGCATAGGAATATGGTTAATTTTAAAAATTTTAATGACATGCATACCCATATTACAAAAACCTATCAGATCACAGCAGTCAGAATGGCCATTAGGAATAATGCTGCAAAAAATAAACGGTGAAGGGAGTGTGGAGAAATGCGTACCCTCGGTTGAAAGGGGGAGCATGTAAAGAGCCACTAATGAAAACACAATGTAGGTGATTTGAAAAGGGAAACATTGAGCTACCAGTCAATCAATCACAACCACTGCTTGGCCTATCACCTGAGAAAATGAGAATCAAAAAGACACAGGCTGGCAAACCTGTACACCAGCAAGATTTACCATAGCCAGCATTTGGAAGCAATGAAAATGTCCATCAACCGAGGAATGCACCAAGAAGAAGTGGTCCATGTACACAATGGAATATTACTCTAATAATAAATATAAATTAAATTTAAAAACAAACAAAAGCAAGGAGACATCAACATTTGTGGGTTTATCTGGGCACATTGCACTCTAATTTATAACCGAAGAACACCACTGGCCGGTAGGTCTGTTTCCCTACTACCAGCATGGGAAACGAAGAAAGGCTGCCACTCTCTGGCCGTTACCTGCAAAAGTAGGTTTAAAGCCTGAGCTAATGGTCACTTCATGTGAACAAGTACTGCAGGGCTGTAAATGAAACCTGCCCTCAAAATGTCTTGAGGGAGATAATGGCCAAAATATTTCAAATGGTGACACATACTTTAAGAAAACACTTTGAAGAAATAAGCTCTAATCACAGCTGGAAAAATAAAAAGGATATATCTTAAAGCTCAATTTCAACGCATTATGCGACACATGCAAATTCAACCACAAAGAGGTATCAGCTCACACCACTCAGAATAATCATCAGCAAAAACTACAAAGAATAAATCCTGAAGGTGCTGGGAAGAAATACATGCCCTCCACTTTAAGTGGGACATAACCTGGAAAGAGCCACTAAGGAGAACAGAACAGAGGTGCCTTTTAAAGGTAAACACTGAGCTACCATATGATCCAGCAGACGTATTCCCGGACCTATAAACTAAGAAGACAGAAATGGAAGGACACAGCCACGCAAATCTGCATTGCATACTATTACAATAGCCAAGATATGGAAGTAACCAAAAAGCCGATCGACAGATGGGTGGACCAAGAAGAACTGCTACCTGTACAGATGGACTATGAGCTAGTGAAAAAATGAAACAATGCCATTTGCAGCACCATAGATGAGTCTAGAAGTAATCACGCAACTTGGAGTAAGTGAGAAAGCGAAAGACACATATCCTATCATATCACATATAGGGGTTACCTAAAAAATGATATAAACAAAGATATTTCCACAGACAAACACTATCATAGATTCATTAAAAAAATTGTGGTTCACCAAATGGAAAGGTGTGAGGATTGGATACATTACCATATTGAGGTTAACAGAGAGATACAAACACATGTGAAATATATAATCACCAAAGACCTACCCAATACCAAGGGAAGACTACTCAACATTGTGTCATAACCTACATGGGAAAAGGATCTGAAGAAGAATAGATATATGTATATGTGTGAAAGAACCACATCTTGCACACCTAGAACAAACAAAACATTGTAATCAAGTTTGCTGTGATAAAAATTAAAATTAAGGTAAAAATACCAACAAGAAGTAATGAGACATAAACTTAAAGGGCTTTTTGCTCGCACATTCCATTCTAATTTACAACCTAGAACACCACTTCCAGTAAGGCTCTGTTGCCCTAGTAACCAGATTTGGTAAAGGAGAAATGCTGCCGCCTTGTGGCCGATTCCCGCAAGAGCAGCTATTAACCCACAGCTAATGGTCACTTACCATTCACAAGGACTCAGGGCTGTAAAGGACACCTGCCCTCAAAATTGTGCTGATGTAGGGAATGGATAAAAGAATTCAAAACAGGCAAAATGTTCACGAAGGTAGTATGAAGAGGTAAGTTTTACTCACTCTCTTTTTAAAGAAAGGAAAATGGATAAAAGCTCAGCCTCAGGAAGTATTAGACTCATGTAATCTAATCTACAAAAACTTTTCAACTCACACCAGTCGACTGACCATTGGCAAAAAGTCTACAAACAATAAATGCTGAAGAGATTTTACAGAACTCTGTACCCTCTAGCTGCTGGGGAGATGTAAGAGGGTTAAACGCTAATAATGAGAACAGAAAGGAGCTGCGTTTAAAAGGAAAAATTGAGGTACCATTCAATCCAGCAGGCGCACCAATGGGCCTCTCACCTGAGAAGACCAGAATGAAGAAGACCCGGGCTGCAAAAGCTGCACTGCAGCCTTATTCATAATAGACAAGGCAGTGAAGCAACCAAAATGTCCATCAACAGATGAAAGGATAAAGAAGAAGTGGTCCATGTACACAATGAATACTAGCCATGCAAAACAATGAAACACTGCTCTTTGAGGCACCATAGATGATCTTGGAGATAATCACAGAACATGAGGTAAGTCGGAAAGCAAAAGTCCTATATCCTACGATATCACTTATAGGCGTTATCTAATAACTGACACAAATGAAAATATTTCCACAGAGAAAGTCAATCACAGACTTATTAAAGAAAAACTATGCTTATCTAAAAGGAAAGGTGGGGGGAATGGATAAATGAAGATTACCGTTACCATATGTATACAAATACATATTATATACATATATCAAAAAGACCGACCATATAGCAAGGAAGAATTACGGAACACTCTGTAATAATTTACACGGGAAGAGGACCTCTAAATAAATAGTTATATAGAATAGGTAGATGAACCAGAGTATGTATACCTTTGACGAGCAACATTCTAACCATAACCCCAATTGAAAAAATTAAAACAACGAATTAGGAGTAATGAGACATAAACTTATGGGGGGTTTTCCTGGCACATTCCATCCAAATTTAAAACCTAGGCAAACAACTTCCAGAATGGCTCTGCTGCCCTAGTACCCAGATTTGGGAATGGAGAAATGCTGCATCCTTGTGGCCGTTTCCCACAACAGCAGCTTAAAACCCACTGCAAAAGGTCACTAAATATTCACCCATTGCAGGTCTGTAAATGACACCGGCCCTCCAAAAAATACTGAGGTGGAAAATCGTCCAAAAAATTCCAGAGTGCAACCTTCCAAAAAGAAAATTTGAAGAGGTATATTATACTCACACTTTTTTCCTTTTTTCTTTTAACAGGAAAGAAAAAGGCGTGGAAAAATGATGAATTGTAGGAATTTTTACAGACATGTAAACCCAAATTACAAAAACTTACCAGCTCACACCAGTCAGAACGGCCATCAACAAAAATGGTGCAAGCCTTAAATGCTGACGTGATTGTGGAGAAATGCGTACCCTCGATTCTAAGGGGGACGTGGTAAGAGCCACTAATGAAAGCACTATTGAGGTGCGTTGAAAAGGTAAACGTTGAGCTACCATACCAGTCAATCAATCATACCCACTGCTGGGTCTATCACCTGAGAAAATGAAAATCAAAAATCACAGGCTGGCAATCCTGCACTCCAGCAATATTTACCATAGGCAACACTTGGAAGCAACGAAAATGTCCATCAACAGAGGAATGCACCCAGAAGAAGTGGTCCATGTACACAATGGAATATTAGCTATGGAAAACATTGAAGCACTGCTCTTTGAGGCACCATAGATGAGCCTGGAGATAATCACAAAACATGAAGTAGGTCGGAAAGCAAAAGACCTATATCCTATATTATCACTTATGGCATTATGTAATAACTGACACAGATGAACATATTTCCAAAGAGAAAGACACTCACAGGCTTAGAAAACAAACTATGCTCATCGAAAAGGAAAGGAGGGGGGAAATTGAGAAATGAAGATTAGTGTTACTATACATATACAAATACATAGTATATACATGTATCAAAAAGACCGAACATATAGCAAGGGAGGTCGACAGAACACTGTAATATTTTACATGGGAAGAGGATCTGTACATTAATAGACATACATAATGTATAAATGAACCAGATTGTGTACACCTAGGACAAACAATATTCTAAACTTTACCCAGATTAAAAAAATTTTAAAACCAAGAAGAAGTAATGAGACATAAACTTATGGGGATTTCTCCTGGCAAATTCCATTCTAATTTACAACCTAGGACAATGACTTCCAGAAAGGCTCTGCTGCCCTAGTACCCAGATTGGGGAATGGAGAAATGCTACCTCCTTGTGGCCGTTTCCCACAACAGCAGCTTTGAACCCACTGCAAAAGGTGACTAAATTTTCACCAACTTGCATTTCTGTAAATGGCACCTGCCTTCCAGAAAATTTCTGGGGTCAAAAATAGACCAAAAACTTCAGAAGAGGGCAACCTGCAAAGAAGACAATTTCAAGAGCTATATTGTACTCACGGTTTTTTCTTTCAAGAGAAAAGATAAAGGCATAGGAATATGATGAATTTTAAAAATTTTAATGACATGCATACCCATATTACAAAAACCTATCAGCTCACAGCAGTCAGAATGGCCATTAGGAATAATGCTGCAAAAAATAAACGGTGAAGGGAGTGTGGAGAAATACGTACCCTCGGTTGTAAGGGGGGGCATGTAAAGAGCCACTAATGAAAACACAATGTAGTTGCTTTAAAAGGGAAACGTTGAGCTACCAGTCAATCAATCACAACCACTGCTTGGCCTACCACCTGAGAAAATGAGAATCAAAAAGTCACAGGCTGGCAAACCTGTACGCCAGCAAGATTTACCATAGCCAGCACTTGGAAGCAATGAAAATGTCCATCAACCGAGGAATGCACCAAGAAGAAGTGGTCCACGTACACAATGGAATATTACTCTAATAATAAATATAAATTAAATTTAAAAACAAACAAAAGCAAGGAGACATCAACATTTGTGGGTTTATCCGGGCACATTGCACTCTCATTTATAACCGAAGAACACCACTGGCCGGTAGGTCTGTTTCCCTAGTACCAGCATGGGAAACGTAGAAAGGCTGCCGCTCTCTGGCCGTTACCTGCAAAAGCAGGTTTAAAGCCTGAGCTAATGGTCACTTCATAAGAACAAGTACTGCAGGGCTGTAAATGAAACCTGCCCTCAAAATGTCTTGAGGGAGATAATGGCCAAAATATTTCAAATGGTGACACATACTTTAAGAAAACACTTTGAAGAAATAAGCTCTAATCACAGCTGGAAAAATAAAAAGGACATGTCTTAAAGCTCAATTTCAACGCATTATGAGACACATGCAAATTCAACCACAAAGAGGTATCAGCTCACACCACTCAGAAAAATCATCAGCAAAAACTACAAAGAATAAATCCTGAAGGTGCTGGGAAGAAATACATGCCCTCCACTTTAAGTGGGACGTAACCTGGAAAGAGCCACTAAGGAGAACAGATCAGAGGTGCCTTTAAAAGGTAAACACTGAGCTACCATATGATACAGCAGACCTATTCCTGGACCTATAAACTAAGAAGACAGAATTGGAAGGACACAGCCTCGCAAATCTGCATTGCATACTATTAAAATAGGCAAGATATGGAAGTAACCAAAAAGCCCATCGACAGATGGGTGGACAAAGAAGAACTGCTACCTGTACAGATGGAATATGAGCTAGTGAAAAAATGAAACAATGCCATTTGCAGCACCATAGATGAGTCTAGAAGTAATCACGCAACTTGGAGTAAGTGAGAAAGCGAAAGACACATATCCTATCGTATCACATATAGGGGTTACCTAAAAAATGATACAAACAAAGATATTTCCACAGACAAACACTATCATAGATTCATTAAAAAAACTTTTGGTTCACCAAATGGAAAGGTGTGAGGATTGGATACATTACCATATTGAGGTTAACAGAGACATACAAACACATGTGAAATATACAATCCCCAAATACCTACGCAATACCAAGGGAAGATTACTCAACATTGTGTCATAACCTACATGGGAAAAGGATCCGAAGAAGAATAGATATATATATATGTGTGAAAGAACCACATCTTGCACACCTAGAACAAACAAAACATTGTAGTCAAGTTTGCTGTGATAAAAATTAAATTAAGTTAAAAATACCAACAAGAAGTAATGAGACATAAACTTAAAGGGCTTTTTCCTCGAACATTCCATTCTAATTTACAACCTAGAACACCACTTCCAGTAAGGCTCTGTTGCCCTAGTAACCAGATTTGGTAAAGGAGAAATGCTGCCGCCATGTGGCCGTTTCCCGCAAGAGCAGCTTTTAACCCACAGCTAATGGTCATTTACCATTCACAAGGACTCAGGGCTGTAAAGGACGCCTGCCCTCAAAATTGTGCTGAGGTAGGGAATGGATAAAAATTTCAAAACAGGCAAAATTTGCAAGAAGATAGTATGAAGAGGTATGTTTTACTCACTCTCTTTTTAAAGAAAGGAAAATGGATAAAAGCTCAGCCTCAGGAAGTATTAGACTCATGCAATCTAATCTACAAAAAGTTTTCAACTCACACCAGTCGACTGACCATTGGAAAAAAGACTACAAGCAATAAATGCCTAAGAGGTTTTAGAGAACTGTGTACCCTCTAGCAGCTGGTGAGATGTAAAAGGGTTAAACGCTAATAATGAGAACAGAAAGGAGCTGCGTTTAAAAGGAAAAATTGAGGTACCATTCAATCCAGCAGGTGCAACAATGGGCCTCTCACTTGAGAAGACCAGAATGAAGAAGACCCGGGCTGCAAAAGCTGCACTGCAGCCTGATTCACAATAGACAAGGCAGTGAAGCAACCAAAATGTCCACCAACAGATGAAAGGATAAAGAAGAAGTGGTCCATGTACACAATGAATACTAGCCATGGAAAACAATGAAACACTGCTCTTTGAGGCACCATAGATGATCTTGGAGATAATCACAGAACATGAGGTAAGTCGGAAAGCAAAATCCTATATCCTACGATATCACTTATAGGCGTTATCTAATAACTGACACAAATGAACATATTTCCACAGAGAAAGTCAATCACAGACTTATTAAAAAAACTATGCTTATCTAAAAGGAAAGGTGGGGGAATGGATAAATGAAGATTAACGTTACCATATGTATACAAATACATATTATATACATATATCAAAAAGACTGACCAAATAGCAAGGAAGGTTTACGGAACACTCTGTAATAATTTACACGGGAAGACGATCTCTACATAAATAGGTATATAGAATATGTAGATGAACCAGAGTGTGTACACCTTGGATAAGCAACATTCTAACCATTACGCCAATTGAAAAAATTAAAACAACAAACTAGGAGTAATGAGACATAAACTTATGGGGGGTTTTCCTGGCACATTCCATCCAAATTTAAAACCTAGGCAAACAACTTCCAGAATGGCTCTGCTGCCCTAGTACCCAGATTTGGGAATGGAGAAATGCTGCATCCTTTTGGCCGTTTCCCACAACAGCAGCTTAAAACCCACTGCAAAAGGTCACTAAATATTCACCCATTGCAGGTCTGTAAATGACACCGGCCCTCCAAAAAATACTGAGGTGGAAAATCGTCCAAAAAATTCCAGAGTGCAACCTTCCAAAAAGAAAATTTGAAGAGGTATATTATACTCACACTTTTTTCCTTTTTTCTTTTAACAGAAAAGAAAAAGGCGTGGAAAAATGATGAATTGTAAGTATTTTTACAGACATGTAAACCCAAATTACAAAAAACTATCAGCTCACTCCAGTCAGAACGGCCCTCAACAAAAATGCTGCAAACAATATATGCTGATGTGATTGTGGAGAAATGCGTACCGTCGATTCTAAGGGGGATGTGGTAAGAGCCACTAATGAAAGCACAATTGAGGTGCCTTGGAAAGGTAAACGTTGAGCTACCATACCAGTCAATCAATCATACCCACTGCTGGGTCTACCACCTGAGAAAATGAAAATCAAAAATCACAGGCTGGCAAACCTGTACTCCAGCAATATTTACCAAAGGCAACACTTGGAAGCAACGAAAATGTCCATCAACAGAGGAATGCACCAAGAAGAAGTGGTCCATGTACACAATGGAATATTAGCTATGGAAAACATTGAAGCACTGCTCTTTGAGGCACCATAGATGAGCCTGGAGATAATCACAAAACATGAAGTAGGTCGGAAAGCAAAAGACCTATATCCTATATTATCACTTATGGCATTATGTAATAACTGACACAGATGAACATATTTCCAAAGAGAAAGACACTCACAGGCTTAGAAAACAAACTATGCTCATCGAAAAGGAAAGGAGGGGGGAAATTGAGAAATGAAGATTAGTGTTACTATACATATACAAATACATAGTATATACATGTATCAAAAAGACCGAACATATAGCAAGGGAGGTCGACAGAACACTGTAATATTTTATATGGGAAGAGGATCTGTACAGTAATAGACATACATAATGTGTAAATGAACCAGATTGTGTACACCTAGGACAAACAATATTCTAAACTTTACCCAGATTAAAAAAATTTTAAAACCAAGAAGAAGTAATGAGACATAAACTTATGGGGATTTCTCCTGGCAAATTCCATTCTAATTTACAACCTAGGACAATGACTTCCAGAAAGGCTCTGCTGCCCTAGTACCCAGATTGGGGAATGGAGAAATGCTACCTCCTTGTGGCCGTTTCCCACAACAGCAGCTTTGAACCCACTGCAAAAGGTGACTAAATTTTCACCAACTTGCATTTCTGTAAATGGCACCTGCCTTCCAGAAAATTTCTGGGGTCAAAAATCGACCAAAAACTTCAGAAGAGGGCAACCTTCGAAGAAGGCAATTTCAAGAGCTATATTGTACTCAAAGTTTTTTCTTTTAAGAGAAAAGAAAAAGGAATAGGAATATGGTGAATTTTAAAAATTTTAATGACATGCATACCCATATTACAAAAACCTATCAGCTCACAGCAGTCAGAATGGCCATTAGGAATAATGCTGCAAAAAATAAACGGTGAAGGGAGTGTGGATAAATGCGTACCCTCGGTTGTAAGGGGGGGCATGTAAAGAGCCACTAATGAAAACACAATGTAGGTGCTTTGAAAAGGGAAACATTGAGCTACCAGTCAATCAATCACAACCACTGCTTGGCCTATCACCTGAGAAAATGAGAATCAAAAAGTCACAGGCTGGCAAACCTGTACGCCAGCAAGATTTACCATAGCCAGCACTTGGAAGCAATGAAAATGTCCATCAACCGAGGAATGCACCAAGAAGTAGTGGTCCACGTACACAATGGAATATTACTCTAATAATAAATATAAATTAAATTTAAAAACAAACAAAAGCAAAGAGACATCAACATTTGTGGGTTTATACGGGAACATTGCACTCTAATTTATAACCAAAGAACACCACTGGCCGGTAGGTCTGTTTCACTAGTACCAGCATGGGAAACGTAGAAAGGCTGCCGCTCTCTGGCCGTTACCTGCAAAAGCAGGATTAAAGCCTGAGCTAATGGTCACTTCATAAGAACAAGTACTGCAGGGCTGTAAATGAAACCTGCCCTCAAAATGTCTTGAGGGAGATAATGGCCAAAATGTTTCAAATGGTGACACATACTTTAAGAAAACACTTTGAAGATATAAGCTCTAATCACAGCTGGAAAAATAAAAAGGACATGTCTTAAAGCTCAATTTCAACGCATTATGAGACACATGCAAATTCAACCACAAAGAGGTATCAGCTCACAACACTCAGAATAATCATCAGCAAAAACTACAAAGAATAAATCCAGAAGGTGCTGGGAAGAAATACATGCCCTCTACTTTAAGTGGGACGTAACCTGGAAAGAGCCACTAAGGAGAACAGAACAGAGGTGCCTTTAAAAGGTAAACACTGAGCTACCATATGATCCAGCAGACCTATTCCTGGACCTATAAACTAAGAAGACAGAATTGGAAGGACAGAGCCACGCAAATCTGCATTGCATACTAATACAATAGCCAAGATATGGAAGTAACCAAAAAGCCCATCGACAGATGGGTGGACAAAGAAGAACTGCTACCTGTACAGATGGAATATGAGCTAGTGAAAAAAATGAAACAATGCCATTTGCAGCACCATAGATGAGTCTAGAAGTAATCACGCAACTTGGAGTAAGTGAGAAAGCGAAAGACACATATCCTATCATATCACATATAGGGGTTACCTAAAGAATGATACAAAGAAAGATATTTCCACAGACAAACATTATCATAGATACATTAAAAAAACTTATGGTTGACCAAATGGAAAGGTGTGAGGATTGGATACATTACCATATTGAGGTTAACAGAGAGATACAAACACATGTGAAATATATAATCACCAAAGACCTATGCAATACCAAGAGAAGACTACTCAACATTGTGTCATAACCTACATGGGAAAAGGATCCGAAGAAGAATAGATATATGTATATGTGTGAAAGAACCACATCTTGTACACCTAGAACAAACAAAACATTGTAATCAAGTTTGCTGTGATAAATAATAAAAATTAAGTTAAAAATACCAACAAGAAGTAATGAGACATAAACTTAAAGAGCTTTTTCCTCGCACATTCCATTCTAATTTACAACCTAGAACACCACTTCCAGTAAGGCTCTGTTGCCCTAGTAACCAGATTTGGTAAAGGAGAAATGCTGCCGACTTGTGGCCAATTCCTGCCAGAGCAGCTTTTAACCCACAGCTAATGGTCACTTACCATTCACAAGGACTCAGGGCTGTAAAGGACACCTGCCCTCAAAATTGTGCTGAGGTAGGGAATGGATAAAAATTTCAAAACAGGCAAAATTTGCAAGAAGATAGTATGAAGAGGTATGTTTTACTCACTCTCTTTTTAAAGAAAGGAAAATGGATAAAAGCTCAGCCTCAGGAAGTATTAGACTCATGCAATCTAATCTACAAAAAGTTTTCAACTCACACCAGTCGGCTGACCATTGGAAAAAAGACTACAAAGAATAAATGCCTAAGAGGTTTTAGAGAACTGTGTACCCTGTAGCTGCTGGTGAGATGTAAGAGGGTTAAACGCTAATAATGAGAACAGAAAGGAGCTGCGTTTAAAAGGAAAAATTGAGGTACCATTCAATCCAGCAGGCGCACCAATGGGCCTCTCACCTGAGAAGCCCAGAATGAAGAAGACCCGCCTGAAAAAGCTGCACTGCAGCCTTATTCATAATAGACAAGGCAGTGAAGCAACCAAAATGTCCATCAACAGATGAAAGGATAAAGAAGAAGTGGTCCATGTACACAATGAATACTAGCCATTGTAAAACAATGAAACACTGCTCTTTGAGGCACCATAGATGATCTTGGAGATAATCACAGAACATGAGGTAAGTCGGAAAGCAAAAGTCTTATATCCTATGATATCACTTATAGGCGTTATCTAATAACTGACCCAAATGAACATATTTCCACAGAGAAAGTCAATCACAGACTTATTAAAAAAAACTATGCTTATCTAAAAGGAAAGGTAGGGGGAATGGATAAATGAAGATTAGCGTTACCATATGTATAGAAATACATATTATATACATATATCAAAAAGACTGACCAAATAGCAAGGAAGGTTTACGGAACACTCTGTAATAATTTACAAGGGAAGAGGATCTCTACATAAATAGGTATATAGCATATGTAGATGAACCAGAGTGTGTACACCTTGGACGAGCAACATTCTAACCATAACCCCAATTGAAAAAATTAAAACAACGAACTAGGAGTAATGAGACAAAATCTTATGGGGGGTTTTCCTGGCACATTCCATCCAAATTTAAAACCTAGGCAAACAACTTCCAGAAAGGCTCTGCTGCCCTAGTACCCAGATTTGGGAATGGAGAAATGCTGCATCCTTGTGGCCGTTTCCCACAACAGCAGCTTTAATACCACTGCAAAAGGTCACAAAATATTCACCAATTGCAGGTCTGTAAATGACACCGTCCCTCCAAAAAATCCTGAGGTCGAAAATCGACCAAAAAATTCCAGAGTGCACCCTTCCAAAAAGAAAATTTGAAGAGGTATATTATACTCACACTTTTTTTCTTTTTTCTTTTAACAGAAAAGAAAAAGGCATGGAAAAATGATGAATTGTAGGAATTTTTACATACATGTAAACCCAAATTACAAAAACTTACCAGCTCACACCAGTCAGAAGGGCCATCAACAAAAATGGTGCAAGCCTTAAATGCTGACGTGATTGTGGAGAAATGCGTACCCTCGATTCTAAGGGGGACGTGGTAAGAGCCACTAATGAAAGCACTATTGAGGTGCCTTGAAAAGGTAAACGTTGAGCTACCATACCAGTCAATCAATCATACCCACTGCTGGGTCTATCACCTGAGAAAATGAAAATCAAAAATCACAGGCTGGCAATCCTGCACTCCAGCAATATTTACCATAGGCAACACTTGGAAGCAACGAAAATGTCCATCAACAGAGGAATGCACCCAGAAGAAGTGGTCCATGTACACAATGGAATATTAGCTATGGAAAACATTGAAGCACTGCTCTTTGAGGCACCATAGATGAGCCTGGAGATAATCACAAAACATGAAGTAGGTCGGAAAGCAAAAGACCTATATCCTATATTATCACTTATGGCATTATGCAATAACTGACACAGATGAACATATTTCCAAAGAGAAAGACACTCACAGGCTTAGAAAACAAACTATGCTCGTCGAAAAGGAAAGGAGGGGGGAAATCGAGAAATGAAGATTAGTGTTACTATACATATACAAATACATAGTATATACATGTATCAAAAAGACCGAACATATAGCAAGGGAGGTCGACAGAACACTGTAATATTTTACATGGGAAGAGGATCTGTACAGTAATAGACATACATAATGTATAAATGAACCAGATTGTGTACACCTAGGACAAACAATATTCTAAACTTTACCCAGATTAAAAAAATTTTAAAACCAAGAAGAAGTAATGAGACATAAACTTATGGGGATTTCTCCTGGCAAATTCCATTCTAATTTACAACCTAGGACAATGACTTCCAGAAAGGCTCTGCTGCCCTAGTACCCAGATTGGGGAATGGAGAAATGCTACCTCCTTGTGGCCGTTTCCCACAACAGCAGCTTTGAACCCACTGCAAAAGGTGACTAAATTTTCACCAACTTGCATTTCTGTAACTGGCACCTTCCTTCCAGAAAATTTCTGGGGTCAAATTCGACCAAAAACTTCAGAAGAGGGCAACCTGCGAAGAAGACAATTTCAAGAGCTATATTGTACTCACGGTTTTTTCTTTTAAGAGAAAAGAAAAAGGCATAGGAATATGATGAATTTTAAAAATTTTAATGACATGCATACCCATATTACAAAAACCTATCAGCTCACAGCAGTCAGAATGGCCATTAGGAATAATGCTGCAAAAAATAAACGGTGAAGGGAGTGTGGAGAAATGCGTACCCTCGGTTGTAAGGGGGGGCATGTAAAGAGCCACTAATGAAAACACAATGTAGGTGCTTTGAAAAGGGAAACATTGAGCTACCAGTCAATCAATCACAACCACTGTTTGGCCTACCACCTGAGAAAATGAGAATCAAAAAGTCACAGGCTGGCAAACCTGTACGCCAGCAAGATTTACCATAGCCAGCACTTGGAAGCAATGAAAATGTCCATCAACCGAGGAATGCACCAAGAAGAAGGGGTCCATGTACACAATGGAATATTACTCTAATAATAAATATAAATTAAATTTAAAAACAAACAAAAACAAGCAGACATCAACAATTGTGGGTTTATCCGGGCACATTGCACTCTCATTTATAACCGAAGAACACCACTGGCCGGTAGGTCTGTTTCCCTAGTACCAGCATGGGAAACGTAGAAAGGCTGCCGCTCTCTGGCCGTTACCTGCAAAAGCAGGTTTAAAGCCTGAGCTAATGGTCACTTCATAAGAACAAGTACTGCAGGGCTGTAAATGAAACCTGCCCTCAAAATGTCTTGAGGGAGATAATGGCCAAAATATTTCAAATGGTGACACATACTTTAAGAAAACACTTTGAAGAAATAAGCTCTAATCACAGCTGGAAAAATAAAAAGGACATGTCTTAAAGCTCAATTTCAACGCATTATGAAAACACAATGTAGGTCCTTTGAAAAGGGAAACATTGAGCTACCAGTCAATCATTCACAACAAATGATGGGCCTATCACCTGAGAAAATGAGAATCAAAAAGTCACAGGCTGGCAAACCTGTACGCCAGCAAGATTTACCATAGCCAGCACTTGGAAGCAATGAAAATGTCCATCAACCAAGGAATGCACCTAGAAGAAGTGGTCCACGTACACAATGGAATATAAGCCATGGAAAACAATGAAGCACTGCTCTTTGAGGCACCATAGTTGAGCCTGGAGATAATCACAAAACATGAGGTATTTCGGAAAGCAAGATACCTATACCCTATGATATTACTTATGGTGTTATCTAATAACTGACAGAAATGAACATATTTCCAAAGAGAAAGACACTCACGTGCTTAGAAATCAAACTCTGCTCATGTATAAGGAAAGGTGGGGGCAATGGATAAATCAATGTTCGTGTTACTATACATATATAAATACATAGTATATACATATATCAAAAAGCCAGACCATATATTAAGGGGGTTCTACGGAACACTCTGTAATATTTTACATGGGAAGAGGATCTGTACATGAATAGACGTATATAATGTATAAATGAACCAGACTCTGTACACTTAGGACAAATAATATTCTAATCTTAACCCCGATTTAAAAAATTTAAAAAAACAAGAAGAAGTAATGAGACTTAAACATATGGGGCTATCTCCTGGCACATTCAATTCTAATTTACAACCTAGGAACACGACTTCCAGAAAGGCTCTTGCCCTAGTACCCAGATTTGGGAATGGAGAAATGCTACCTCATTGTAGCCGTTTCCGACAACAGAAGCTTTAAACCCATTGCATAAGTTCACTAAGTATTCAGATAACCGCAGGCCTGTAAATGACACCTACCCTCCAAAACAATCCTTGGGTTGAAAATTGACCAAAAAATTCAAACGAGGGCAACGTTCCAAGAAGACACTTTCAAGAGGTATATTGTACTCACACTTTTTTCTTTTTTTTTTAAACAGAAAATAAAAGGTGTGGAAAACTGATGAATTTAAAAATTTTAATGACATGAATACCCATATTACAAAAACCTATCAGCTCACAGCAGTCAGAATGGCCATTAGGAAAAATGCTGCAAAAAATAAATGCTGAAGGGAATGTGGAGAAATGCGTACCCTCGGTTGTAAGGGGGGGCATGTAAAGAGCCACTAATGAAAACACAATGTAGGTGCTTTGAAAAGGGAAACATTGAGATACCAGTCAATCAGTCACAACCACTGCTGGGCCTATCACCTGAGAAAATGAAAATCATAAAGTCACAGGCTGGCAATCCCGCACTCCAGCACTATTTACCATAGCCAACACTTGGAAGCAACAAAAATGTCCATCAACCGAGGAATGCACCAAGACGAAGTGGTCCACGTACACAATGGAATATTACTCCAATAATAAATATAAATTAAATCTAAGAAACAAAACAAAAGTAAAGAGACATCAGCATTTGTGGCTTCATTCCGGCACATTGCACTCTAATTTATAACCGAGGGTCACCAGTGGCCGGAAGGTGTGTTTCCCTAGTTACCAGAGTGTGGAACATAGAAAGGCTGCCGCCTTCTGGCCGTTACCTTCAATAGCAGCTTTAAAGCCTGTGCTAATGGTCACTTCATATGAACAAGTACTGCAGGGCTGTAAATGAAACCTGCCCTCAAAATGTCTTGAGGGAGGTAATGGCCAAAAAATTTCAAAATATGACACATACTTTAAGTAAACACTTTGAAGAACTAAGCTGTAATCACAGTTTGATAAATAAAAAGGACATGCTTTAAAGCTCAATTTCAACAGATTATGGGACACATGCAAGTTCAACCACAAAGAGGTCTCAGCTCGTACCTGTCAGAATAACCATCAGCAATAAAACTACAAACAATAAATACTGAAGGTGTTTTGGAGAAATGCATACCCTCCACTTTAAGTTGGACGTAACCTGGAAACAGACACTAATGAGAACTGAATGGTGGTGCCTTTAAAACGTTCACACTGAGCTACCATATGATACAGCAAGCCCACTCTTTGGCCTATAACATAGGAAGATAGATCTGGAAAGACACAGGCAAGCAAATGTGCATTGCAGCAGTATTACAGTAGCCAAGACATGGATGCAACCAAAAAGTCCATCAAGAGTTGCGTGGCCAAAGAAGAACTGGTTCATGTACAGATGGAATAATAGCCAGGGAAAAAAATGAAACAATGCCATTTGCAGCACCATATAGGATTCTTGAGGTAATCAGGCAAATTGTACTAAGTCAGAAAACAAAAGACACATATCCTATAATATCACTTATAGGTCTTAGCTAAAAATTGATACCAATGAAGATATTTCCACAGAGAAATGCAATCACAGATTCATTAAAGAAACTTATGTTTCACCAAATGGAAAGGTGTGAGGATTGGATACATTAGGATATTGGGGTTAACATAGATATAGAAACATATGTGAAACATGTAATCACCAAAGACCTACGTAATACCAAGAGAAGATTACTCAACATTGTGTCATAACCTACATGGGAAAATGATCCAAAGAAGAATAGATATATGTATATGTTTAAAAGAACCACATCTTGCACACCTAGAAGAAACAAAATATTTTAATCAAATTTGTTCTGATAAAAAATAAAAATTAAATTAAAAAAAGAACAAGAAGTAATGAGACATAAACTTAAGGGGCTTTTTGCTGGCACATTGCATTCTACTTTACAACCAGAACATGACTTCCATTAAGGCTCTGTCATCACTAATAAAGCAGCTTTATAAGCAATGTTGAAGATAGCTTAAAAGAAGTCTCACTAATTATTGATAGTAGCAAGAAAACAAAGTAAAGTAAAAATCTCACTGCAAAAAGTATACATAGAGTGAGGATAGTAGATCAAACACTTATTACATTTCTGTAAAGAATAAAAGACAACAATAGTATGTCTTTTTTAAAAAGAAAGGGCCCAAATAAATCTGAAATGAAAGAGATGATGTTACAACAGACACCACAGAAATACAAAGTATCCTAAGATACACACAGGGTAACTCAGGGCTCAGATTGGACACAGCCCACTCTCCAGTCCCCTTTACATGACTTACAGGAGCCTCAGGAACTGAGGAGGGGGTCCCTGAGGAGAGGCTCAAGATAGAATATGGTAGGCATTAACATGGCTCCATTCATCTTAAACATGCCTGAACTACATTCACACGAGATGATTTTGTCCTGTATGTACATCGGCACCTCTAGTTGGAACTGCAGATCTTTGGCTTCATCACCTCTACTGAGAGCATTAGCTTCACCTGCTGTGGACCGTCTCCTATAGGATTTCTAGAACCACACAACATCGAAGCTTCACAGGACCCAGAGTCTGTGCGACTCCACGCAGAGTCTCAGAGTCTCAACTCCACTCAGATACTCCACTCTTGGAGGGCACACACAAAGTAGTGTGCACATCAGGGCCCAGGGGAAGGAGCAGTGTCCCCGTAGGAGAATGACCAGAACTAACTGACAGTTTTAGAGGGTCTCCTGCAGAGGCAGGTGGTGGCTGTGGCTGTGGCTCACCGTGAGGACAACGACACTGGTAGCAGAAGTTCTCGGAAATACTCCTTGGTGTGAGCCCTCCCAGAGTCCGCCATTAGCCCCACCAAGAGCAAGGTAGGCTCCAGTGCTGGGTTGCCTCAGGCCAAACAACCAACAGGGAGGGAACCCAGCCCCATGGATCAGCAGACAAGCGGATTAAACTTTTTATTAAAGTTTTATTTAATCCGCAGACAAGCGGATTAAAGCTCTGCCCACCAAAGCAACACCCAGCTCTACCCACCACCAGTCCCTCCCATCAGGAAGCTTGCACAAGCCTCTAAGACAGACTCATCCACTGGAGAGCAGACAGCAGAAGGAAGAAGAACTACAATTCAGAAGCCTGTGGAAGGAAAACCACATTCACAGAAAGATAGAAAAAATGAAAAGGCAGAGGAGTTTATACCAGATCAAGGAACAAGATAAAACCCCAGAAAAAAAACGAAATGAGGTGGAGATAGGGAACCTTCCAGAAAAAGAATCAGAATAAAGGTAGTGAAGATGATCCTAGACCTTGGCAAAAGAATGGAGGCAAAAACAAAAAGAATAAAATATCTAGGAATAAACCTACCTAAGGAGACCAAAGACCTGTATGCAGAAAATTATAGGACACTGATGAAAGAAATTAAAGATGATACAAATAGATGGAGAGAGATACCATGTTCTTGGATTGAAAGAATCAACATTGTGAAAATGACTCTACTACCCAAAGCAATCTACAGATTCAATGCAATCCCTATCAAATTACCACTGGCATTTTTCACAGAACTAGAACAAAAAATTTCACAATTTGTATGGAGACACAAAAGACCCCGAATAGCCAAAGCAATCTTGAGAATGAAAAATGGAGCTGGAGGAATCAGGCTCCCTGACTTCAGACTATATTACAAAGCTACAGTAATCAAGACAGTTTGGTACTGGCACAAAAACAGAAATATAGATCAATGGAACAGGATAGAAAGCCCAGAGATAAACCCACGCACATATGGTCACCTTATCTTTGATAAAGGAGACAAGCATATACAGTGGAGAAAAGACAGCCTCTTCAATAAGTGGTGCTGGGAAAATTGGACAGGTACATGTAAAAGTATGAAATGAGAGCACTCCCTGACACCATACACAAAAATAAACTCAAAATGGATTAAAGACCTAAGTGTAAAGCCAGACACTATCAAACTCTTAGAGGAAAACATAGGCAGGACACTCTATGACATACATCACAGCAAGATCCTTTTTGACCCAGCTCCTAGAGAAATGGAAATAAAAACACAAATAAACAAATGGGACCTAATGAAACTTAAAAGCTATTGCACAGCAAAGGAAACCATAAACAAGACCAAAAGACAACCCTCATAATGGGAGAAAATATTTGCAAATGAAGCAAATGACAAAGGATTAATCTCCAAGATTTACAAGCAACTCATGCAGCTCAATAACAAAAAAACAAACAACCCAATCCAAAAATGGGCAGAAGACCTAAATAGACATTTCTCCAAAGAAGATATACAGATGGCCAACAGACACATGAAAGAATGCTCAACATCATTAATCATTAGAGAAATGCAAATCAAAACTACAATGAGGTATCATCTCACACCGGTCAGAATGGCCATCATCAAAAAATCTAGAAACAATAAATGCTGGAGAGGGTGTGGAGAAAAGGGAACACTCTTGCACTGTTGGTGGGAATGTAAATTGATACAGCCACTATGGAGAACAGTATGGAGGTTCCTTAAAAAACTAAAAATAGAACTACCATACCACCCAGCAATCCCACTACTGGGCATATACCCTGAGAAAACCATAATTCAAAAAGAGTCATGTACCAAAATGTTCATTGCAGCTCTATTTACAATAGCCAGGACATGGAAGCAACCTAAGTGTCCATCATCGGATGAATGGATAAAGAAGATGTGGCACATATATACAATGGAATATTACTCAGCCATAAAAAGAAATGAAATGGAGGTATTTGTAATGAAGTGGATGGAGTTAGAGTCTGTCATACAGAGTGAAGTAAGTCAGAAAGAGAAAAACAAATACAGTATACTAACACATATATATGTAATATAAGGAAAAAAAAAGGTCATGAAGAACCTAGTGGCAAGATGGGAATAAAGACATAGACCTACTAAAGAATGGACTTGAGGATATGCGGAGGGGGAGGGGTGAGATGTGACAGGGTGACAGAGTGTCATGGACATATATACACTACCAAATGTTAAATAGATGGCTAGTGGGAAGCAGCCGCATAGCACAGGGAGATCACCTCGGTGCTTTGTGACCGCCTGGGGGGGGTGGGATGGGGAGGGTGGGAGGGAGGGAGATGCAGGAGGGAGGAGATATGGGAACGTGTTTATATGTGTAGCTGATTCACTTTGTTATAAAGCAGAAACTAACACACCATTGTGAAGCAATTATACTTCAATAAAGATGTTTTAAAAGAAACGTAAAAAAAAATTAAAAAAAAAAGAATGGAGGCAAAGATCGAGAAGATGCAAGAAATGCTTAACAAAGACCTAGAAGAATTAAGGAACAAACACCTAGAAGAATTAAAGAACAAACAAACAGAGGTGAATAATATAATAACTGAAATGAAAAATACACTAGAAGGAATCAGTAGCAGAATAACTGTGGCAGAAGAACGGATAAGTGACCTGGAAGACAGAAAGGTGGAAATCACTGCCATGGAACAGAATAAAGAAAAAGAATGAAAATAAATGAAGACACCCTAAGAGTCCTCTGGGACAACATTAAATGCAACAACATTCACAATATAGGGGTCCCAGAAGGAGAAGAGAGAGAGAAAGGTCGCAAGAATATATTTGAAGAGATTATAGTCAAAAACTTCCCTAGCATGGGAAAAGAAATAGCCACCCAAGTCCAGGAAGCGCAGAGTCCCAGGCAGGATAAATCAAAGGAGAAAAATGCCAAGACACATAGTAACCAAATTGACAAAAATTAAAGACAAAGAAAAATTATTGAAAGCAACAAGGGAAAAATGATAAATAACATAAAAGGGAACTCCCATAACAGCTGATTTCTCAGCAGAAAATCTACAAGCCAGAAGGGAGTGGCATGATAAATTTAAAGTGATGAAAGGGAAGAACCGACAACCAAGAGTACTCCACCCAGCAAGGATCTCTTTCAGATTTCACAGAGAAATCAAAAGTCCTACAGACAAGCAAAAGCTAAGAGAATTCAGCACCATGAAACCAGCTCTACACCAAATGCTAAAGGAAATTCTCTAAGTGGGAAACACAAGAGAAGAAAAGGACCCAACAAGCCAAACCCGTAACAATTAAGAAAATAGTAATATACATATCAATAATTACCTTAAACATGAATGGACTAAATGTTCCAACCAAAAGACACAGCATCTGTGAATGGATACAAAAACAAGACCTATATATATGCTGTCTACAAGAGACCCATTTCAGACCTAGGGACACATACAGACTGAAAGTGAGGCGATGGAAAAATATATTCTATGCAAATGAAAATCAAAAGAAAGCTGGAGTAGCAATACTCATATCAGATAAAATAGACTTTAAAATAAAGAATGTTACAAGAGACAAGGAAAGATACTACATAACGGTCAAGGGATCAATCCAAGAAGAAGATATAACAATTATAAATATATATGTACCCCACATAGGAGCACCTCAATATATAAGGCAACTGCTAACAGCTATAAAAGAGGAAATCGACAGTAACACAATAATAGTGGGGGACTTTAACAGCTCACTTACACCAGTGGAGATCATCCAGAAAGAAAATTAATAAGGAAACACAAGCTTTAAATGACACAATAGACCAGATAGAGTTAACTGATATTTATAGGACATTCCATCCAAAAAGAGCAGATTACACGTTCTTCTCAACTGCACACGGAATATTCTCCAGGATAGATCACATCTTGGGTCACAAAAAAGCCTCAGTAAATTAAAGAAAACTGAAATCATATCAAACAGCTGTTCCTACCACAATGC
Source organism: Balaenoptera physalus (assembly GCF_965194825.1). Classification (NCBI taxonomy): domain Eukaryota; kingdom Metazoa; phylum Chordata; class Mammalia; order Artiodactyla; family Balaenopteridae; genus Balaenoptera; species Balaenoptera physalus. The sequence continues at coordinate 244,103 of NW_028125705.1, read as the reverse complement.
TATGAGATTAGAAATCAATTACAGGGAAAAATCCGTAAAAAACAAAAAACATGGAGGCTAAACAATACATTACTAAATAACCAAGAGATCACTGAAGAAATAAAACAGGAAATCAAAAACTACCTAGAGACAAATGACAACAAAAACACGATGATCCAAAACCTATGGGATGTGGCAAAAGCAGTTCAAGAGGGAAGTTTATAGCAATACAAGCCTACCTCAAGAAACAAGAAAAATCTCAAATAAACAATCTAACCTTACAGCTAGAGGAACTAGAGAAAGAAGAACAAAACCCAAAGTTAGTAGAAGGAAAGGAATCATAAAGATCAGAGCAGAAATAAATGGAATAGAAACAAAGAAAATGAAAGCAAAGATCAATAAAACTAAAAGCTGGTTCTTTGAGAAGATAAACAAAAATGATAAGCCTTTAGCCAGACCCAAGAAAAAGAGGGAGAGGACTCAAATCAACAAAATTAGAAGTGAAAAAGGAGAAGTTACAACAGACACCACAGGAATACAAAGCATCCTAAGAGATTACTACAAGCAACTCTATGCCAATAAAATGGACAACCTGGAAGAAATGGACAAATTCTTAGAAAGGGATAACTTTCCAAGACTGAATCAGGAAGAAATAGAGAATATGAACAAACCTATCACAAGCAATGAAATTGAAACTGTGATTAAAAATCTTCCAACAAACAAAAGTCCAGAACCAGATGGCATCACAGGTGAATTCTATCAAATATTTAGAGAAGAGCTAGCACCCAACCTTCTCAAATTCTTCAAAACAATTGCAGGGGAAGGAACACTCCCAAACTCATTCTATGAGACCACCATCACCCTGATACCAAAACCAGACAAAGATACTACAAGGAAAGTAAATTATAGACCAATATCACTGATGAATATAGATGTAAAAATCCTCAACAAAATACTAGCAAACAGAATCGAACAACACGTTAGAAGGATCATACACCATGATCAAGTGGGGTTTATCCCAGGGATGCAAGGATTCTTCAATATACACAAATCAATGTGATACACCATATTAACAAATTGTAGAATAAAACCATATGATCATCTCAATAGATGCAGGAAAAGATTTTGAGAAAATTCAACATCCATTTATGATAAAAACTCTGCAGAGTGTGGGCATAGAGGGAAACTACCTCAACCTTATAAAGGCCATATATGACAAACCCACAGCAAACAGCATTCTCAATGGTGAAAACCTGAAAGCGTTTCCTCTAAGATCAGGAACAAGACGAGGATGTCCACTCTCACCACTACTATTCAACATAGTTTTGGAAGTCCTAGCCATGGCAATCAGAGAAGAAAAAGAAATAAAAGGAATACAAAAAGGAAAAGAAGAAGTAAAATTGTCACTGTTTGCAGATGACATCATATCATAGGTAGAGAATCCTAAAGATGCCACCAGAAAACCACTGGAGCTAATCAAAGAATTTGGTAAAGTTGCAGGATACAAAATTAATGCACAGAAATTGCTTGCATTCCTATACACTAACAATGAAAGAACAGAAAGAGAAATTAAGGAAACAATCCCATTACCACTGCAACAAAAGAATAAGCTACCTAGGAATAAACCTACCTAAGGAAGTAAAAGACCTGTACTCAGAAAACTATAAGACACTGATGAAAGAAATCAAAGATGATATAAACAGAGGGAGACATATACCATGTTCTTGGATTAGAAGAATCAGTATTGTGAAAATGACTATACTACCCAAAGCAATCTACAGATTCAATGAAATCCCTATCAAAATACCTTTGGCATTTTCTACAGAACTAGAAAAAAAACCCTTAAAATTTGTAGGGAGACACAAAAGTCCCCGGATAGCCAAAGCAGCCTTGAGGGGAAAAAAAAAGAGCTGGAGTAATCAGACTTCCAGACTTCAGACTATATTACAAAGCTACAGTAATCAAGATGATATGGTACTGACACAAAAACAGAAATATAGATCAATAGAACAGGATAGAAAGCACAGAGATAAACCCACGTACCTATGGTTAACTAATCTATGACAAAGGAGGCAAGGGTATACAATGGAGAAAAGACAGTGTCTTTAGTAAGTGGTGCTGGGAAAACTGGACAGCTACATGTAAAAGAATGAAATTAGAACTCTCCCTAACACCATACACAAAAATAAACTCAAAATGGATTAGAGACCTAAATGTAAGACCAGCCACTATAAAACTCTTAGAGGAAAACATAAGCAGAACAGTCTATGACATAAATCACAGCAAGATCCTTTTTGACCCACCTCCTAGGGAAATGGAAATAAAAACAAAAATTAAAAAAATGGTACCTAATGAAACTTAAAATCTTTTGTACAGCAAAGGAAAACATAAGCAAGATGAAAAGACAACCATCAGAATGGGAGAAAATATTTGCAAATGAAGCAAATGGCAAAGGATTAATCTCCAAAAAGCAGCTCATGTAGCTCAATATCACAAAACCAAAAACCCAATCCAAAAATGGGCAGAAGACCTAAATAGAAATTTCTACAAAGAAGATATACAGTTTGCCAACAAACACATGAAAGGATGCTGAACATCACTAATCATTAGAGAAATGCAAATCAAAACTACAGTGAGATATCACCTCACACCAGTCAGAATGGCCATCACCAAAAAATCTACAAACAATAAATGCTGGAGAGGCATTTATTGGAAAAAAGGGAACCCTCTTGCACTGTTGGTGGGAATGTAAATTGATATAGCTACTAGGGAGAACGGTATGGGGGTTCCTTAAAAACTAAAAATAGAACAACCGTACAACCCAGCAATCCCACTACTGGACATTTACCCTGAGAAAACCATAATTCAAAAAGAGTCATGTATCACAATGTTCATTGTAGCTCTATTTACAATAGCCAGGACATGGAAGCAACCTAAGTGTCCATCAACACATAACTGGATAAAGAAGATGTGGCACATATATACAATGGAACATTATTCAGCCATAAAAAGAAACGAAATTGAGTTATTTGTAGTGAGGTGGATGGATCTAGAGTCTGTCCTACAGAGTGAAGTAAGTCAGAAAGAGAAAAACAAATACCGTATGCTAACACATATATATGGAATCTAAAAGAAAAAAGTTTATGAAGACCCTAGGGGCAGGAAAGGATTAAGGACACAGACGTAGAGAAAGGACTTGAGGACACGGGGAGGGGGAATGGTAAGCTGGGACAAAGTGAGAGAGTGGCATGGACATATATACACTACCAAATGTAAAATTGATAGCTACTGGGAAGCAGCCACATAGCACAGGGAGATCAGCTCGGTGCTTTGTGCCCACCTAAAGGGGTGGGATAAGGGAGTGAGAGGGAAGTGCAAGAGGGAGGGGATATGGTGTTATATGTATACGTATAGCTGATTCACTTTTTCATACAGCAGAAACTAACACACAATTGTAAAGCAATTATACTCTAATAAAGATGTAAAAGAAAAAAAAAAAGAAAGCCCAGAGACAAACCTACACACCTATGGTCCACTAATCTATGACAAAGGAGGCAAGGGTATACAGTGGAGAAAAGACAGTCTCTTCAATAAGTGGTGCTGGGAAAAATGGACAACTACACGTAAAAGTATGAAATTAGAACACTCCCTAAAACCATACACAAAAAATAAACTCAAAATGGATTAGAGACCGAAATGTTAGACCGGACACTATAAAACTCTTAGAGGAAAACATAGGAAGAATACTCTTTGACCTAAATCACAGCAAGATCTTTTTTGATCCACCTCCTAGAGTAATGGAATAAAAAACAAAAATAAACAAATGGGAGCAAATGAAACCTAAAAGCTTTTGGAAAGCAAAGGAAACTACAAAGACGACGAAAAGACAACGCTCAGAATGGGAGAAAATATTTGCAAACAAATCAATGGACAAAGGATTAATCTCCAATATATATAAACAGCTCATGCAGCTCAACAGTAAAAAACAAACAACCCAATCCAAAAATGGGCAGATTACGTAAATAGACATTTGTCCCAAGAAGACATACAGATGGCCAAGAAGCACATGAAAAGCTGCTCAACATCACTAATTATTAGAGAAATATAAACCAAAACTACAATGAGGTATCACCTCACACAAGTTAGAATGGGCATCATCAGAAAATCTACAAACAACAAATGCTGGAGAGGGTGTGGAGAAAAGGGAACCCTCTTACCCTATTTGTGGGAATGTAAATTGATACAGTCACTATGGAGAACAGTATGGAGGGTCCTTAAAAAACTAAAAATAGAATTACCATATGACCCAGCAATCCCACTACTGGGCATATACCCAGAGAAAACCGTAATTCAAAAAGACACATTCACCACAATGTTCATTGCAGCACTATTTACAATAGCCAGGTCATAGAAGCAACCTAAATGCCCATAGATAGACAAATGGAAAATATGTGGTACATATATAAAATGGAATATTACTCATCCATAAAAAGGAATGAAATTGGGTCATTTGTAGAGATGTGGATAGATCTAGAGACTGTCATACAGAGTGAAGTAAGTCAGAAAAAGAAAAACAAATATCGTATATTAACGCATACATGTGGAACCTAGAAAAATGGTACAGATGAACCGGTTTGCAAGGCAGAAATAGAGACACAGATGTAGAGAACAAATGTATGGTCACCAAGGGGGGAAAGTGGCAGGGTGGTGGTGGTGGGATGAATTGCGAGCCTGGGATTGACATATATACATTTATATGTATAAAATAGATAACCAATAAGAACCTGCTGTATAAAAAAAATGAATAGAAGTTTCCAAAGGTTAAGGAAACAAGAAGGAAATCTATATTTTTACACTTTTTTTCTTTTTGGCTAGCATTTCATCCTAATGAAATATTTAGTTTTCTCAAAGAAGAAAATGCTGGGGGCCTCGGGAAGATGGCGGAAGTGTAAGACGCGGAGATCACCTTCCTTCCCACAGATACAGTAGAAATACATCTACACGTGGAACTGCTCCTACAGAACACCCACTGAACGCTGGCAGAAAACGTCCGACATCCAAAAAGGCAAGAAACTCCCCCCGTACTTGGGTAGGGCAAAAGAAAAAAGAAATAACAGAGACAAAAGAATAGGGACGGCACCTGCACCAGTGGGAGGGAGCCGTGAAGGAGGAAAGATTTCCACGCACTAGGAAGCCCCTTCGCGGGCATAGACTGCGGGTGGCAGAGGGGGGAAGCTTCGGAGCCACGGAGGAGAGCGCAGCCACAGGGGTGCGGAGGGAAAAACGGAGAGGTTCCCGCACGGAGGAGCGGTGCCGACCAGCACTCTCCAGCCCGAGTGGCTTGTCTGCTCAACCGCCGGGGCGGGCGGGGCTGGGAGCTGAGGCTCGGGCTTCAGTTGGATTTCAGGGAGAGGACTGAGGCTGGCGGCGTGAACACAGCCTGAAGAGGTTAGTGCACCACAGCTAGCCAAGATGGAGTCCGGGAAAAAGTCTGCAGCTGCCGAAGAGGCAAGAGACTTTTTCTTGCCTCTTTGTTTCACAGCGCGCAAGGAGAGGGGATTCAGAGCGCCGCCTAAATGAACTCCAGAGAAGGGCACGAGCCGCGGCGATCAGCGCAGACCCCACAGCAACAGGGGCGCAGAGGAAAAAATGGAGTGACTCCCGCACAGAGGCTCGTCGCCGAGCAGCACTCACCAGCCCGAGAGGCTTGTCTGCTTGGCGGGCGGGGCTGGGAGCTGAGGCTCGGGCTTCGGTCGGATCGCAGGGAGAAGACTGGGGCTGGTGGCGTGAACACAGCCTGAAGGGGTTAGCGCACCACAGTTGGCTGGGAGGGAGACTGGGAAAAGGTCTGCAGCTGCCGAAGAGGCAAGAGACTTTTTCTTGCCTCTTTGTTTCGCTGAGCGCAAGGAGAGGGGATTCAGAGTGCCGCCTAAACGAACTCCAGAGAAAGGCGCGAGCCGCGGCGATCAGCACGGACCCCAGAGACGGGCGTGAGACGCTGGGGCTGCTGCTGCCGCCTCCAAAAAGCCTGTGTGTGAGCACAGGTCACTCTCCACATCGCCCCTCCCGGGAGCCTGTGCAGCCCGCCACTGCCAGGGTCCCGTCATCCGGGGACAAGTTCCCTGGGAGAACGGACTGCCCGCCTCAGGCTGGTGCAACGTCACGCCGGCCTCGGCTGCCGCAGGCTCACCCCGCCTCCTCTGTACACCTCCCTCCCCGCGGCCTGAGTGAGCCAGAGCACCCGAAGCAGCTGCTCCTTTAAGCCTGTCCTGTCTGGGTGGGGAATAGACGCCCTCAGGCGACCTACATGCAGAGGCGGGTCCAAATCCAAAGCTGAACCCCAGGAGCTGTGCGAACAGAGAAGATAAGGGGAAATCTCTCCCAGCAGCCTTAGAAGCAGCGGATTAAAACTCCACAAACAACTTGATGTGCCTGCATCTGTTGAATACCTGAATAGACAACGAATCATCCCAAATTCAGGAGGTGGACTTTGGGAGCAGGATATATTAATTCTTCCAGTTTTCCTTTTATTTGTGAGTGTATATGTATATGCTTCTGGGTGCGATTTTGTCTATATAGCTTTGCTTTACAATAGCTTTATTTTACTTCACTATATTATAGCCTCTTTCTTTCTTTCTTTCTTTCTTTCTTTCTTTCTTTCTTTCTTTCTTTCTTTCTTTCTTTCTTTCTTTCTTTCTTTCTATTTTTTCTCCCTTTTACTCTGAGCCGTGTGGACGAAAGTCTCTTGGTGCTCCAGCCAGGCATCAGGGCCGTGCCTCTGAGGTGGGAGAGCCAACTTCAGGACACTGGTCCACAAGAGACCTCCCAGCTCCATGTAATACCAAACGGCAAAAATCTCTCAGAGATCTCCATCTCAACATCAAGACCCAGCTTCACTCAACGACCAGCAAGCTACAGTGCTGGACACCCTATGCCAAACAACTAGCAAGACAGGAACACAGCCCCATCCATTAGCAGAGAGGCTGCCTAAAATCATAATAAGGCCACAGACACCCCAAAATACACCACCAGACGTGGAAGTGCCCACCAGAAAGACAAGATCCAAACTCATCCACCAGAGCTCAGGCACTAGTTCCCTCCACCAGGAAGCCTACACAACCCACTGAACCAACCTTAGCCACTGGGGACAGATACCAAAAACAACAGGAACTACGAACCTGCAGCCTGTGAAAAGGAGACCCCAAACACAGTAAGATAAGCAAAATGAGACGACAGAAAAACACACAGCAGATGAAGGAGCAGAGTCAGAACATACCAGACTTAACAAATGAAGAGGAAATAGGGAGTCTACCTGAAAAAGAATTCAGAATAATGATAGTAAGGATGATCCAAAATCTTGGAAATAGAATAGACAAAATGCAAGAAACATTTAACAAGGACGTAGAAGAACTAAAGAGGAACCAAGCAATGATGAAAACCAAAATAAATGAAATTAAAAATACTCTAGATGGGATCAATAGCAGAATAACTGAGGCAGAAGAAAGGATAAGTGACCTGGAAGATAAAATGGTGGAAATAACTACTGCAGAGCAGGATAAAGAAAAAAGAATGAAAAGAACTGAGGACAGTCTCAGAGACCTCTGGGACAACATTAAATGCACCAACATTCGAATTATAGGGGTCCCAGAAGAAGAAGAGAAAAAGAAAGGGACTGAGAAGATATTTGAAGAGACTATAGTTGAAAACTTCCCTAATATGGGAAAGGAAATAGTTAATCAAGTCCTGGAAGCACAGAGTCCCATACAGGATAAACCCAAGGAGAAACACACCAAGACACATATTAATCAAACTGTCAAAAATTAAATATAAGGAAAACATATTAAAGGCAGCAAGGGAAAAAAACAAATAACACACAAGGGAATCCCCATAAGGTTAACATCTGATCTTTCAGCAGAAACTCTGCAAGCCAGAAAGGAGTGGCAGGATATACTTAAAGTGATGAAGGAGAAAAACCTACAACCAAGATTACACTACCCAGCAAGGATCTCATTCAGATTCGATGGAGAAATTAAAACCTTTACAGACAAGCAAAAGCTGAGAGAGTTCAGCACCACCAAAACAGCTTTACAACAAATGCTAAAGGAACTTCTCTAGGCAAGAAACACAAGAGAAGGAAAACACCTACAATAACAAACCCAAAACATTTAAGAAAATGGGAATAGGAACATACATATCGATAATTACCTTGAATGTAAATGGATTAAATGCTCCCACCAAAAGACACAGGCTGGCTGAATGGATACAAAAACAAGACCCATATATATGCTGTCTACAAGAGACCCACTTCAGACCTAGAGACACATATAGACTGAAAGTGAGGGGATGGAAAAAGATATTCCATGCAAATGGAAATCAAAAGAAAGCTGGAGTAGCAATTCTCATATCAGACAAAATAGACTTTAAAATAAAGACTATTACAAGAGACAAAGAAGGACATTATATAATGATCAAGGGATCGATCCAAGAGGAAGGTATAACAATTGTAAATATTTATGCACCCAACATAGGAGCACCTCAATACATAAGTCAAATACTAACAGCCATAAAAGGGGAAATTGACAGCAACACAATCATAGTAGGGGACTTTAACACCCCACTCTCACCAATGGACAGATCATCCTAAATGAAAATAAATAAGGAAACACAAGCTTTAAATGATACATTAAACAAGATGGACTTAATTGATATTTATAGGACATTCCACCCAAAAACAACAGAATACACATTTTTCTCAAGTGCTCATGGAACATTCTCCAGGATAGATCATATCTTGGGTCACAAATCAAGCCTTGGTAAATTTCAGAAAATTGAAATCGTATCAAGTATCTTTTCTGACCACAACGCTATGAGACTAGATATCAATTACAGGAAAAGATCTGTAAAAAATACAGACACATGGAGGCGACACAATACCTTACTTAATAACGAAGTGATCACTGAAGAAATCAAAGGGGAAATCAAAAAATACCTAGAAACAAATGACAATGGAGATACGACGACCCAAAACCTATGGGACACAGCAAAAGCAGTGCTAAGAGGGAAGTTTATAGCAATACAAGCCTACCTCAAGAAACAGGAAACATCTCAAATAAACAACCTAACCTTGCACCTAAAGCAATTAGAGAAAGAAGAACAAAAAAAACGCAAAGCCAGCAGAAGGAAAGAAATTATAAAGATCAGGTCAGAAATAAATGAAAAAGAAATGAAGGAAACAATAGCAAAAATCAATGAAACTAAAAGCTGGTTCTTTGAGAAGATAAACAAAATTGATAAACCATTAGCCAGACTCATCAAGAGAAAAAGGGAGAAGACTCAGATCAATAGAATTAGAAATGAAAAAGGAGAAGTAACCACTGACACTGCAGAAATACAAAAGATCATGAGAGGTTACTACAAGCAACTCTATGCCAATAAAATGGACAACATGGAAGAAATGGACAGATTCTTAGAAATGCACAAACTGCCGAGACTGAACCAGGAAGAAATAGAAAATATGAACACACCAATCACAAGCACTGAAATTGAAACTGTGATTAAAAACCTTCCAACAAACAAAAGCCCAGGACCAGATGGCTTCACAGGTGAATTCTATCAAACATTTAGAGAAGAGCTAACACCTATCCTTCTCAAACTCTTCCAAAATATTGCAGAGGGAGGAACACTCCCAAACTCATTCTACGAGGCCACCATCACCCTGATACCAAAACCAGACAAAGATGTCACAAAGAAAGAAAACTACAGGCCAATATCACTGATGAACATAGATGCAAAAATCCTCAACAAAATACTAGCAAACAGAATCCAACAGCACATTAAAAGGATCATACACCATGATCAAGTGGGGTTTATCCCAGGATTGCAAGGATTCTTCAATATACGCAAATCAATCAATGTGATACATCATATTAACAAATTGAAGGAGAAAAACCATATGATCATCTCAATAGATGCAGAGAAAGCTTTCGACAAAATTCAACACCCATTTATGATAAAAGCCCTGCAGAAAGTAGGCATAGAGGGAACTTTCCACAACATAATAAAGGCCATATATGACAAACCTACAGCCAACATTGTCCTCAAAGGTGAAAAACTGAAACCATTTCCACTAAGATCAGGAACAAGACAAGGTTGCCCACTCTCATCACTATTATTCAACATAGTTTTGGAAGTGTTAGCCACAGCAATCAGAGAAGACAAAGAAATAAAAGGAATCCAAATCGGAAAAGAAGAAGTAAAGCTGTCACTATTTGCAGATGACATGATACTATACATAGAGAATCCTAAAGATGCTACCAGAAAACTCCTAGAGCTAATCAATGAATTTGGTAAAGTAGCAGGATACAAAATTAATGCACAGAAATCTCTTGCATTTCTATACACTAATGACGAAAAATCTGAAAGTGAAATTAAGAAAACACTCCCATTTACCATTGCAACAAAAAGAATAAAATATCTAGGAATAAACCTACCTAAGGAGACAAAAGACCTGTATGCAGAAAATTATAAGACACTGATGAAAGAAATTAAAGATGATACAAATAGATGGAGAGATATACCATGTTCCTGGATTGGAAGAATCAACATTGTGAAAATGACTCTACTACCCAAAGCAATCTACAGATTCAATGCAATCCCTATCAAACTACCACTGGCATTTTTCACAGAACTAGAACAAAAAATTTCACAATTTGTATGGAAACACAAAAGACCCCGAATAGCCAAAGCAATCTTGAGAACGAAAAATGGAGCTGGGGGAATCAGGCTCCCTGACTTCAGACTATATTACAAAGCTTCAGTAATCAAGACAGTTTGGTACTGGCACAAAAACAGAAATATAGATCAATGCAACAGGATAGAAAGCCCAGAGATAAACCCACACACATATGGGCACCTTATTTTTGATAAAGGAGGCAAGCATATACAGTGGAGAAAAGACAGCCTCTTCAATAAGTGGTGCTGGGAAAATTGGACAGGTACATGTAAATGTATGAAATTAGAACACTCCCTGACACCATGCACAAAAATAAACTCAAAATGGATTAAAGACCTAAGTGTAAGGGCAGACACTATCAAACTCTTAGAGGAAAACATAGGCAGAACACTCTATGACATACATCACAGCAAGATTCTTTTTGACCCAGATCCCAGAGAAATGGAAATAAGAACACAAATAAACAAATGGGACCTAATGAAACTTAAAAGCTTTTGCACAGCAAAGGAAACCATAAACAAGACCAAAAGACAACCATCAGAATGGGAGAAAATATTTGCAAATGAAGCAACTGACAAAGGATTAATCTCCAAGATTTACAAGCAGCTCATGCAGCTCAATAACAGAAAAAACAACAACCCAATCCAAAAATGGGCCGAAGACCTAAATAGACATTTGTCCAAAGAAGATATACAGATGGCCTACAGACACATGAAAGAATGCTCAACATCATTAATCATTAGAGAAATGCAAATGAAAACTACAATGAGATATCATCTCACACCGGTCAGAATGGCCATCATCAAAAAATCTAGAAACAATAAATGCTGGAGAGGGTGTGGAGGAAAGGGAACACTCTTGCAGTGTTGGTGGGAATGTAAATTGATACAGCCACTATGGAGAACAGTATGGAGGTTCCTTAGAAAACTACAAATAGAACTACCATACGACCCAGCAATCCCACTACTGGGCATATACCCTGAGAAAACCATAGGTCAAAAAGAGTCATGTACCAAAATGTTCATTGCAGCTCTATTTACAATAGCCAGGACATGGAAGCAACCTAAGTGTCCATCATCAGATGAATGGATAAAGAAGATGTGGCATATATATACAATGGAATATTACTCAGCCATATAAAGAAATGAAATGGAGGTATTTGTAATGAGGTGGATGGAGTTAGAGTCTGTCATACAGAGTGAAGTAAGTCAGAAAGAGAAAAACAAATACAGTATGCTAACACATATGTACGGAATCTAAGGGAAAAAAAAAAGGCCATGAAGAACCTAGTGGCAAGACGGGAATAAAGACACAGACCTACTAGAGAATGGACTTGAGGATATGGGGAGGGGGTGGGGTGAGATGTGACAGGGTATGAGAGTGTCATGGACATATATACACAACCAAATGTAAAATAGATAACTAGTGGGAAGCAGCCGCATAGCACAGGGAGATCAGCTCAGTGCTTTGTGACCACCTGGAGGGGTGGGATGGGGAGGGTGGGAGGGAGGGAGATGCAAGAGGGAAGAGAAATGGGAACATATTGTATATGTATAACTGATTCACTTTGTAATAAAGCAGAAGCTAACACACCATTGTAAGGCAATTATACTTCAATAAAGATGTTAAAAAAAAAAGAAAAAAAATGAATAAAATAAAATTTAAAAATTAAAAAATATTTAAAAACATAAAACAGAAAAAAAAGTTCTGTCCTTCCCATAGACGTATTTTTATGAATGAATTATTCCCATGCTTATATCTATAAATACAAAAAGAGGAATAAAACCTACCTTGAAGCAAAAAAAAAAAAAAACACACTGGTCATACAGAGGAAAACCCTATCAGGGCACTTGCTCCAGTGGTAAACAATTCTGAAGTTGGTCAGAGGTGGGGAATCGTCTCCCATGCAGCCAGCAGCTCCCCCGCAAGGAGCGTCCTCATTGCAAAGCTGGGGGACCGTGAGGAGGTGTCTCTGAGTAAACGTGAGCTGAGCCTCAGGCCAGCTGCTGTTGAACTTTTCCCACCCTTCCCAGGTAAAACACCTGAATGTGTGCAAAGACTTTAAAGCCTAGAGGAAAGGGCTTGGAGTCACACCAGCGACAGCACGCAGGCCGACTTGGTGCCTGCAGGCCAGCCAGGACGGTCCTGGCCCCGGGCGCTCTTCTGGAAGCTTTCCATTTCCCTGCCTGAGGTACCCCTCCTGTCCCGGTCCCCACTGCTTTTTTCCTTCCTCACCTCTGCCCGGGGAGAAATTCCAGCAGCAGGTATGGGTGACACATCGTCTTCTTTAGCAGGTGGCAGCCCGGCAACTCCTGCAGAAAGTCCAGCAGAGCCCCACTCACACGGGGCCACTCATAGAGCCCTGGGCCCTACTCCCTCCCAACAGCACAACCCCGAGACTGCTGACGGGGCAGAGAATATGGCGTCAGGCACAGCTGCAGAGGCTTTTGCTGCCTGGAGGGGTGTTTATATTGACCTCAACCCAGGCACACCTGGGAAGGGCTGGCCGGCCAGGTCAGGCTGCCCAGGTCAGCCAATCCTCGCCCCTCAGGGGCTCAGAGTTGCAGATAATGGGCCTTGCTGCACCGGCCAGATCCAAGGAACAGGTGTAGGGTCCCGAGAGTCAGGGTAGACAACGGGTGGCAGCCCTGGCTTGTTTTCTAATCATTTTATCTGGTCCATGAGTGGAAGACAACTTCAAGAAGGCCCTCTCCTAATGAGAGGAACCCAGGAGTCAGGGAGAGGAGGGTTGGTGGGTGGAGACAGAGGCCTGGTGCCCCGGCTGCAGTGGAAGCCCCTGGCAGACCAGGTGGAGGGAGGCCGCACAGAGTGAAGCCTAGGGTCACAGACATGTCGGAGCTGCTGTTTGTTAGTTCAAGCCCTGCTCTGAGGTGCTCTGTGTCAGCTCTGAGCGACAGGTGTGCTGGGGGTGCTCTGCAATGAGGGCTATGTGCACGGTTCCTGTGTGCCCAGCTCTGCCGGGGAACCTGTCCAAGGGAGCTCCATATCCAGGGAGGGGCCTGCCCACGAGAGCCCCGTGAGCTGCTGGGTATCTGCCCAGGTGAGCCCCATATCCTGGGAGGGGCCTGACCATGAGAGCCCTGTGGGCTGCTGGGTACCTGCCCAGGTGAGCTCCATATCCTGGGAGGGGCCTGACCACGAGAGCCCCGTGGGCTTCTGGGTACCTGCACAGGTGAGCTCCATATCCTGGGAGGGGCCTGACCATGAGAGCCCCGTGGGCTCCTGGGTACCAGCCCAGGTGAGCTCCATATCCTGGGAGGGGCCTGACAATGAGAGCCCCATGGGCTGCTGGGTACCTGCACAGGTGAGCTCCATATCCTGGGAGGGGCCTAACCACGAGAGCCCCGTGGGCTGCTGGCTACCTGCACAGGTGAGCTCCATATCCTGGGAGGGGCCTGACCATGAGAGCCCCGTGGGCTGCTGGGGACCTGGTAAAGGATGACAGGACAGTCAGTGAAGCCACAGAGGATATACATCCAGTAGTTCCTAATTCCTACACCCTGCTGGCCATTCTACCATCCACCAGGACATGGTATTCTGTATTAGACTTCAATGATGCCTTCTTCTGTATTCCATTAGTCCCAGAGTCACAAGAAATTTTGGCTGTGAGTGGCAGGACTCAACATACAACAAAAACAATACTGCTTGGCCGTCCTGCCCCAGGGGTTCAAAAATTCGCACACCATCTTTGGGGAAACGTTAGCTAAAACTCTAAAAGATCTACCTCTGGAGAAGTGAACCCTCCTTCAATATGCAGACGACATTCTGGGCTTCCCTGGTGGCGCAGTGGTTGAGAATCTGCCTGCCAATGCAGGGGAAACAAGTTTGAGCCCTGGTCTGAGAAGATCCCCTATGCCACGGAGCAACTAGGCCCGTGAGCCACAATTACTGAGCCTGCGCGTCTGGAGCCTGTGCTCCACAATAAGAGAGGCTGCGATAGTGAGAGGCCCGCGCACCGCGATGAAGAGTGGCCCCCGCTTGCCGCAACTAGAAAAAGCCCTCGCACAGAAACGAAGAGCCAACACAGCCATAAATAATAAATAAATAAATTTAAAAAAATATGCAGACGACATTCTGATCGCCAGCCCTACTAAGGAGGCCTCTGGACTACCTAGACAATAAAAGATAGAAGGTGTCCAAGAAAAAGGCTCAAATATCACAGACTAAGGTGACCTGCCTGGGCTTCATTCTCACAGAAGATCGGAAAGCCCATCCCAGGAAAGGGAAGAAGCCATTTGCAGCCTCACCCTTCCTAAAACTAGAAGACAGCTTAGGGGTTCCTGGGGAGACCGGGGTTTGCTGCATCTGGATCCCTAACTACAGTCTAATACCTGGGCCTCTATATGAAACACTGAAAGGAAAAGATGATGATCCTTTTGAATAGAATCCAGAAGCGGCCTTTCAAGAAAGGAAAGAGCAGTCAATTCAGACCCTTGCCCTGGACTTCCCTAATTTAGCTAAACCCTTTGACCTTTACATTCCTGGTCGAAGGCGAATCGCCCTTGGAGTTTTAGTTCCAAAACTGGGACCACTTGAAATGGAACAACGCAAGAATGCCCTCCAGGCATTGGCCAGCCACCCCATCTGACCAGGATACTGGGGGTATCTAAAAACCTGGAAATGAGCAGCCCGCAAGGCCAGCTCCCTCTTAAGGGTAAGGGACGCCACTTGGTGATCCTAACCACCCACCATGCCCTGAAGTTGCAGGGATCGCTCCGTGGGCACAATGACCTCGAGTGAGGAGGCCCTCCAACTCCAACCTCCAGAGAGACAACCTGGGGCACCAGGCCCCCATGACGACTCGTGTGACCATCACTTGACCTGGAGCTTCTCTCAGAAAACCACAAGAGTGTGCCCCAAAAGAACAGACTATTGCTTGCAGGACTTACTGCACCCAGAGCGGAGCTAATAAACCTGGCAGGGGACCCGTAAATAACGCTGCCACCATAGAAAAGCCTACAGACACCACGGTGACGGCGGCCAATGAGACCAGATGTACTCCTGGTTACTTCAAAAGGGCGGTGACTGAGTGGCCGTCATGGTCATGGATCACCACCGGCCCTGGGCTGTCTGGGAGTTGAGCGGGCAGGGCTCTGACACCTGGTGCTGTTTGTACGTTAATTCAGTGGCCTAACTGAAGAAAGCACAGACTACTGGTCAGAGCATCTAGGCTGGCAGAAACCGTCAGCCTAAGGGGGCCGAACCAATGTGGAGCAGGGTAAAACCGGCCCCCAAGCGTCCCTGCGCATCTCTTTCCTGGACCCTTAAAGGTCATTAGAATCTATAAAACTTCCAACGCTGGTGCTCAGGCAGACGAGCAGTGAGGGAGGAGGCCTGGGGACAATCAACCTCACCTGGAGGCTGCTGGGGAGAAGTCCTGCCCCTCCCCCCGGGTATGAGGATACCCAACTCAGCACGAAGCATTTACAGAAGAGGTGTCTGCACCCTCAGCGCCCCAAGAATGTGGAATGGGACAAGAGGCAGAGGAGGGGTTTGTCACCGGCAAAGCCCATTAAAAATTCCTGGGAGATAAAAATAGAATCTGGGCAATAAAATAAAGTCTAACCTTTTTTTCCTTTGTGCTTTTTCTAATTTCACTTGTTCCTAGGTTTCCACAGGCAGAGGTCCCACACCTGGCACTTCAGACCCGATTTCCTAGTGCAAAATGGCTGGGCTGACACCTCAGCTCTCGGGGCCCTGTGCAGACTCCGCCACATAGAGCCTGAGCTCCAGCCAACCCAGCCCTCGAGAGCTCCTCCCCGTCCCTCCTGCTGACGCTGACAGGATCCTTACACAGCAGCCCGGCCCACAGCCCGCGGGGGAGCCACGCTCTCACCTCTCCATTATCTGATCAAAATATAAAGTTTTCCTTTGCTTCTGAACCAAACTCAGTCTCGATCTGTTGGCTCCAATGACACTGGGCAGGGGGACCCTTGTTGGGGCCGACTCTGCAGGATCAGTAACAGAATTTGAGAACATTGTAACTTCAATGAACAGATGTGTGAGCCAAATATTGTAACTTCAATGAACAGATGTGTGAGCCAAATATTGTAACTTCAATGAACAGATGTGTGAGCCAAACTGTAGTTAACATAGAGCAGTGTATAAGGCTCGTGTAAAATAAGGTATTTCTAACACTTCCATTTGATATTTCCATCACTTTATTATAAGCAAGTTCAGTGGAGGGGTTTGTCGTATTTGTCAGGTCAACATTAGAGAAATGCAGTGATTTCTTTCCAAGGATGTGGATCTACTAATCTTGGCTGAAGTTTCAATCTTGTTTTGAATGATTTTCCATTGAAAATGATACCTCTCTTTCAGCTCCTAGATTTCTGAGAAGTATAAAATCTTGTATTTTTTTATTACCAAAGGGGAAAGGTGGGAGGAGGGATAAATTAACAGTTTCGGATTAACATATACACACTGCTATGTATAAAATATATCATCAACAAGGAACTGCTGTATAGCACATGGAACTATACTCAATATTTTGTAATAACCCCTAAGGGGAAATAATCTGAAAAACAATAGATATCTATATCGACATCATCTATCAACTACAGATAAAATGGAAACTAAAGGAGGCCGATGGTGAGCATTTCTGACCATGAAGACTTCAATCCTCTAAAGTTTGGACTCTGCCTACAGCCCAGTCCCTTAATGAACATACATGTACCAGTAGCTTAAAAATTCCCCAGATTGGGGTTCGGGGAGACACTGATTTGAAAAAACCCTGGTGTTCTCCTTACATATATGGGACCTTTCCTACAGCTAAAACATGCCTGTGACACCAAGAAGATGGTACACGGTTGGATCAGGAAGATTTTGGAAAAGGCACCTCATCTCCTAATCCCCTGGTTGTCGGGTTAACCCCTCCAGCCTCTTTCCTAACATTCTCCACACTTGAGGATGTCAGCACCTTCAACATCCTGTTGCAGAGACTTTGGAATTTGTCCAGAGGATGAAGGGGAAGGAGGAGAAACAATGAGAGACAAGCGCTAGATGTTCGGACAGGCACAGATCACTCTAATTTCAAATCAAAAAGAAGAATTAACCACAGGCTCAGCCTGCCCCACGGAACCAGTATGAGGCCTAAAGGAATCCTGCGGTTTTGCAGCCAGCTCACAAAAAAGCGAGTTGAAAAATGGAGCTCAGGGGCACTGCAATTCACAAACATGCAGAATTATAAATGATCACTCTCATCCAAAAATATATTGAGGGAAGGCAACAAAGACGAATTGAAAGCAAGGCAGAATTGCAGGAAAAAAATTTCAGGAGGTAGATTCAAATCGCCTTTAAAGCAAATGAAAAGCGGTAAAACGTCGACAATGATGCCCTTGGCCAAAGAGGGCGTATACCTTTTTTCTTGAATACATTCAGGAAAAAACGCATACGCCTTTTTTCGCCAACCAAGCAAGCCAGAAATGCAAATGAGCACTACAAAGAAGTCTCACTTCCCAGGGGTCAAAAGGGCCATTCTAAAAGAGTGTAAAACCCAGAAATGCAGGACAGGCCAGGGAGGAAAGGGAGCCTTGTTAGTCTGATGGGCGGGATGTAATTTGCCAACGGCCACTCTGGAGAAGTGTATGGTGTTTCCTAAAGAATCTAAAAAACACAGCTAGAGAGCATAGGGCACTTCCACTCACGGGCGTATAAACTGGGAAAAATAAAAATCAAAAAGACACAGGCACCCCAAAGTTTAGGGCTGCTCTTTTTACAAGAACCTCCACTTCGTTACACCTTAAATAACCCAGGAAAGAGAAAAATGGATAAAGAAGTTGTGGTCCTTATATACAATGGAATATCACTCAGCCATGTAATCAACGTCATAAGGCTGGTAGCAGCATGATGAGTGGATTTAGTTAGGACGATTCTAAGTGAAATAAGTCACACAGAAAAAGACAATCATCATAAGATATCACTTATAGAGGGAATGTAAAAACCGCTACCCTTGAACTGAATTACAAAACAGAACAGAGTCACACGTTTAGAAAACACACTATGGCTGCTTAACGGGAAAGGTGAGGGGGGGTGATGCATAAAACAAGGGTTTCAAATTAGCTCAGATACCGTTCCATAAACCCAATAGGTAATAGACAAGACCTACTCCTTGCTCAGTGAATTGGACTCAACACACCCTCTTCACCGCCCAAGAATATATCTGACTAGTAAGAATCTTAAAACCTATGTATTGATATCTCTCTGTAAGTGAGTCAAGTGGGTGTAAAGCGGCAGAAACACAGCAGTGAAAAGCAGCTAAACCCCATTATAAAAATCAATTACTTTTAAAAACCCGTGAAACAAAGACAGTGAAAGAGAGAGAAATTCTTACAAAATTAATTCAGGGGCTGTGATGCCACCTGGATTGACCATATCTAGACCCACAGCTGATTGAGACATAAGGGTGGACACTCTTGGGGCTGAGAGGTTTGGTGAGGTTGGGTGAGGAAACGCAGACCGTTTAAAGTAATAGTGCGTGGTACCCATCCCAAGGGTCCCAAATCTCCAGGATCAAGGGCATCTTCCTACTTCGAAAACATGCATGAGAAACCGAGAAGATGGTACACCGTGTGATCGGGAAAGGTTTCTAAAACGCATCTTATTTCTCATCTCCTTGTGCTCGGGTTCGCCATTCCAGCCGCTTTACTAGCAATCTCCCTCCTTGGAGAAGCAGCACCTTTAACCTCCTATTCCGTACAGGTTGCAATTTGTCCTGAGGATGAACGGGAAGAGGGGGAACCAATGAGAGACTAGCTCTAGGTGTTGGGACAGGCACAGGTCACTCTATTTTCCCATCAGGAAGAAGAATTAACCACAGGCTCAGCCTGCCGCCCGGGACCAGAATAGGGCCTGAAGCAATCCTGCGCTTTTGCGGCCAGCTCCCAAGAAAGCGAGTTGAAAAATGGAGCTCAGGGGCACTGCAATTCACAAACCTGCTGACTTATAAATGATAACTCTCGTCCACAAATATATTGAGGGAAGGCAACGCAGAGGATTTCAAAGCAAGGCAGAATTGCAGGAAACAGATTTCAGGAGGGAGATTCGAATCGCCTTTAAAGCACAGGAAAAGCGGCAAAACCTCGACAATGATGCCCTTGGCCAAAAAGGGCGTATGCGTTTTTTCCTGAATATATTCAGGAAAAAACGCATACGCCCTTTTTGGCCAATCCAGCAACCTGGAAAGGCAAATCAGCGCTACAAAGAAGTCTCGCTTCCCATCGGTCAAAAGGGCCATGCTGAATAAAGTGTCAAAACCAGAAATGCAGGACAGGCCATGGAGAAACGGGAGCCTGGCTACGCTGATGAGCGGCATGTAAATTGCCAACAGCCACTCTGGAGACGTGTACGGTGTGTCCTGAAACATCTAAAAAACTCAGCTTAGAGAGCATAGGGCACTTCCACTCATGGGCGTATAAATTGGGAAAACTAAAAATCAGCAAGACACAGGCACCCCAAAGTTTAGGGCTGCTCTGTTGACAAGAACCTCCACTTCGTTACACCTTAAATATCCCAAGAAAGAGAAAAATGGATAAAGAAGTTGTGGTCCTTATGTACAATGGAATATCACTCAGGCATGAAATCAACGTCATAAGGCTAGTAGCAGCATGAAGAGTGGATTTAGGTACGACGATTCTACGTGAAATAAGTTACACAGAAAAAGACACTTATCATAAGATATCACTTATAGAGGGAATGTAAAAACCGCTACCCTTGAACTGATTTACAAACCAGAACAGAGTCACACGTTTAGAAAACACACTATGTCTGCTTAACGGGAAAGGTGAGGTGGGGTGGTGCATAAAACAAGGGTTTCAAATTAGCTCAGATACCGTTCTATAAACCCAATAGGTAATAGACAAGACCTACTCCTTTCTCAGTGAATTGGACTCAACACCCCCTATTCACTGCCCAAGAATATATCTGACTAGTAAGAATCTTAAAACCTATGTATTGATATCTCTCTGTAAGTGAGTCAAGTGGGTGTAAAGCGGCATAAACACAGCAGTGAAAAGCAGCTAAACCCCATTTTAAAAATCAATTACTTTTAAAAATCTGTGAAACAAAGACAGTGAAAGAGAGAGAAATTCTTACAAAATTCGTTCAGGGGCAGTGAAGCAACCTGGTTGACCATATCTAGACCCACGGCTGGTTTACACATAAGGCTGGACACTCTTGGGGCTGAGAGGATTGGTGAGGTTGGGTGAGGAAACGCAGACCCTTTAAAGTAATACTGCGTGGTACCCATCCCATGGGTCCCAAATCTCCACGTTCAAGGCCATCTTCCTACATCGAAAACATGCATGAGAAACCCAGAAGACGGTACACCGTGTGATCGGGAAGGGTTTCTTAAACGCACCTCATTTCTCATCTCCTTGTGCTCGGGTTCGCCATTCCAGCCGCTTTACTAGCAATCTCCCTCCTTGGAGAATCAGCACCTTTAACCTCCTGTTCCGTACAGGTTGCAATTTGTCCTGAGGATGAACGGGAAGAGGGGGAACCAATGAGAGACTAGCTCTAGGTGATGGGACAGGCACAGGTCACTCTATTTTCCCATAGGAAGAAGAATTAACCACAGGCTCAGCCTGCCGCCCGGGACCAGAATAGGGCCTGAAGCAATCCTGCGCTTTTGCGGCCAGCTCCCACGAAAGCGAGTTGAAAAATGGAGCTCAGGGGCACTGCAATTCACAAACCTGCAGACTTATAAATGATAACTCTCGTCCACAAATATATTGAGGGAAGGCAACGAAGAGGATTTCAAAGCAAGGCAGAATTGCAGGAAACAGATTTCAGGAGGGAGATTCGAATCGCCTTTAAAGCACAGGAAAAGCGGCAAAACCTCGACAATGATGCCCTTGGCCAGAAAGGGCGTATGCGTTTTTTCCTGAATATATTCAGGAAAAAACGCATACGCCCTTTCTGGCCAACCAAGCAAACCTGGAAAGGCAAATCAGCGCTACAAAGAAGTCTCGCTTCCCATCGGTCCAAAGGGCCATGCTGAATAAAGTGTCAAAACCAGAAATTCAGGACAGGCCATGGAGAAACGGGAGCCTGACTACGCTGATGGGCGGGATGTAAATTGCCAACAGCCATTCTGGAGAAATGTACGGTGTGTCCTGAAACATCTAAGAAACTCAGCTTAGAGAGCATAGGGCACTTTCACTCATGGGCGTATAAATTGGGAAAACTAAAAATCAGCAAGACACAGGCACCCCAAAGTTTAGGGCTGCTCTGTTGACAAGGACCTCCACTTAGTTACGCCTTTAAAATCCCAGGAAAGAGAAAAATGGATAAAGAAGTTGTGGTCCTTATGTACAATGGAATATCACTCAGCCATGAAATAAACGTCATAAGGCTAGTAGCAGCAAGATGAGTGGATTTAGGTACGACGATTCTAAGTGAAATAAGTCACACAGAAAAAGACACTTATCATAAGATATCACTTGTAGAGGGAATGTAAAAACCGCTACCCTTGAACTGAATTACAAAACAGAACAGAGTCACACGTTTAGAAAACACACTATGGCTGCTTAACGGGAAAGGTGAGGGGGGGTGATGCATAAAACAAGGGTTTCAAATTAGCTCAGATACCGTTCCATAAACCCAATAGGTAATAGACAAGACCTACTCCTTGCTCAGTGAATTGGACTCAACACCCCCTATTCACCACCCAAGAATATATCTGACTAGTAAGAATCTTAAAACCTATATATTGATATCTCTCTGTAAGTGAGTCAAATTGGTGTAAAGCGGCAGAAACACAGCAGTGAAAAGCAGCTAAACCCCATTATAAAAATAAATTACTTTTAAAAACCCGTGAAACAAAGACAGTGAAACAGAGAGAAATTCTTACAAAATTCGTTCAGGGGCTGTGATGCCACCTGGATTGACCATATCTAGACCCACAGCTGATTGAGACATAAGGGTGGACACTCTTGTGGCTGAGAGGTTTGGTGAGGTTGGGTGAGGAAACGCAGACCCTTTAAAGTAGTACTGCGTGGTACCCATCCCATGGGTCCCAAAACTCCAGGTTCAAGGCCATCTTCCTACATCGAAAACATGCATGAGAAACCCAGAAGATGGTACACCGTGTGATCGGGAAAGGTTTCTTAAACACACCTCATTTTTCATCTCCTTGTGCTCGGGTTCGCCATTCCAGCCGCTTTACTAACAATCTCCCTCCTTGGAGAATCAGCACCTTTAACCTCCTGTTCCGTACAGGTTGCAATTTGTCCTGAGGATGAACGGGAAGAGGGGGAACCAATGAGAGACTAGCTCTAGGTGTTGGGACAGGCACAGGTCACTCTATTTTCCCATAGGAAGAAGAATTAACCACAGGCTCAGCCTGCCGCCTGGGACCAGAATAGTGCCAGAAGGAATCCTGCGCTTTTGCGGCAAGCTCCCAAGAAAGTGAGTTGAAAAATGGAGCTCAGGGGCACTGCAATTCACAAACCTGCAGACTTATAAATGATAACTCACGTCCACAAATATATTGAGGGAAGGCAACGAAGAGGATTTCAAAGCAAGGCAGAATTGCAGGAAACAGATTTCAGGAGGGAGATTCGAATCGCCTTTAAAGCACAGGAAAAGCGGCAAAACCTCGACAATGATGCCCTTGGCCAAAAAGGGCGTATGCGTTTTTTCCTGAATGTATTCAGGAAAAAACGCATACGCCCTTTTTGGCCAACCAAGCAACCTGGAAAGGCAAATCAGCTCTACAAGGAAGTCTCGCTTCGCATTGGTCAAAAGGGCCATGCTGAATAAAGTGTCAAAACCAGAAATGCAGGACACGCCATGGAGAAACGGGAACCTGGCTACGCTGATGGGCGGGATGTAAATTGCCAACAGCCATTCTGGAGAAGTGTACGGTGTGTCCTGAAACATCTAAAAAACTCAGCTTAGAGACCATAGGGCACTTTCACTCATGGGCGTATAAATTGGGAAAACTAAAAATCAGCAAGACACAGGCACCCCAAAGTTTAGGGCTGCTCTGTTGACAAGGAACTCCACTTAGTTACACCTTAAAAATCCCAGGAAAGAGAAAAATGGATAAAGAAGTTGTGGTCCTTATGTACAATGGAATATCACTCAGCCATGAAATAAACATCATAAGGGTAGTAGCAGCAAGATGAGTGGATTTAGGTACGACGATTCTAAGTGAAAGAAGTCACACAGAAAAAGACACTTATCATAAGATATCACTTGTAGAGGGAATGTAAAAACCGCTACCCTTGAACTGAATTACAAAACAGAACAGAGTCACACGATTAGAAAACACACTATGGCTGCTTAACGGGAAAGGTGAGGTGGGATGATGCATAAAACAAGGGTTTCAAATTAGCTCAGATACCGTTCCATAAACCCAATAGGTAATAGACAAGACCTACTCCTTGCTCAGTGAATTGGACTCAACACCCCCTATTCACCACCCAAGAATATATCTGACTAGTAAGAATCTTAAAACCTATGTATTGATAGCTCTCTGTAAGTGAGTCAAGTGGGTGTAAAGCGGCAGAAACACAGCAGTGAAAAGCAGCTAAACCCCATTATAAAAATCAATTACTTTTAAAAACCCGTGAAACAAAGACAGTGAAAGAGAGAGAAATTCTTACAAAATTCCTTCAGGGGCTGTGATGCCATCTGGATTGACCATATCTAGACCCACAGCTGATTGAGACATAAGGGTGGGCACTCTTCGGGCTGAGAGGTTTGGTGAGGTTGGGTGAGGAAACGCAGACCCTTTAAAGTAATACTGCGTGGTACCCATCCCATGGGTCCCAAATCTCCAGGTTCAAGGGCATCTTCCTACATCGAAAACATGCATGAGAAACCCAGAAGATGGTACACCGTGTGATCGGGAAAGGTTTCTTAAACGCACCTCATTTCTCATCTCCTTGTGCTCGGGTTCGCCATTCCAGCCACTTTACTAGAAATCTCCCTCCTTGGAGAATCAGCACCTTTAACCTCCTGTTCCGTACACGTTGCAATTTGTCCTGAGGATGAACGGGAAGAGGGGGAACCAATGAGAGACTAGCTCTAGGTGTTGGGACAGGCACAGGTCACTCTATTTTCCCATAGGAAGAAGAATTAACCACAGGCTCAGGCTGCCGCCCGGGACCAGAATAGGGCCTGAAGCAATCCTGCGCTTTTGCGGCCAGCTCCCAAGAAAGCGAGTTGAAAAATGGAGCTCAGGGGCACTGCAATTCACAAACCTGCAGACTTATAAATGATCACTCTTGTCCACAAATATATTGAGGGAAGGCAACGAAGAGGATTTGAAAGCAAGCCAGAATTGCAGGAAACATATTTCAGGACGGAGATTCGAATCGCCTTTAAAGCACAGGAAAAGGGGCAAAACCTCGACAATGATGCCCTTGGCCAAAAAGGGCGTATGCGTTTTTTCCCGAATATATTCAGGAAAAAATGCATACGCCCTTTTTGGCCAACCAAGCAACCTGGAAAGGCAAATCAGCGCTACAAAGAAGTGTCTCTTCCCATCAGTCAAAAGGGCCATGCTGAATAAAGTGTCAAAACCAGAAATTCAGGACAGGCCATGGAGAAACGGGAGCCTGGCTACGCTGATGGGTGGCATGTAAATTGCCAACAGCCACTCTGGAGAAGTGTACGGTGTGTCCTGAAACATCTAAACAACTCAGCCTAGAGAGCATAGGGAACTTCCACTCATGGGCGTATAAATTGGGAATACTAAAAATCAGCAAGACACAGGCACCCCAAAGTTTAGGGCTGCTCTGTTGACAAGGACCTCCACTTAGTTACACCTTAAAAATCCCAGGAAAGAGAAAAATGGATAAAGAAGTTGTGGTCCTTATGTACAATGGAATATCACTCAGCCATGAAATAAACATCATAAGTCTAGTAGCAGCAAGATGAGTGGATTTAGGTACGACGATTCTAAGTGAAATAAGTCACACAGAAAAAGACACTTATCATAAGATATCACTTATAGAGGGAATGTAAAAACCGCTACCCTTGAACTGAATTACAAAACAGAACAGAGTCACACGTTTAGAAAACACACTATGGCTGCTTAACGGGAAAGGTGAGGGGGGGTGATTCATAAAACAAGGGTTTCAAATTAGCTCAGATACCGTTCCATAAACCCAATATGTAAAAGACAAGACCTACTCCTTGCTCAGTGAATTGGAGTCACCACCCCCTATTCACCACCCAAGAATATATCTGACTAGTAAGAATCTTAAAACCTATGTATTGATATCTCTCTGTAAGTGAGTCAAGTGGGTGTAAAGCGGCAGAAACACAGCAGTGAAAAGCAGCTAAACCCCATTATAAAAATCAATTACTTTTAAAAACCTGTGAAACAAAGACAGTGAAAGAGGGAGAAATTCTTACAAAATTCCTTCAGGGGCTCTGATGCCACTTGGATTGACCATATCTAGACCTAAAACTGATTGAGACATAAGGGTGGACATTCTTGGGGCTGAGAGGTTTGGTGAGGTTGGGTGAGGAAACACAGACCCTTTAAAGTAATACTGCGTGGTACCCATCCCATGGGTCCCAAATCTCCAAGTTCAAGGCCATCTTTCTACATCGAAAACATGCATGAGAAACCCAGAAGATGGTACACCGTGTGATCGGGAAAGGTTTCTAAAACGCACCTCATTTCTCATCTCCTTGTGCTCGGGTTCGCCATTCCAGCCGCTTTACTAGCAATTTCCCTCATTGAAGAATCAGCACATTTAACCTCCTGTTCCGTACAGGTTGCAATTTGTCCTGAGGATGAACGGGAAGAGGGGGAACCAATGAGAGACTAGATCTAGGTGTTGGGACAGGCACACGTCACTCTATATTCCCATCAGGAAGAAGAATGAACCACAGGCTCAGCCTGCCGCCCGGGACCAGGATAGGGCCTGAAGCAATGATGCGCTTTTGCGGCAAGCTCCCAAGAAAGCGAGATGAAAAATGGAGCTCAGGGGCACTGCAATTCACAAACCTGCAGACTTATAAATGATAACTCTCGTCCACAAAAATACTGAGGGAAGGCAACGAAGAGGATTTGAAAGAAAGGCAGAATTGCAGCAAACAGATTTCAGGAGGGAGATTCGAATCGCCTTTAAAGCACAGGAAAAGCGGCAAAACCTCGACAATGATGCCCTTGGCCAGAAAGGGCGTATGCGTTTTTTCTTGAATATATTCAGGAAAAAACGCATAAGCTCTTTCTGGCCAACCAAGCAACCTGGAAAGGCAAATCAGCGCTACTAAGAAGTCTCGCTTCCCATTGGTCAAAAGGGCCATGCTGAATAAAGTGTCAAAACCAGAAATGCAGGAAACGCCATGGAGAAACGGGAGCCTGGCTACGCTGATGGGCGGGATGTAAATTGCCAACAGCCATTCTGGAGAAGTGTACGGTGTGTCCTGAAACATCTAAAAATCTCAGCTTAGAGAGCATAGGGCACTTTCACTCATGGGCGTATAAATTGGGAAAATTAAAAATCAGCAAGACACAGGCACCCCAAAGTTTAGGGCTGCTCTGTTGACAAGGACCTCCACTTAGTTACACCTTAAAAATCCCAGGAAAGAGAAAAATGGATAAAGAAGTTGTGGTCCTTATGTACAATGGAATATCACTCAGCCATGAAATAAACATCATAAGTCTAGTAGCAGCAGGATGAGTGGATTTAGGTACGACGATTCTAAGTGAAATAAGTCACACAGAAAAAGACACTTATTATAAGATATCACTTATAGAGGGAATGTAAAAACAGCTACCCTTGAACTGAATTACAAAACAGAACAGAGTCACACGTTTATAAAACACACTATGGCTGCTTAACGGGAAAGGTGAGGGGGGGGTGATGCATAAAACAAGGGTTTCAAATTAGCTCAGATACCGTTCCATAAACCCAATAGGTAATAGACAAGACGTACTCCTTGCTCAGTGAATTGGACTCAACACCCCCTATTCACCACCCAAGAATATATCTGACTAGTAAGAATCTTAAAACCTATGTATTGATAGCTCTCTGTAAGTGTGTCAAGTGGGTGTAAAGCGGCAGAAACACAGCAGTGAAAAGCAGCTAAAGCCCATTATAAAAATAAATTACTTTTAAAAACCAGTGAAACAAAGACAGTGAAAGAGAGATAAATTCTTACCAAATTCCTTCAGGGGCTGTGATGCCACTTGGATTGACCATATCTAGACCCACAGCTGATTGAGACATAAGGGTGGACACTCTTGGGCCTGAGAGGTTTGGTGAGGTTGGGTGAGGAAACGCAGACCCTTAAAAGTAATACTGCGTGGTACCCATCCCATGGGTCCCAAATCTCCAGGTTCAAGGGCATCTTCCTACATCGAAAACATGCATGAGAAACCCAGAAGATGGTACACCGTGTGATCGGGAAAGGTTTCCAAAACGTACCTCATATCTCATCTCCTTGTGCTTGGGTTCGCCATTCCAGCCGCTTTACTAGCAATCTCCCTCCTTGGAGAATCAGCACCTTTAACCTCCTGTTCCGTACAGGTTGCAATTTGTCCTGAGGATGAACGGGAAGAGGGGGAACCAATGAGAGACTAGCTCTAGGTGTTGGGACAGGCACAGGTCACTCTATTTTCCCATAGGAAGAAGAATTAACCACAGGCTCAGCCTGCCGCCCGGGACCAGAATAGGGCCTGAAGCAATCCTGCGCTTTTGCGGCCAGCTCCCAAGAAAGCGAGTTTAAAAATGGAGCTCAGGGGCACTGCAATTCACAAACCTGAAGAATTATAAATGATAACTCTCGTCCACAAATATATTGAGGGAAGGCAACGAAGAGGATTTCAAAGCAAGGCAGAACTGCAGAAAACAGATTTCAGGAGGGAGATTCGAATCGCCTTTAAAGCACAGGAAAAGCACAAAACCTCGACAATGATGCCCTTGGCCAAAAAGGGCGTGTTCGTTTTTTCCTGAATATATTCAGGAAAAAACGCACACGCCCTTTTTGGCCAACCAAGCAACCTGGAAAGGCAAATCAGCGCTACAAAGAAGTCTCGCGTCCCATCGGTCAAAAGGGCCATGCTGAATAAAGTGTCAAAACCAGAAATGCAGGACAGGCCATGGAGAAACGGGAGCCTGGCTACGCTGATGGGCGGGATGTAAATTGCCAACAGCCACTTTGGAGAAGTGTACGGTGTGTCCTGAACCATCTAAAAAAGTCAGCCTGGAGAGCATAGGGAACTTCCACTCATGGGCGTATAAATTGGGAAAACTAAAAATCAGCAAGAAACAGGCACCACAAAGTTTAGGGCTACTCTGTTGACAAAAACCTCCACTTCGTTACACCTTAAATATCCCAGGAAAGAGAAAAATGGATAAAGAAGTTGTGGTCCTTATGTACAATGGAAAATCACTCAGCCATGAAATCAACGTCATAAGGCTAGTAGCAGCAAGATGAGTGGATTTAGGTACGATGATTCTAAGTGAAATAAGTCACACAGAAAAAGACACTTATCATAAAATATCACTTATAGAGGGAACGTAAAAACCACTACCGTTGAACTGAATTACAAAACAGAACAGAGTCACACGTTTAGAAAACACACTATGGCTGCTTAACGGGAAAGGTGAGGGGGGGTGATGCATAAAACAAGGGTTTCAAATTAGCTCAGATACCGTTCCATAAACCCAATAGGTAATAGACAAGACCTACTCCTTGCTCAGTGAATTGGACTCACCACCCCCTATTCACCACCCAAGAATATATCTGACTAGTAAGAATCTTAAAACCTATGTATTGATATCTCTCTGTAAGTGAATCAAGTGGGTGTAAAGCGGCAGAAACACAGCAGTGAAAAGCAGCTAAACCCCATTATAAAAATCAATTACTTTTAAAAACCCGTGAAACAAAGACAGTGAAAGAGAGAGAAATTCTTACAAAATTCGTGCAGGGGCTGTGATGCCACCTGGATTGACCCTATCTAGACCCACAGCTGATTGAGACATAAGGGTGGACACTCTTGGGGCTGAGAGGTTTGGAGAGGTTGGGTGAGGAAACGCAGACCCTTAAAAGTAATACTGCGTGGTACCCATCCCATGGGTCCCAAATCTCCAGGTTCAAGGGCATCTTCCTACATCGAAAACACGCATGAGAAACCCAGAAGATGGTACACCGTGTGATCGGGAAACGTTTCTTAAACGCACCTCATTTCTCATCTCCTTGTGCTCGGGTTCGCCATTCCAGCCACTTTACTAGCAATCTCCCTCCTTGGAGAATCAGCACTTTTAACCTCCTGTTCCGTACAGGTTGCATTTTGTCCTGAGGATGAACGGGAAGAGGGGGAACCAATGAGAGACTAGCTCTAGGTGTTGGGACAGGCACAGGTCCCTCTATTTTCCCATAGGAAGAAGAATTAACCACAGGCTCAACCTGCCGCCCGGGACCAGAATAGGGCCTGATGCAATCCTGCGCTTTTGCGGCCAGGTCCCAAGAAAGCGAGTTTAAAAATGGAGCTCAGGGGCACTGCAATTCACAAACCTGCAGACTTATAAATGATAACTCTCGTCCACAAAAGTACTGAGGGAAGGCAACGAAGAGGATTTGAAAGAAAGGCAGAATTGCAGGAAACAGATTTCAGGAGGGAGATTCGAATCGCCTTTAAAGCACAGGAAAAGCGGCAAAACCTCGACAATGATGCCTTTGGCCAAAAAGGGCGTATGCGTTTTTTCCTGAATATATTCAGGAAGAAACGCATACGCCCTTTTTGGCCAACCAAGCAACCTGGAAAGGCAAATCAGCGCTACAAAGAAGTCTCGCTTCCCATCGGTCAAAAGGGCCATGCTGAATAAAGTGTCAAAACCAGAAATGCAGGACAGCCCATGGAGAAAGCGGAGCCTGGATACGCTGATGTGTGGGATGTAAATTGCCAACAGCCACTCTGGAGAAGTGTACGGTGTGTCCTGAAACATCTAAAAAACTCAGCTTAGAGAGCATAGGGCACTTTCACTCATGGGCGTATAAATTGGGAAAACTAAAAATCAGCAAGACACAGGCACCCCAAAGTTTAGGGCTGCTCTATTGACAAGGACCTCCACTTCGTTACACCTTAAAAATCCCAGGAAAGAGAAAAATGGATAAAGAAGTTGTGGTCCTTATGTACAATGGAATATCACTCAGCCATGAAATCAACGTCATAAGGCTAGTAGCAGCAAGATGAGTGGATTTAGGTACGACGATTCTAAGTGAAATAAGTCACACAGAAAAAGACACTTATCATAAGATATCACTTATAGAGGGAACGTAAAAACCGCGACCCTGGAACTGAATTACAAAACAGAACAGAGTCACACGTTTAGAAAACACACTATGGCTGCTTAACGGGAAAGGTGAGGGGGGGTGATGCATAAAACAAGGGTTTCAAATTAGCTCAGATACCATTCCATAAACCCAATAGGTAATAGACAAGACCTACTCCTTGCTCAGTGAATTGGACTCAACACCCCCTATTCACCACCCAAGAATATATCTGACTAGTAAGAATCTTAAAACCTATGTATTGATAGCTCTCTGTAAGTGAGTCAAGTGGGTGTAAAGCGGCAGAAACACAGCAGTGAAAAGCAGCTAAACCCCATTATAAAAATCAATTACTTTTAAAAACCCGTGAAACAAAGACAGTGAAAGAGAGAGAAATTCTTACAAAATTCCTTCAGGGGCTGTGATGCCACCTGGATTGACCATATCTAGACCCACAGCTGAATGAGACATAAGAGTGGACACTCTTGTGGCTGAGAGGTTTGGTGAGGTTGGGTGAGCAAATGCAGACCCTTTAAAGTAATACTGCGTGGTACCCATTCCATGGGTCCCAAATCTCCAGGTTCAAGGGCATCTTCCTACATCGAAAACATGCATGAGAAACCGAGAAGATGGTACACCGTGTGATCGGGAAAGGTTTCTTAAACGCACCTCATTTCTCATCTCCTTGTGCTCGGGTTCGCCATTCCAGCCACTTTACTAGCAATCTCCCTCCTTGGAGAATCAGCACCTTTAACCTCCTGTTCCGTACAGGTTGCAATTTGTCCTGAGGATGAACGGGAAGAGGGGGAACCAATGAGAGACTAGCTCTAGGTGTTGGGACAGGCACAGGTCCCTCTATTTTCCCATAGGAAGAAGAATTAACCACAGGCTCAGCCTGCCGCCCGGGACCAGAATAGGGCCTGAAGCAATCCTGCGCTTTTGCGGCCAGCTCCCAAGAAAGCGAGTTGAAAAATGGAGCTCAGGGTCACTGCAATTCACAAACCTGCAGACTTATAAATGATAACTCTCGTCCACAAAAGTACTGAGGGAAGGCAACGAAGAGGATTTGAAAGAAAGGCAGAATTGCAGCAAACAGATTTCAGGAGGGAGATTCGAATCGCCTTTAAAGCACAGGAAAAGCGGCAAAACCTCGACAATGATGCCCTTGGCCAAAAAGGGCGTATGCGTTTTTTCCTGAATATATTCAGGAAAAAACGCATACGCCCTTTTTGGCCAACCAAGCAACCTGGAAAGGCAAATCAGCGCTACAAAGAAGTCTCGCGTCCCATTGGTCAAAAGGACCATGCTGCATAAATTGTCAAAACCAGAAATGCAGGACAGGCCATGGAGAAACGGGAGCCTGGCTACGCTGATGGGCAGGATGTAAATTGCCAACAGCCACTCTGGAGAAGTATACGGTGTGTCCTGAAACATCTAAAAAACTCAGCCTAGAGAGCATAGGGAACTTCCACTCATGGGCGTATAAATTGGGAAAACTAAAAATCAGCAAGACACAGGCACCACACAGTTTAGGGCTGCTCTGTTGACAAGAACCTCCACTTCGTTACACCTTAAATATCCCAGGAAAGAGAAAAATGGATAAAGAAGTTGTTATCCTTATGTACAATGGAATATCACTCAGCCATGAAATCAACGTCATAAGGTTAGTAGCAGCAAGATGAGTGGATTTAGGTACGACGATTCTAAGTGAAATAAGTCACACAGAAAAAGACACTTATCATAAGATATCACTTATAGAGGGAACGTAAAAACCGCTACCCTGGAACTGAATTACAAAACAGAACAGAGTCACACGTTTAGAAAACACACTATGGCTGCTTAACGGGAAAGGTGAGGTGGGGTGATGCATAAAAAAAGGGTTTCAAATTAGCTCAGATACCGTTCCATAAACCCAAAATTTAATAGACAAGACCTTCTCCTTGCTCAGTGAATTGGACTCACCACCCCCTATTCACCACCCAAGAATATATCTGACTAGTAAGAATCTTAAAACCTATGTATTGATATCTCTCTGTAAATGAGTCTAGTGGGTGTAAAGCGGCAGAAACACAGCAGTGAAAAGCAGCTAAAGCCCATTATAAAACTAAATTACTTTTAAAAACCCGTGAAACAAAGACAGAGAAAGAGAGAGAAATTCTTACAAAATTCCTTCAGGGGCTGTGATGCCACCTGGATTGACCATATCTAGACCCACAGCTGATTGAGACATAAGGGTGGACACTCTTGGGGCTGAGAGGTTTGGTGAGGTTGGGTTAGGAAACGCAGACACTTTAAAGTAATACTGCGTGGTACCCATCCCATGGGTCCCAAATCTCTAGGTTCAAGGGCATCTTCCTACATCGAAAACATGCATGAGATACCCAGAAGATGGTACACCGTGTGATCGGGAAAGGTTTCTTAAACGCACCTCATTTCTCATCTCCTTGTGCTCAGCTTCGCCATTCCAGCCACTTTACTAGCAATCTCCCTCCTTGGAGAATCAGCACCTTTAACCTCCTGTTCCGTACAGGTTGCAATTTGTCCTGAGGATGAACGGGAAGAGGGGGAACCAATGAGAGACTAGCTCTAGGTGTTGGGACAGGCACAGGTCCCTCTATTTTCCCATAGGAAGAAGAATTAACCACAGGCTCAGCCTGCCGCCCGGGACCAGAATAGAGCCTGAAGCAATCCTGCGCTTTTGCGGCCAGCTCCCAAGAAAGCGAGTTGAAAAATGGAGCTCAGGGGCACTGCAATTCACAAACCTGCAGACTTATAAATGATCACTCTCGTCCACAAATATATTGAGGGAAGGCAACGAAGAGGATTTGAAAGCAAGGCAGAATTGCAGGAAACAGATTTCAGGAGGGAGATTCGAATCACCTTTAAAGCACAGGAAAAGCGGCAAAACCTCGACAATGATGCCCTTGGCCAAAAAGGTCGTATGCGTTTTTTCTGGAATGCATTCAGGAAAAAACGCATACGCCCTTTTTGGCCAACCAAGCAACCTGGAAAGGCAAATCAGCGCTACAAAGAAGTCTCGCTTCCCATCGGTCAAAACGACCATGCTGAATAAAGTGTCAAAACCAGAAATGCAGGACAGGCCATGGAGAAACGGGAGCCTGGCTACGCTGATGGGCGGGATGTAAATTCCCAACAGCCACTCTGGAGAAGTGTACGGTGTGTCCTGAAACATCTAAAAAACTCAGCCTATAGAGCATAGGGAACTTCCACTCATGGGCGTATAAATTGGGAAAACTAAAAATCAGCAAGACACAGGCACCACAAAGTTTAGCGCTGCTCTGTTGACAAGAACCTCCATTTCGTTACACCTTAAATATCCCAGGAAAGAGAAAAATGGATAAAGAAGTTGTGGACCTTATGTACAATGGAATATCACTCAGCCATGAAATCAACGTCATAAGGCTAGTAGCAGCATGATGAGTGGATTTAGGTACGACGATTCTAAGTGAAGTAAGTCACACAGAAAAAGACACTTATCATAAGATATCACTTATAGAGGGAATGTAAAAACCGCTACCCTTGAACTGAATTACAAAACAGAACAGAGTCACACGTTTAGAAAACACAGTATGGCTGCTTAACGGGAAAGGTGAGGTGGGGTGATGCATAAAACAAGGGTTTCAAATTAGCTCAGATACCGTTCCATAAACCCAATATGTAATAGACAAGACCTATTGCTTGCTCAGTTAATTGGACTCAACACCATCTATTCACCGCCCAAGAATATATCTGACTAGTAAGAATCTTAAAACTTATGTATTGATATCTCTCTGTAAGTGAGTCAAGGGGGTGTAAAGCGGCAGAAACACAGCAGTGAAAAGCAGCTAAACCCCATTATAAAACTAAATTACTTTTAAAAACCCGTGAAACAAAGACAGTGAAAGAGAGAGAAATTCTTACAAAATTCCTTCAGGGGCTGTGATGCCATCTGGATTGACCATATCTAGACCCACAGCTGATTGAGACATAAGGGTGGGCACTCTTGGGGCTGAGAGGTTTGGTGAGGTTGGGTGAGGAAACGCAGACCCTTTAAAGTAATACTGCGTGGTACCCATCCCATGGGTCCCAAATCTCCAGGTTCAAGGGCATCTTCCTACATCGAAAACATGCATGAGAAACCCAGAAGATGGTACACCGTGTGATCGGGAAAGGTTTCTTAAACGCACCTCATTTCTAATCTCCTTGTGCTCGGGTTCGCTATTCCAGCCACTTTACTAGAAATCTCCCTCCTTGAAGAATCAGCACCTTTAACCTCCTGTTCCGTACAGGTTGCAATTTGTCCTGAGGATGAACGGGAAGAGGGGGAACCAATGAGAGACGAGCTCTAGGTGTTGGGACAGGCACAGGTCACTCTATTTTCCCATCAGGAAGAAGAATTAACCACAGGCTCACCCTGCCGCCCGGGACCAGAATAGGGCCTGAAGCAATCCTGTGCTTTTGCGGCCAGCTCCCAAGAAAACGAGGTGAAAAATGGAGCTCAGGGGCACTGCAATTCACAAACCTGCAGACTTATAAATGATCACTCTCGACCACAAATATATTGAGGGAAGGCAACGAAGAGGATTTGAAAGCAAGGCAGAATTGCAGGAAATAGATTTCAGGAGGCAGATTCGATTCGCCTTTAAAGCACAGGAAAAGCCGCAAAACCTCGACAATGATGCCGTTGGCCAAAAAGGGCGTATGCGTTTTTTCCTGAATATATTCAGGAAAAAACGCATACGCCCTTTTTGGCCAACCAAGCAACCTGGAAAGGCCAATCAGCACTACAAAGAAGTCTCTCTTCCCATCGGTCAAACGGGCCATGCTGAATAAAGTGTCAAAACCAGAAATGCAGGACAGGCCATGGAGAAACGGGAGCCTGGCTACGCTGATGGGCGGGATGTAAATTGCCAACAGCCACTCTGGAGAAGTGTACGGTATGTCCTGAAACATCTAAAAAACTGAGCTTAGAGGGCATAGGGCACTGCCACTCATGAGCGTATAAATTGGGAAAACTAAAAATCAGCAAGACACAGGCACCCCAAAGTTTAGGGCTGCTCTGTTGACAAGAACCTCCATTTCGTTACACCTTAAATATCCCAGGAAAGAGAAAAATGGATAAAGAAGTTGTGGTCCTTATGTACAATGGAATATCACTCAGCCATGAAATCAACGTCATAAGGCTAGTAGCAGCATGATGAGTGGATTTAGGTACGACGATTCTAAGTGAAATAAGTCACACAGAAAAAGACACTTATCATAAGATATCACTTATAGAGGGAATGTAAAAACCGCTACCCTTGAACTGAATTACAAACCAGAACAGAGTCACACGTTTAGAAAACACACTATGGCTGCTTAACGGGAAAGGTGATGTGGGGTGATGCATAAAACAATGGTTTCAAATTAGCTCAGATACCGTTCCATAAACCCAATATGTAATAGACAAGACCTACTGCTTGCTCAGTGAATTGGACTCAACACCCCCTATTCACCGCCCAAGAATATATCTGACAATAAGAATCTTAAAACCTATGTATTGATATCTCTCTGTAAGTAGTCAAGGGGGTGTAAAGCGGCATAAACACAGCAGTGAAAAGCAGCTAAACCCCATTATAAAAATCAATTACTTTTAAAAACCCGTGAAACAAAGACAGTAAAAGAGAGAACAATTCTTACAAAATTCGTGCAGGGGCTGTGATGCCACCTGGATTGACCATATCTAGACCCACAGCTGATTGAGACATAAGGGTGGACACTCTTGGGGCTGAGAGGTTTGGTGAGGTTGGGTGAGCAAACGCAGACCCTTTAAAGTAATACTGCGTGGTACCCATCCCATGGGTCCCAAATCTCCAAGTTCAAGGGCATCTTCCTACATCGAAAACATGCATGAGAAACCCAGAAGATGGTACACCGTGTGATCGGGAAAGGTTTCCAAAACGCACCTCATTTCTCATCTCCTTGTGCTCGGGTTCGCCATTCCAGCCGCTTTACTAGCAATCTCCCTCCTTGGAGAATCAGAACCTTAAACCTCCTGTTCCGTACAGGTTGCAATTTGTCCTGAGGATGAACGGGAAGAGGGGGAACCAATGAGAGACTATCTCTAGGTGGTGGGACAGGCACAGGTCACTTTATTTTCCCATCAGGAAGAACAATTAACCACAGGCTCAGCCTGCCGCATGGGACCAGAATAGGGCCTGAAGCAATCCTGCGCTTTTGCGGCCAGCTCCCAAGAAAGCGAGTTGAAAAATGGAGCTCAGGGGCACTGCAATTCACAAACCTGCAAACTTATAAAAGATCACTCTTGTCCACAAATATATTGAGGGAAGGCAACGAAGAGGATTTGAAAGCAAGAAAGAATTGCAGGGAACAGATTTCAGGAGGGAGATTCGAATCGCCTTTAAAGCACAGGAAAAGCGGCAAAACCTAGACAATGATGCCCTTGGCCAAAAAGGGCGTATGCGTTTTTTCCTGAATATATTCAGGAAAAAACGCATACGCCCTTTTTGGCCAACCAAGCAACCTGGAAAGGCAAATCAGCGCTACAAAGAAGTCTCGCGTCCCATCGGTCAAAAGGACCATGCTGCATAAATTGTCAAAACCAGAAATGCAGGACAGGCCATGGAGAAACGGGAGCCTGGCTACGCTGATGGGCAGGATGTAAATTGCCAACATTCACTCTGGAGAAGTGTACGGTGTGTCCTGAAACATCTAAAAAACTCAGCCTAGAGAGCATAGGGAACTTCCACTCACGGGCGTTTAAATTGGGAAAACTAAAAATCAGCAAGACACAGGCACCACAAAGTTTAGGGCTGCTCTGTTGACAAGAACCTCCACTTCGTTACACCTTAAATATCCCAGGAAAGAGAAAAATGGATAAAGAAGTTGTGGTCCTTATGTACAATGGAATATCACTCAGCCATGAAATCAACGTCATAAGGCTAGGAGCAGCAAGATGAGTGGATTTAGGTACGACGATTCTAAGTGAAATAAGTCACACAGAAAAAGACACTTATCATAAGATATCACTTATAGAGGGAACGTAAAAACCGCTACCCTTGAACTGAATTACAAAACAGAACAGAGTCACACATTTAGAAAACACAGTATGGCTGCTTAACGGGAAAGGTGAGGCGGGGTGATGCATAAAACAAGGGTTTCAAATTAGCTCAGATACCGTTCCATAAACCGAATAGGTAATAGACAAGACCTACTCCTTGCTCAGTGAATTGGACTCAACACCCCCTATTCACCACCCAAGAATATATCTGACTAGTAAGAATCTTAAAACCTATGTATTGATATCTCTCTGTAAGTGAGTCTAGTGGGTGTAAAGCGGCAGAAACACAGCAGTGAAAAGCAGCTAAACACCATTATAAAAATAAATTACTTTTAAAAACCCGTGAAACAAAGACAGTGAAAGAGAGAGAAATTCTTACAAAATTCCTTCAGGGGCTGTGATGCCACCTGGATTGACCATATCTAGACCCACAGCTGATTGAGACATAAGAGTGGACACTCTTGTGGCTGAGAGGTTTGGTGAGGTTGGGTGTGGAAACGCAGACCCTTTAAAGTAATACTGCGTGGTACCCATCCCATGGGTCCCAAATCTCCAGGTTCAAGGGCATCTTCCTACATCGAAAACATGCATGAGAAACCCAGAAGATGGTACACCGTGTGATCGGGAAAGGTTTCTTAAACGCACCTCATTTCTCATCTCCTTGTGCTCGGGTTCGCCATTCCAGCCACTTTACTAGAAATCTCCCTCCTTGGAGAATCAGCACTTTTAACCTCCTGTTCCGTACAGGTTGCAATTTGTCCTGAGGATGAACGGGAAGAGGGGGAACCAATGAGAGACTAGCTCTAGGTGTTGGGACAGGCACAGGTCCCTCTATTTTCCCATAGGAAGAAGAATTAACCACAGGCTCAGCCTGCCGCCCGGGACCAGAATAGGGCCTGAAGCAATCCTGCGCTTTTGCGGCCAGCTCCCAAGAAAGCGAGTTGAAAAATGGAGCTCAGGGGCACTGCAATTCACAAACCTGCAGACTTATAAATGATAACTCTCGTCCACAAAAGTACTGAGGGAAGGCAACGAAGAGGATTTGAAAGAAAGGCAGA
Organism: Balaenoptera physalus; assembly: GCF_965194825.1. Taxonomy (NCBI): domain Eukaryota; kingdom Metazoa; phylum Chordata; class Mammalia; order Artiodactyla; family Balaenopteridae; genus Balaenoptera; species Balaenoptera physalus. The sequence continues at coordinate 205,009 of NW_028125705.1, read as the reverse complement.
ATTGCAGGAAACAGATTTCAGGAGGGAGATTCGAATCGCCTTTAAAGCACAGGAAAAGCGGCAAAACCTCGACAATGATGCCCTTGACCAAAAAGGGCGTATGCGTTTTTTCCTGAATATATTCAGGAAAAAACGCATACGCCCTTTTTGGCCAACCAAGCAACCTGGAAAGGCAAATCAGCGCTACAAAGAAGTCTCGCGTCCCATCGGTCAAAAGGACCATGCTGCATAAATTGTCAAAACCAGAAATGCAGGACAGGCCATGGAGAAAGCGGAGCCTGGATACGCTGATGGGCGGGATGTAAATTGCCAACAGCCACTCTGGAGAAGTGTACGGTGTGTCCTGAAACATCTAAAAAACTCAGCTTAGAGAGCATAGGGCACTTTCACTCATGGGTGTATAAATTGGGAAAACTAAAAATCAGCAAGACACAGGCACCCCAAAAGTTAGGGCTGCTCTGATGACAAGAACCTCCACTTCGTTACACCTTAAATATCCCAGGAAAGAGAAAAATGGATAAAGAAGTTGTGGTCCTTATGTACAATGGAATATCACTCAGCCATGAAATCAACGTCATAAGGCTAGTAGCAGCATGATGAGTGGATTTAGGTACGACGATTCTAAGTGAAATAAGTCACACAGAAAAAGACACTTATCATAAGATATCACTTATAGAGGGAATGTAAAAACCGCTACCCTTGAACTGAATTACAAACCAGAACAGAGTCACACGTTTAGAAAACACACTATGTCTGCTTAACGGGAAAGGTGAGGTGGGGTGGTGCATAAAAGAAGGGTTTCAAATTACTTCAGATACCGTTCCATAAACCCAATAGGTAATAGACAAGACCTACTCCTTGCTCAGTGAATTGGACTCACCACCCCCTATTCACCACCCAAGAATATATCTGACTAGTAAGAATCTTAAAACCTATGTATTGATATCTCTCTGTAAGTGAGTCAAGTGGGTGTAAAGCGGCAGAAACACAGCAGTGAAAAGCAGCTAAACCCCATTATAAAACTAAATTACTTTTAAAAACCCGTGAAACAAAGACAGTGAAAGAGAGAGAAATTCTTACAAAATTCCTTCAGGGGCTGTGATGCCATCTGGATTGACCATATCTAGACCCACAGCTGATTGAGACATAAGAGTGGACACTCTTGTGGCTGAGAGGTTTGGTGAGGTTGGGTGAGGAAACGCAGACCCTTTAAAGTAATACTGCGTGGTACCCATCCCATGGGTCCCAAATCTCCAGGTTCAAGGGCATCTTCCTACATCGAAAACATGCATGAGAAACCCAGAAGATGGTACACCGTGTGATCGGGAAAGGTTTCTTAAACGCACCTCAGTTCTCATCTCCTTGTGCTCGGGTTCGCCATTCCAGCCACTTTACTAGAAATCTCCCTCCTTGAAGAATCAGCACCTTTAACCTCCTGTTCCGTACAGGTTGCAATTTGTCCTGAGGATGAACGGGAAGAGGGGGAACCAATGAGAGACTAGCTCTAGGTGTTGGGACAGGCACAGGTCACTCTATTTTCCCATCAGGAAGAAGAATTAACCACAGGCTCAGCCAGCCGCCCGGGACCAGAATAGGGCCTGAAGCAATCCTGTGCTTTTGCGGCCAGCTCCCAAGAAAACGAGGTGAAAAATGGAGCTCAGGGGCACTGCAATTCACAAACCTGCAGACTTATAAATGATCACTCTCGACCACAAATATATTGAGGGAAGGCAACGAAGAGGATTTGAAAGCAAGGCAGAATTGCAGGAAACAGATTTCAGGAGGCAGATTCGAATCGCCTTTAAAGCACAGGAAAAGCCGCAAAACCTCGACAATGATGCCGTTGGCCAAAAAGGGCGTATGCGTTTTTTCCTGAATATATTCAGGAAAAAACGCATACGCCCTTTTTGGCCAACCAAGCAACCTGGAAAGGCCAATCAGCACTACAAAGAAGTCTCTCTTCCCATCGGTCAAAAGGGCCATGCTGAATAAAGTGTCAAAACCAGAAATGCAGGACAGGCCATGGAGAAACGGGAGCCTGGCTACGCTGATGGGCGGGATGTAAATTGCCAACAGCCACTCTGGAGAAGTGTACGGTATGTCCTGAAACATTTAAAAAACTGAGCTTAGAGGGCATAGGGCACTGCCACTCATGAGCGTATAAATTGGGAAAACTAAAAATCAGCAAGACACAGGCACCCCAAAGTTTAGGGCTGCTCTGTTGACAAGAATCTCCATTTCGTTACACCTTAAATATCCCAGGAAAGAGAAAAATGGATAAAGAAGTTGTGGTCCTTATGTACAATGGAATATCACTCAGCCATGAAATCAACGTCATTAGGCTAGTAGCAGCACGATGAGTGGATTTAGGTACGACGATTCTAAGTGAAAGAAGTCACACAGAAAAAGACACTTATCATAAGATATCACTTATAGAGGGAATGTAAAAACCGCTACCCTTGAACTGAATTACAAAACAGAACAGAGTCACACGTTTAGAAAACACACTATGGCTGCTTAACGGGAAAGGTGATGTGGGGTGATGCATAAAACAATGGTTTCAAATTAGCTCAGATACCGTTCCATAAACCCAATATGTAATAGACAAGACCTACTGCTTGCTCAGTGAATTGGACTCAACACCCCCTATTCACCGCCCAAGAATATATCTGACAATAAGAATCTTAAAACCTATGTATTGATATCTCTCTGTAAGTGAGTCAAGGGGGTGTAAAGCGGCATAAACACAGCAGTGAAAAGCAGCTAAACCCCATTATAAAAATCAATTACTTTTAAAAACCCGTGAAACAAAGACAGTAAAAGAGAGAACAATTCTTACAAAATTCGTGCAGGGGCTGTGATGCCACCTGGATTGACCATATCTAGACCCACAGCTGATTGAGACATAAGGGTGGACACTCTTGGGGCTGAGAGGTTTGGTGAGGTTGGGTGAGCAAACGCAGACCCTTTAAAGTAATACTGCGTGGTACCCATCCCATGGGTCCCAAATCTCCAAGTTCAAGGGCATCTTCCTACATCGAAAACATGCATGAGAAACCCAGAAGATGGTACACCGTGTGATCGGGAAAGGTTTCCAAAACGCACCTCATTTCTCATCTCCTTGTGCTCGGGTTCGCCATTCCAGCCGCTTTACTAGCAATCTCCCTCCTTGGAGAATCAGAACCTTAAACCTCCTGTTCCGTACAGGTTGCAATTTGTCCTGAGGATGAACGGGAAGAGGAGGAACCAATGAGAGACTATCTCTAGGTGGTGGGACAGGCACAGGTCACTTTATTTTCCCATCAGGAAGAACAATTAACCACAGGCTCAGCCTGCCGCATGGGACCAGAATAGGGCCTGAAGCAATCCTGCGCTTTTGCGGCCAGCTCCCAAGAAAGCGAGTTGAAAAATGGAGCTCAGGGGCACTGCAATTCACAAACCTGCAGACTTATAAAAGATCACTCTTGTCCACAAATATATTGAGGGAAGGCAACGAAGAGGATTTGAAAGCAAGGCAGAATTGCAGGAAACAGATTTCAGGAGGGAGATTCGAATCGCCTTTAAAGCACAGGAAAAGCGGCAAAACCTCGACAATGATGCCCTTGGCCAAAAAGGGCGTATGCGTTTTTTCCTGAATATATTCAGGAAAAAACGCATACGCCCTTTTTGGCCAACCAAGCAACCTGGAAAGGCAAATCAGCGCTACAAAGAAGTCTCGCGTCCCATCGGTCAAAAGGACCATGCTGCATAAATTGTCAAAACCAGAAATGCAGGACAGGCCATGGAGAAAGCGGAGCCTGGATACGCTGATGGGCGGGATGTAAATTGCCAACAGCCACTCTGGAGAAGTGTACGGTGTGTCCTGAAACATCTAAAAAACTCAGCTTAGAGAGCATAGGGCACTTTCACTCATGGGTGTATAAATTGGGAAAACTAAAAATCAGCAAGACACAGGCACCCCAAAAGTTAGGGCTGCTCTGATGACAAGAACCTCCACTTCGTTACACCTTAAATATCCCAGGAAAGAGAAAAATGGATAAAGAAGTTGTGGTCCTTATGTACAATGGAATATCACTCAGCCATGAAATCAACGTCATAAGGCTAGTAGCAGCATGATGAGTGGATTTAGGTACGACGATTCTAAGTGAAATAAGTCACACAGAAAAAGACACTTATCATAAGATATCACTTATAGAGGGAATGTAAAAACCGCTACCCTTGAACTGAATTACAAACCAGAACAGAGTCACACGTTTAGAAAACACACTATGTCTGCTTAACGGGAAAGGTGAGGTGGGGTGGTGCATAAAAGAAGGGTTTCAAATTACTTCAGATACCGTTCCATAAACCCAATAGGTAATAGACAAGACCTACTCCTTGCTCAGTGAATTGGACTCAACACCCCCTATTCACCACCCAAGAATATATCTGACTAGTAAGAATCTTAAAACCTATGTATTGATATCTCTCTGTAAGTGAGTCAAGTGGGTGTAAAGCGGCAGAAACACAGCAGTGAAAAGCAGCTAAACCCCATCATAAAAGTAAATTACTTTTAAAAACCCGTGAAACAAAGACAGTGAAAGAGAGAGAAATTCTTACAAAATTCCTTCAGGGGCTGTGATGCCATCTGGATTGACCATATCTAGACCCACAGCTGATTGAGACATAAGGGTGGGCACTCTTGGGGCTGAGAGGTTTGGTGAGGTTGGGTGAGGAAACGCAGACCCTTTAAAGTAATACTGCGTGGTACCCATCCCATGGGTCCCAAATCTCCAGGTTCAAGGGCATCTTCCTACATCGAAAACATGCATGAGAAACCCAGAAGATGGTACACCGTGTGATCGGGAAAGGTTTCTTAAACGCACCTCAGTTCTCATCTCCTTGTGCTCGGGTTCGCCATTCCAGCCACTTTACTAGAAATCTCCCTCCTTGAAGAATCAGCACCTTTAACCTCCTGTTCCGTACAGGTTGCAAATTGTCCTGAGGATGAACGGGAAGAGGGGGAACCAATGAGAGACTAGCTCTAGGTGTTGGGACAGGCACAGGTCACTCTATTTTCCCATAGGAAGAAGAATTAACCACAGGCTCAGCCTGCCGCCCGGGACCAGAATAGGGCCTGAAGCAATCCTGCGCTTTTGCGGCCAGGTCCCAAGAAAGCGAGTTGAAAAATGGAGCTCAGGGGCACTGCAATTCACAAACCTGCAGACTTATAAATGATAACTCTCGTCCACAAATATATTGAGGGAGGGCAACGAAGAGGATTTGAAAGCAAGCCAGAATTGCAGGAAATAGATTTCAGGAGGGAGATTCGAATCGCCTTTAAAGCACAGGAAAAGCACAAAACCTCGACAATGATGCCCTTGGCCAAAAAGGGCGTATGCGTTTTTTCCTGAATATATTCAGGAAAAAACGCATACGCCCTTTTTGGCCAACCAAGCAACCTGGAAAGGCAAATCAGCGCTACAAAGAAGTCTCGCGTCCCATCGGTCAAAAGGACCATGCTGCATAAATTGTCAAAACCAGAAATGCAGGACAGGCCATGGAGAAACGGGAGCCTGGCTACGCTGATGGGCAGGATGTAAATTGCCAACATTCACTCTGGAGAAGTGTACGGTGTGTCCTGAAACATCTAAAAAACTCAGCCTAGAGAGCATAGGGAACTTCCACTCACGGGCGTTTAAATTGGGAAAACTAAAAATCAGCAAGACACAGGCACCACAAAGTTTAGGGCTGCTCTGTTGACAAGAACCTCCACTTCGTTACACCTTAAATATCCCAGGAAAGAGAAAAATGGATAAAGAAGTTGTGGTCCTTATGTACAATGGAATATCACTCAGCCATGAAATCAACGTCATAAGGCTAGGAGCAGCAAGATGAGTGGATTTAGGTACGACGATTCTAAGTGAAATAAGTCACACAGAAAAAGACACTTATCATAAGATATCACTTATAGAGGGAACGTAAAAACCGCTACCCTTGAACTGAATTACAAAACAGAACAGAGTCACACATTTAGAAAACACAGTATGGCTGCTTAACGGGAAAGGTGAGGCGGGGTGATGCATAAAACAAGGGTTTCAAATTAGCTCAGATACCGTTCCATAAACCGAATAGGTAATAGACAAGACCTACTCCTTGCTCAGTGAATTGGACTCAACACCCCCTATTCACCACCCAAGAATATATCTGACTAGTAAGAATCTTAAAACCTATGTATTGATATCTCTCTGTAAGTGAGTCTAGTGGGTGTAAAGCGGCAGAAACACAGCAGTGAAAAGCAGCTAAACACCATTATAAAAATAAATTACTTTTAAAAACCCGTGAAACAAAGACAGTGAAAGAGAGAGAAATTCTTACAAAATTACTTCAGGGGCTGTGATGCCACCTGGATTGACCATATCTAGACCCACAGCTGATTGAGACATAAGAGTGGACACTCTTGTGGCTGAGAGGTTTGGTGAGGTTGGGTGTGGAAACGCAGACCCTTTAAAGTAATACTGCGTGGTACCCATCCCATGGGTCCCAAATCTCCAGGTTCAAGGGCATCTTCCTACATCGAAAACATGCATGAGAAACCCAGAAGATGGTACACCGTGTGATCGGGAAAGGTTTCTTAAACGCACCTCATTTCTCATCTCCTTGTGCTCGGGTTCGCCATTCCAGCCACTTTACTAGAAATCTCCCTCCTTGGAGAATCAGCACTTTTAACCTCCTGTTCCGTACAGGTTGCAATTTGTCCTGAGGATGAACGGGAAGAGGGGGAACCAATGAGAGACTAGCTCTAGGTGTTGGGACAGGCACAGGTCCCTCTATTTTCCCATAGGAAGAAGAATTAACCACAGGCTCAGCCTGCCGCCCGGGACCAGAATAGGGCCTGAAGCAATCCTGCGCTTTTGCGGCCAGCTCCCAAGAAAGCGAGTTGAAAAATGGAGCTCAGGGGCACTGCAATTCACAAACCTGCAGACTTATAAATGATAACTCTCGTCCACAAAAGTACTGAGGGAAGGCAACGAAGAGGATTTGAAAGAAAGGCAGAATTGCAGGAAACAGATTTCAGGAGGGAGATTCGAATCGCCTTTAAAGCACAGGAAAAGCGGCAAAACCTCGACAATGATGCCCTTGACCAAAAAGGGCGTATGCGTTTTTTCCTGAATATATTCAGGAAAAAACGCATACGCCCTTTTTGGCCAACCAAGCAACCTGGAAAGGCAAATCAGCGCTACAAAGAAGTCTCGCGTCCCATCGGTCAAAAGGACCATGCTGCATAAATTGTCAAAACCAGAAATGCAGGACAGGCCATGGAGAAAGCGGAGCCTGGATACGCTGATGGGCGGGATGTAAATTGCCAACAGCCACTCTGGAGAAGTGTACGGTGTGTCCTGAAACATCTAAAAAACTCAGCTTAGAGAGCATAGGGCACTTTCACTCATGGGTGTATAAATTGGGAAAACTAAAAATCAGCAAGACACAGGCACCCCAAAAGTTAGGGCTGCTCTGATGACAAGAACCTCCACTTCGTTACACCTTAAATATCCCAGGAAAGAGAAAAATGGATAAAGAAGTTGTGGTCCTTATGTACAATGGAATATCACTCAGCCATGAAATCAACGTCATAAGGCTAGTAGCAGCATGATGAGTGGATTTAGGTACGACGATTCTAAGTGAAATAAGTCACACAGAAAAAGACACTTATCATAAGATATCACTTATAGAGGGAATGTAAAAACCGCTACCCTTGAACTGAATTACAAACCAGAACAGAGTCACACGTTTAGAAAACACACTATGTCTGCTTAACGGGAAAGGTGAGGTGGGGTGGTGCATAAAAGAAGGGTTTCAAATTACTTCAGATACCGTTCCATAAACCCAATAGGTAATAGACAAGACCTACTCCTTGCTCAGTGAATTGGACTCACCACCCCCTATTCACCACCCAAGAATATATCTGACTAGTAAGAATCTTAAAACCTATGTATTGATATCTCTCTGTAAGTGAGTCAAGTGGGTGTAAAGCGGCAGAAACACAGCAGTGAAAAGCAGCTAAACCCCATTATAAAACTAAATTACTTTTAAAAACCCGTGAAACAAAGACAGTGAAAGAGAGAGAAATTCTTACAAAATTCCTTCAGGGGCTGTGATGCCATCTGGATTGACCATATCTAGACCCACAGCTGATTGAGACATAAGGGTGGGCACTCTTGGGGCTGAGAGGTTTGGTGAGGTTGGGTGAGGAAACGCAGACCCTTTAAAGTAATACTGCGTGGTACCCATCCCATGGGTCCCAAATCTCCAGGTTCAAGGGCATCTTCCTACATCGAAAACATGCATGAGAAACCCAGAAGATGGTACACCGTGTGATCGGGAAAGGTTTCTTAAACGCACCTCAGTTCTCATCTCCTTGTGCTCGGGTTCGCCATTCCAGCCACTTTACTAGAAATCTCCCTCCTTGAAGAATCAGCACCTTTAACCTCCTGTTCCGTACAGGTTGCAATTTGTCCTGAGGATGAACGGGAAGAGGGGGAACCAATGAGAGACTAGCTCTAGGTGTTGGGACAGGCACAGGTCACTCTATTTTCCCATCAGGAAGAAGAATTAACCACAGGCTCAGCCAGCCGCCCGGGACCAGAATAGGGCCTGAAGCAATCCTGTGCTTTTGCGGCCAGCTCCCAAGAAAACGAGGTGAAAAATGGAGCTCAGGGGCACTGCAATTCACAAACCTGCAGACTTATAAATGATCACTCTCGACCACAAATATATTGAGGGAAGGCAACGAAGAGGATTTGAAAGCAAGGCAGAATTGCAGGAAACAGATTTCAGGAGGCAGATTCGAATCGCCTTTAAAGCACAGGAAAAGCCGCAAAACCTCGACAATGATGCCGTTGGCCAAAAAGGGCGTATGCGTTTTTTCCTGAATATATTCAGGAAAAAACGCATACGCCCTTTTTGGCCAACCAAGCAACCTGGAAAGGCCAATCAGCACTACAAAGAAGTCTCTCTTCCCATCGGTCAAAAGGGCCATGCTGAATAAAGTGTCAAAACCAGAAATGCAGGACAGGCCATGGAGAAACGGGAGCCTGGCTACGCTGATGGGCGGGATGTAAATTGCCAACAGCCACTCTGGAGAAGTGTACGGTATGTCCTGAAACATTTAAAAAACTGAGCTTAGAGGGCATAGGGCACTGCCACTCATGAGCGTATAAATTGGGAAAACTAAAAATCAGCAAGACACAGGCACCCCAAAGTTTAGGGCTGCTCTGTTGACAAGAATCTCCATTTCGTTACACCTTAAATATCCCAGGAAAGAGAAAAATGGATAAAGAAGTTGTGGTCCTTATGTACAATGGAATATCACTCAGCCATGAAATCAACGTCATTAGGCTAGTAGCAGCACGATGAGTGGATTTAGGTACGACGATTCTAAGTGAAAGAAGTCACACAGAAAAAGACACTTATCATAAGATATCACTTATAGAGGGAATGTAAAAACCGCTACCCTTGAACTGAATTACAAAACAGAACAGAGTCACACGTTTAGAAAACACACTATGGCTGCTTAACGGGAAAGGTGATGTGGGGTGATGCATAAAACAATGGTTTCAAATTAGCTCAGATACCGTTCCATAAACCCAATATGTAATAGACAAGACATACTGCTTGCTCAGTGAATTGGACTCAACACCCCCTATTCACCGCCCAAGAATATATCTGACAATAAGAATCTTAAAACCTATGTATTGATATCTCTCTGTAAGTGAGTCAAGGGGGTGTAAAGCGGCATAAACACAGCAGTGAAAAGCAGCTAAACCCCATTATAAAAATCAATTACTTTTAAAAACCCGTGAAACAAAGACAGTAAAAGAGAGAACAATTCTTACAAAATTCGTGCAGGGGCTGTGATGCCACCTGGATTGACCATATCTAGACCCACAGCTGATTGAGACATAAGGGTGGACACTCTTGGGGCTGAGAGGTTTGGTGAGGTTGGGTGAGCAAACGCAGACCCTTTAAAGTAATACTGCGTGGTACCCATCCCATGGGTCCCAAATCTCCAAGTTCAAGGGCATCTTCCTACATCGAAAACATGCATGAGAAACCCAGAAGATGGTACACCGTGTGATCGGGAAAGGTTTCCAAAACGCACCTCATTTCTCATCTCCTTGTGCTCGGGTTCGCCATTCCAGCCGCTTTACTAGCAATCTCCCTCCTTGGAGAATCAGAACCTTAAACCTCCTGTTCCGTACAGGTTGCAATTTGTCCTGAGGATGAACGGGAAGAGGAGGAACCAATGAGAGACTATCTCTAGGTGGTGGGACAGGCACAGGTCACTTTATTTTCCCATCAGGAAGAACAATTAACCACAGGCTCAGCCTGCCGCATGGGACCAGAATAGGGCCTGAAGCAATCCTGCGCTTTTGCGGCCAGCTCCCAAGAAAGCGAGTTGAAAAATGGAGCTCAGGGGCACTGCAATTCACAAACCTGCAGACTTATAAAAGATCACTCTTGTCCACAAATATATTGAGGGAAGGCAACGAAGAGGATTTGAAAGCAAGGCAGAATTGCAGGAAACAGATTTCAGGAGGGAGATTCGAATCGCCTTTAAAGCACAGGAAAAGCGGCAAAACCTCGACAATGATGCCCTTGGCCAAAAAGGGCGTATGCGTTTTTTCCTGAATATATTCAGGAAAAAACGCATACGCCCTTTTTGGCCAACCAAGCAACCTGGAAAGGCAAATCAGCGCTACAAAGAAGTCTCGCGTCCCATCGGTCAAAAGGACCATGCTGCATAAATTGTCAAAACCAGAAATGCAGGACAGGCCATGGAGAAAGCGGAGCCTGGATACGCTGATGGGCGGGATGTAAATTGCCAACAGCCACTCTGGAGAAGTGTACGGTGTGTCCTGAAACATCTAAAAAACTCAGCTTAGAGAGCATAGGGCACTTTCACTCATGGGTGTATAAATTGGGAAAACTAAAAATCAGCAAGACACAGGCACCCCAAAAGTTAGGGCTGCTCTGATGACAAGAACCTCCACTTCGTTACACCTTAAATATCCCAGGAAAGAGAAAAATGGATAAAGAAGTTGTGGTCCTTATGTACAATGGAATATCACTCAGCCATGAAATCAACGTCATAAGGCTAGTAGCAGCATGATGAGTGAATTTAGGTACGACGATTCTAAGTGAAATAAGTCACACAGAAAAAGACACTTATCATAAGATATCACTTATAGAGGGAATGTAAAAACCGCTACCCTTGAACTGAATTACAAACCAGAACAGAGTCACACGTTTAGAAAACACACTATGTCTGCTTAACGGGAAAGGTGAGGTGGGGTGGTGCATAAAAGAAGGGTTTCAAATTACTTCAGATACCGTTCCATAAACCCAATAGGTAATAGACAAGACCTACTCCTTGCTCAGTGAATTGGACTCAACACCCCCTATTCACCACCCAAGAATATATCTGACTAGTAAGAATCTTAAAACCTATGTATTGATATCTCTCTGTAAGTGAGTCAAGTGGGTGTAAAGCGGCAGAAACACAGCAGTGAAAAGCAGCTAAACCCCATCATAAAAGTAAATTACTTTTAAAAACCCGTGAAACAAAGACAGTGAAAGAGAGAGAAATTCTTACAAAATTCCTTCAGGGGCTGTGATGCCATCTGGATTGACCATATCTAGACCCACAGCTGATTGAGACATAAGGGTGGGCACTCTTGGGGCTGAGAGGTTTGGTGAGGTTGGGTGAGGAAACGCAGACCCTTTAAAGTAATACTGCGTGGTACCCATCCCATGGGTCCCAAATCTCCAGGTTCAAGGGCATCTTCCTACATCGAAAACATGCATGAGAAACCCAGAAGATGGTACACCGTGTGATCGGGAAAGGTTTCTTAAACGCACCTCAGTTCTCATCTCCTTGTGCTCGGGTTCGCCATTCCAGCCACTTTACTAGAAATCTCCCTCCTTGAAGAATCAGCACCTTTAACCTCCTGTTCCGTACAGGTTGCAAATTGTCCTAAGGATGAACGGGAAGAGGGGGAACCAATGAGAGACTAGCTCTAGGTGTTGGGACAGGCACAGGTCACTCTATTTTCCCATAGGAAGAAGAATTAACCACAGGCTCAGCCTGCCGCCCGGGACCAGAATAGGGCCTGAAGCAATCCTGCGCTTTTGCGGCCAGGTCCCAAGAAAGCGAGTTGAAAAATGGAGCTCAGGGGCACTGCAATTCACAAACCTGCAGACTTATAAATGATAACTCTCGTCCACAAATATATTGAGGGAGGGCAACGAAGAGGATTTGAAAGCAAGCCAGAATTGCAGGAAATAGATTTCAGGAGGGAGATTCGAATCGCCTTTAAAGCACAGGAAAAGCACAAAACCTCGACAATGATGCCCTTGGCCAAAAAGGGCGTATGCGTTTTTTCCTGAATATATTCAGGAAAAAACGCATACGCCCTTTTTGGCCAACCAAGCAACCTGGAAAGGCAAATCAGCGCTACAAAGAAGTCTCGCGTCCCATCGGTCAAAAGGACCATGCTGCATAAATTGTCAAAACCAGAAATGCAGGACAGGCCATGGAGAAACGGGAGCCTGGCTACGCTGATGGTCAGGATGTAAATTGCCAACAGTCACTCTGGAGAAGTGTACGGTGTGTCCTGAAACATCTAAAAAACTCAGCCTAGAGAGCATAGGGAACTTCCACTCACGGGCGTATAAATTGGGAAAACTAAAAATCAGGAAGACACAGGCACCACAAAGTTTAGGGCTGCTCTGTTGACAAGAACCTCCACTTCGTTACACCTTAAATATCCCAGGAAAGAGAAAAATGGATAAAGAAGTTGTGGTCCTTATGTACAATGGAATATCACTCAGCCATGAAATCAACGTCATAAGGCTAGGAGCAGCATGATGAGTGGATTTAGGTACGACGATTCTAAGTGAAATAAGTCACACAGAAAAAGACACTTATCATAAGATATCACTTATAGAGGGAACGTAAAAACCGCTACCCTTGAACTGAATTACAAAACAGAACAGAGTCACACGTTTAGAAAACACACTATGGCTGCTTAACGGGAAAGGTGAGGCGGGGTGATGCATAAAACAAGGGTTTCAAATTAGCTCAGATACCGTTCCATAAACCGAATAGGTAATAGACAAGACCTACTCCTTGCTCAGTGAATTGGACTCAACACCCCCTATTCACCACCCAAGAATATATCTGACTAGTAAGAATCTTAAAACCTATGTATTGATATCTCTCTGTAAGTGAGTCTAGTGGGTGTAAAGCGGCAGAAACACAGCAGTGAAAAGCAGCTAAACACCATTATAAAAATAAATTACTTTTAAAAACCCGTGAAACAAAGACAGTGAAAGAGAGAGAAATTCTTACAAAATTCCTTCAGGGGCTGTGATGCCACCTGGATTGACCATATCTAGACCCACAGCTGATTGAGACATAAGAGTGGACACTCTTGTGGCTGAGAGGTTTGGTGAGGTTGGGTGTGGAAACGCAGACCCTTTAAAGTAATACTGCGTGGTACCCATCCCATGGGTCCCAAATCTCCAGGTTCAAGGGCATCTTCCTACATCGAAAACATGCATGAGAAACCCAGAAGATGGTACACCGTGTGATCGGGAAAGGTTTCTTAAACGCACCTCATTTCTCATCTCCTTGTGCTCGGGTTCGCCATTCCAGCCACTTTACTAGAAATCTCCCTCCTTGGAGAATCAGCACTTTTAACCTCCTGTTCCGTACAGGTTGCAATTTGTCCTGGGGATGAACGGGAAGAGGGGGAACCAATGAGAGACTAGCTCTAGGTGTTGGGACAGGCACAGGTCCCTCTATTTTCCCATAGGAAGAAGAATTAACCACAGGCTCAGCCTGCCGCCCGGGACCAGAATAGGGCCTGAAGCAAATCTGCGCTTTTGCGGCCAGCTCCCAAGAAAGCGAGTTGAAAAATGGAGCTCAGGGGCACTGCAATTCACAAACCTGCAGACTTATAAATGATAACTCTCGTCCACAAATATATTGAGGGAAGGCAACGAAGAGGATTTCAAAGCAAGGCAGAATTGCAGGAAACAGATTTCAGGAGGGAGATTCGAATCGCCTTTAAAGCACAGGAAAAGCGGCAAAACCTCGACAATGATGCCCTTGGCCAAAAAGGGCGTATGCGTTTTTTCCTGAATGTATTCAGGAAAAAACGCATACGCCCTTTTTGGCCAACCAAGCAACCTGGAAAGGCAAATCAGCGCTACAAAGAAGTCTCGCTTCCCATTGGTCAAAAGGACCATGCTGAATAAAGTGTCAAAACCAGAAATGCAGGACAGGCCATGGAGAAACGGGAGCCTGGCTACGCTGATGGGCGGGATGTAAATTGCCAACAGCCACTCTGGAGAAGTGTACGGTGTGTCCTGAAACATCTAATAAACTCAGCCTAGAGAGCATAGGGAACTTCCACTCACGGGCGTATAAATTGGGAAAACTAAAAATCAGCAAGACACAGGCACCACAAAGTTTAGGGCTGCTCTGTTGACAAGAACCTCCACTTCGTTACACCTTAAATATCCCAGGAAAGAGAAAAATGGATAAAGAAGTTGTGGTCCTTATGTACAATGGAATATCACTAAGCCATGAAATCAACGTCATAAGGCTAGTAGCAGCATGATGAGTGGATTTAGGTACGACGATTCTAAGTGAAATAAGTCACACAGAAAAAGACACTTATCATAAGATATCACTTATAGAGGGAATGTAAAAACCGCTACCCTTGAACTGAATTACAAACCAGAACAGAGTCACACGTTTAGAAAACACACTATGTCTGCTTAACGGGAAAGGTGAGGTGGGGTGGTGCATAAAAGAAGGGTTTCAAATTACTTCAGATACCGTTCCATAAACCCAATAGGTAATAGACAAGACCTACTCCTTGCTCAGTGAATTGGACTCAACACCCCCTATTCACCACCCAAGAATATATCTGACTAGTAAGAATCTTAAAACCTATGTATTGATATCTCTCTGTAAGTGAGTCAAGTGGGTGTAAAGCGGCAGAAACACAGCAGTGAAAAGCAGCTAAACCCCATTATAAAAGTAAATTACTTTTAAAAACCCGTGAAACAAAGACAGTGAAAGAGAGAGAAATTCTTACAAAATTCCTTCAGGGGCTGTGATGCCATCTGGATTGACCATATCTAGACCCACAGCTGATTGAGACATAAGGGTGGACACTCTTGGGGCTGAGAGGTTTGGTGAGGTTGGGTGAGGAAACGCAGACCCTTTAAAGTAATACTGCGTGGTACCCATCCCATGGGTCCCAAATCTCCAGGTTCAAGGGCATCTTCCTACATCGAAAACATGCATGAGAAACCCAGAAGATGGTACACCGTGTGATCGGGAAAGGTTTCTTAAACGCACCTCATTTCTCATCTCCTTGTGCTCGGGTTCGCCATTCCAGCCACTTTACTAGAAATCTCCCTCCTTGAAGAATCAGCACCTTTAACCTCCTGTTCCGTACAGGTTGCAAATTGTCCTGAGGATGAACGGGAAGAGGGGGAACCAATGAGAGACTAGCTCTAGGTGTTGGGACAGGCACAGGTCCCTCTATTTTCCCATAGGAAGAAGAATTAACCACAGGCTCAGCCTGCCGCCCGGGACCAGAATAGGGCCTGAAGCAATCCTGCGCTTTTTGCCAGGTCCCAAGAAAGCGAGTTGAAAAATGGAGCTCAGGGGCACTGCAATTCACAAACCTGCAGACTTATAAATGATAACTCTCGTCCACAAATATATTGAGGGAAGGCAACGAAGAGGATTTCAAAGCAAGGCAGAATTGCAGGAAACAGATTTCAGGAGGGAGATTCGAATCGCCTTTAAAGCACAGGAAAAGCGGCAAAACCTCGACAATGATGCCCTTGGCCAAAAAGGGCGTATGCGTTTTTTCCTGAATGTATTCAGGAAAAAACGCATACGCCCTTTTTGGCCAACCAAGCAACCTGGAAAGGCAAATCAGCGCTACAAAGAAGTCTCGCTTCCCATCGGTCAAAAGGACCATGCTGAATAAAGTGTCAAAACCAGAAATGCAGGACAGGCCATGGAGAAACGGGAGCCTGGCTACGCTGATGGGCGGGATGTAAATTGCCAACAGCCACTCTGGAGAAGTGTACGGTGTGTCCTGAAACATCTAATAAACTCAGCCTAGAGAGCATAGGGAACTTCCACTCACGGGCGTATAAATTGGGAAAACTAAAAATCAGCAAGACACAGGCACCACAAAGTTTAGGGCTGCTCTGTTGACAAGAACCTCCACTTCGTTACACCTTAAATATCCCAGGAAAGAGAAAAATGGATAAAGAAGTTGTGGTCCTTATGTACAATGGAATATCACTAAGCCATGAAATCAACGTCATAAGGCTAGTAGCAGCAAGATGAGTGGATTTAGGTACGACGATTCTAAGTGAAATAAGTCACACAGAAAAAGGCACTTATCATAAGATATCACTTATAGAGGGAACGTAAAAACCGCTACCCTGGAACTGAATTACAAAACAGAACAGAGTCACACGTTTAGAAAACACACTATGGCTGCTTAACGGGAAAGGTGAGGGGGGGTGATGCATAAAACAAGGGTTTCAAATTAGCTCAGATACCGTTCCATAAACCCAATAGGTAATAGACAAGACCTACTCCTTGCTCAGTGAATTGGACTCAACACCCCCTATTCACCACCCAAGAATATATCTGACTAGTAAGAATCTTAAAACCTATGTATTGATAGCTCTCTGTAAGTGAGTCAAGTGGGTGTAAAGCGGCAGAAACACAGCAGTGAAAAGCAGTTAAA
Source organism: Balaenoptera physalus (assembly GCF_965194825.1). Lineage (NCBI taxonomy): Eukaryota > Metazoa > Chordata > Mammalia > Artiodactyla > Balaenopteridae > Balaenoptera > Balaenoptera physalus. Next base: position 188,171 of record NW_028125705.1, on the reverse strand, counting down.
CCCCATTATAAAAATCAATTACTTTTAAAAACCCGTGAAACAAAGACAGTGAAAGAGAGAGAAATTCTTACAAAATTCCTTCAGGGACTGTGATGCCACCTGGATTAACCATATCTAGACCCACAGCTGATTGAGACATAAGGGTGGACACTCTTGGGGCTGAGAGGTTTGGTGAGGTTGGGTGAGGAAATGCAGACCCTTAAAAGTAATACTGCGTGGTACCCATCCCATGGGTCCCAAATCTCCAGGTTCAAGGGCATCTTCCTACATCGAAAACACGCATGAGAAACCCAGAAGATGGTACACCGTGTGATCGGGAAAGGCTTCTTAAACGCACCTCATTTCTCATCTCCTTGTGCTCGGGTTCGCCATTCCAGCCACTTTACTAGAAATCTCCCTCCTTGGAGAATCAGCATTTTAACCTCCTGTTCCGTACAGGTTGCAATTTGTCCTGAGGATGAACGGGAAGAGGGGGAACCAATGAGAGACTAGCTCTAGGTGTTGGGACAGGCACAGGTCCCTCTATTTTCCCATAGGAAGAAGAATTAACCACAGGCTCAGCCTGCCGCCCGGGACCAGAATAGGGCCTGAAGCAATCCTGCGCTTTTGCGGCCAGCTCCCAAGAAAGCGAGTTGAAAAATGGAGCTCAGGGGCACTGCAATTCACAAACCTGCAGACTTATAAATGATAACTCTCGTCCACAAAAGTACTGAGGGAAGGCAACGAAGAGGATTTGAAAGAAAGGCAGAATTGCAGGAAACAGATTTCAGGAGGGAGATTCGAATCGCCTTTAAAGCACAGGAAAAGCGGCAAAACCTCGACAATGATGCCCTTGACCAAAAAGGGCGTATGCGTTTTTTCCTGAATATATTCAGGAAAAAACGCATACGCCCTTTTTGGCCAACCAAGCAACCTGGAAAGGCAAATCAGCGCTACAAAGAAGTCTCGCGTCCCATCGGTCAAAAGGACCATGCTGCATAAATTGTCAAAACCAGAAATGCAGGACAGGCCATGGAGAAAGCGGAGCCTGGATACGCTGATGGGCGGGATGTAAATTGCCAACAGCCACTCTGGAGAAGTGTACGGTGTGTCCTGAAACATCTAAAAAACTCAGCTTAGAGAGCATAGGGCACTTTCACTCATGGGTGTATAAATTGGGAAAACTAAAAATCAGCAAGACACAGGCACCCCAAAAGTTAGGGCTGCTCTGATGACAAGAACCTCCACTTCGTTACACCTTAAATATCCCAGGAAAGAGAAAAATGGATAAAGAAGTTGTGGTCCTTATGTACAATGGAATATCACTCAGCCATGAAATCAACGTCATAAGGCTAGTAGCAGCATGATGAGTGGATTTAGGTACGACGATTCTAAGTGAAATAAGTCACACAGAAAAAGACACTTATCATAAGATATCACTTATAGAGGGAATGTAAAAACCGCTACCCTTGAACTGAATTACAAACCAGAACAGAGTCACACGTTTAGAAAACACACTATGTCTGCTTAACGGGAAAGGTGAGGTGGGGTGGTGCATAAAAGAAGGGTTTCAAATTACTTCAGATACCGTTCCATAAACCCAATAGGTAATAGACAAGACCTACTCCTTGCTCAGTGAATTGGACTCAACACCCCCTATTCACCACCCAAGAATATATCTGACTAGTAAGAATCTTAAAACCTATGTATTGATATCTCTCTGTAAGTGAGTCAAGTGGGTGTAAAGCGGCAGAAACACAGCAGTGAAAAGCAGCTAAACCCCATTATAAAACTAAATTACTTTTAAAAACCCGTGAAACAAAGACAGTGAAAGAGAGAGAAATTCTTACAAAATTCCTTCAGGGGCTGTGATGCCATCTGGATTGACCATATCTAGACCCACAGCTGATTGAGACATAAGGGTGGGCACTCTTGGGGCTGAGAGGTTTGGTGAGGTTGGGTGAGCAAACGCAGACCCTTTAAAGTAATACTGCGTGGTACCCATCCCATGGGTCCCAAATCTCCAGGTTCAAGGGCATCTTCCTACATCGAAAACATGCATGAGAAACCCAGAAGATGGTACACCGTGTGATCGGGAAAGGTTTCTTAAACGCACCTCAGTTCTCATCTCCTTGTGCTCGGGTTCGCCATTCCAGCCACTTTACTAGAAATCTCCCTCCTTGAAGAATCAGCACCTTTAACCTCCTGTTCCGTACAGGTTGCAATTTGTCCTGAGGATGAACGGGAAGAGGGGGAACCAATGAGAGACTAGCTCTAGGTGTTGGGACAGGCACAGGTCACTCTATTTTCCCATCAGGAAGAAGAATTAACCACAGGCTCAGCCAGCCGCCCGGGACCAGAATAGGGCCTGAAGCAATCCTGTGCTTTTGCGGCCAGCTCCCAAGAAAACGAGGTGAAAAATGGAGCTCAGGGGCACTGCAATTCACAAACCTGCAGACTTATAAATGATCACTCTCGACCACAAATATATTGAGGGAAGGCAACGAAGAGGATTTGAAAGCAAGGCAGAATTGCAGGAAACAGATTTCAGGAGGCAGATTCGAATCGCCTTTAAAGCACAGGAAAAGCCGCAAAACCTCGACAATGATGCCGTTGGCCAAAAAGGGCGTATGCGTTTTTTCCTGAATATATTCAGGAAAAAACGCATACGCCCTTTTTGGCCAACCAAGCAACCTGGAAAGGCCAATCAGCACTACAAAGAAGTCTCTCTTCCCATCGGTCAAAAGGGCCATGCTGAATAAAGTGTCAAAACCAGAAATGCAGGACAGGCCATGGAGAAACGGGAGCCTGGCTACGCTGATGGGCGGGATGTAAATTGCCAACAGCCACTCTGGAGAAGTGTACGGTATGTCCTGAAACATTTAAAAAACTGAGCTTAGAGGGCATAGGGCACTGCCACTCATGAGCGTATAAATTGGGAAAACTAAAAATCAGCAAGACACAGGCACCCCAAAGTTTAGGGCTGCTCTGTTGACAAGAATCTCCATTTCGTTACACCTTAAATATCCCAGGAAAGAGAAAAATGGATAAAGAAGTTGTGGTCCTTATGTACAATGGAATATCACTCAGCCATGAAATCAACGTCATTAGGCTAGTAGCAGCACGATGAGTGGATTTAGGTACGACGATTCTAAGTGAAAGAAGTCACACAGAAAAAGACACTTATCATAAGATATCACTTATAGAGGGAATGTAAAAACCGCTACCCTTGAACTGAATTACAAAACAGAACAGAGTCACACGTTTAGAAAACACACTATGGCTGCTTAACGGGAAAGGTGATGTGGGGTGATGCATAAAACAATGGTTTCAAATTAGCTCAGATACCGTTCCATAAACCCAATATGTAATAGACAAGACCTACTGCTTGCTCAGTGAATTGGACTCAACACCCCCTATTCACCACCCAAGAATATATCTGACTAGTAAGAATCTTAAAACCTATGTATTGATATCTCTCTGTAAGTGAGTCAAGGTGGTGTAAAGCGGCATAAACACAGCAGTGAAAAGCAGCTAAACCCCATTATAAAAATCAATTACTTTTAAAAACCCGTGAAACAAAGACAGTAAAAGAGAGAACAATTCTTACAAAATTCGAGCAGGGGCTGTGATGCCACCTGGATTGACCATATCTAGACCCACAGCTGATTGAGACATAAGGGTGGACACTCTTGGGGCTGAGAGGTTTGGTGAGGTTGGGTGAGCAAACGCAGACCCTTTAAAGTAATACTGCGTGGTACCCATCCCATGGGTCCCAAATCTCCAAGTTCAAGGGCATCTTCCTACATCGAAAACATGCATGAGAAACCCAGAAGATGGTACACCGTGTGATCGGGAAAGGTTTCCAAAACGCACCTCATTTCTCATCTCCTTGTGCTCGGGTTCGCCATTCCAGCCGCTTTACTAGCAATCTCCCTCCTTGGAGAATCAGAACCTTAAACCTCCTGTTCCGTACAGGTTGCAATTTGTCCTGAGGATGAACGGGAAGAGGGGGAACCAATGAGAGACTATCTCTAGGTGGTGGGACAGGCACAGGTCACTTTATTTTCCCATCAGGAAGAACAATTAACCACAGGCTCAGCCTGCCGCATGGGACCAGAATAGGGCCTGAAGCAATCCTGCGCTTTTGCGGCCAGCTCCCAAGAAAGCGAGTTGAAAAATGGAGCTCAGGGGCACTGCAATTCACAAACCTGAAGACTTATAAAAGATCACTCTTGTCCACAAATATATTGAGGGAAGGCAACGAAGAGGATTTGAAAGCAAGGCAGAATTGCAGGAAACAGATTTCAGGAGGGAGATTCGAATCGCCTTTAAAGCACAAGAAAAGCGGCAAAACCTCGACAATGATGCCCTTGGCCAAAAAGGGCGTATGCGTTTTTTCCTGAATATATTCAGGAAAAAACGCATACGCCCTTTTTGGCCAACCAAGCAACCTAGAAAGGCAAATCAGCGCTACAAAGAAGTCTCGCTTCCCATCGGTCAAAAGGGCCATGCTGAATAAAGTGTCAAAACCAGAAATGCAGGATAGCCCATGGAGAAAGCGGAGCCTGGATACGCTGATGGGCGGGATGTAAATTGCCAACAGCCACTCTGGAGAAGTGTACGGTGTGTCCTGAAACATCTAAAAAACTCAGCTTAGAGAGCATAGGGCACTTTCACTCATGGGTGTATAAATTGGGAAAACTAAAAATCAGCAAGACACAGGCACCCCAAAAGTTAGGGCTGCTCTGATGACAAGAACCTCCACTTCGTTACACCTTAAATATCCCAGGAAAGAGAAAAATGGATAAAGAAGTTGTGGTCCTTATGTACAATGGAATATCACTCAGCCATGAAATCAACGTCATAAGGCTAGTAGCAGCATGATGAGTGGATTTAGGTACGACGATTCTAAGTGAAATAAGTCACACAGAAAAAGACACTTATCATAAGATATCACTTATAGAGGGAATGTAAAAACCGCTACCCTTGAACTGAATTACAAACCAGAACAGAGTCACACGTTTAGAAAACACACTATGTCTGCTTAACGGGAAAGGTGAGGTGGGGTGGTGCATAAAAGAAGGGTTTCAAATTACTTCAGATACCGTTCCATAAACCCAATAGGTAATAGACAAGACCTACTCCTTGCTCAGTGAATTGGACTCAACACCCCCTATTCACCACCCAAGAATATATCTGACTAGTAAGAATCTTAAAACCTATGTATTGATATCTCTCTGTAAGTGAGTCAAGTGGGTGTAAAGCGGCAGAAACACAGCAGTGAAAAGCAGCTAAACCCCATTATAAAAGTAAATTACTTTTAAAAACCCGTGAAACAAAGACAGTGAAAGAGAGAGAAATTCTTACAAAATTCCTTCAGGGGCTGTGATGCCATCTGGATTGACCATATCTAGACCCACAGCTGATTGAGACATAAGGGTGGGCACTCTTGGGGCTGAGAGGTTTGGTGAGGTTGGGTGAGGAAACGCAGACCCTTTAAAGTAATACTGCGTGGTACCCATCCCATGGGTCCCAAATCTCCAGGTTCAAGGGCATCTTCCTACATCGAAAACATGCATGAGAAACCCAGAAGATGGTACACCGTGTGATCGGGAAAGGTTTCTTAAACGCACCTCATTTCTCATCTCCTTGTGCTCGGGTTCGCCATTCCAGCCACTTTACTAGAAATCTCCCTCCTTGAAGAATCAGCACCTTTAACCTCCTGTTCCGTACAGGTTGCAAATTGTCCTGAGGATGAACGGGAAGAGGGGGAACCAATGAGAGACTAGCTCTAGGTGTTGGGACAGGCACAGGTCACTCTATTTTCCCATAGGAAGAAGAATTAACCACAGGCTCAGCCTGCCGCCCGGGACCAGAATAGGGCCTGAAGCAATCCTGCGCTTTTGCGGCCAGCTCCCAAGAAAGCGAGTTGAAAAATGGAGCTCAGGGGCACTGCAATTCACAAACCTGCAGTCTTATAAATGATAACTCTCGTCCACAAATATATTGAGGGAGGGCAACGAAGAGGATTTGAAAGCAAGCCAGAATTGCAGGAAATAGATTTCAGGAGGGAGATTCGAATCGCCTTTAAAGCACAGGAAAAGCACAAAACCTCGACAATGATGCCCTTGGCCAAAAAGGGCGTATGCGTTTTTTCCTGAATATATTCAGGAAAAAACGCATACGCCCTTTTTGGCCAACCAAGCAACCTGGAAAGGCAAATCAGCGCTACAAAGAAGTCTCGCGTCCCATCGGTCAAAAAGACCATGCTGCATAAATTGTCAAAACCAGAAATGCAGGACAGGCCATGGAGAAACGGGAGCCTGGCTACGCTGATGGGCAGGATGTAAATTGCCAACAGTCACTCTGGAGAAGTGTACGGTGTGTCCTGAAACATCTAAAAAACTCAGCCTAGAGAGCATAGGGAACTTCCACTCACGGGCGTATAAATTGGGAAAACTAAAAATCAGCAAGACACAGGCACCACAAAGTTTAGGGCTGCTCTGTTGACAAGAACCTCCACTTCGTTACACCTTAAATATCCCAGGAAAGAGAAAAATGGATAAAGAAGTTGTGGTCCTTATGTACAATGGAATATCACTCAGCCATGAAATCAACGTCATAAGGCTAGGAGCAGCAAGATGAGTGGATTTAGGTACGACGATTCTAAGTGAAATAAGTCACACAGAAAAAGACACTTATCATAAGATATCACTTATAGAGGGAACGTAAAAACCGCTACCCTTGAACTGAATTACAAAACAGAACAGAGTCACACGTTTAGAAAACACACTATGGCTGCTTAACGGGAAAGGTGAGGCGGGGTGATGCATAAAACAAGGGTTTCAAATTAGCTAAGATACCGTTCCATAAACCGAATAGGTAACAGACAAGACCTACTCCTTGCTCAGTGAATTGGACTCAACACCCCCTATTCACCACCCAAGAATATATCTGACTAGTAAGAATCTTAAAACCTATGTATTTATATCTCTCTGTAAGTGAGTCTAGTGGGTGTAAAGCGGCAGAAACACAGCAGTGAAAAGCAGCTAAACACCATTATAAAAATAAATTACTTTTAAAAACCCGTGAAACAAAGACAGTGAAAGAGAGAGAAATTCTTACAAAATTCCTTCAGGGGCTGTGATGCCACCTGGATTGACCATATCTAGACCCACAGCTGATTGAGACATAAGAGTGGACACTCTTGTGGCTGAGAGGTTTGGTGAGGTTGGGTGTGGAAACGCAGACCCTTTAAAGTAATACTGCGTGGTACCCATCCCATGGGTCCCAAATCTCCAGGTTCAAGGGCATCTTCCTACATCGAAAACATGCATGAGAAACCCAGAAGATGGTACACCGTGTGATCGGGAAAGGTTTCTGAAACGCACCTCATTTCTCATCTCCTTGTGCTCGGGTTCGCCATTCCAGCCACTTTACTAGAAATCTCCCTCCTTGGAGAATCAGCACTTTTAACCTCCTGTTCCGTACAGGTTGCAATTTGTCCTGAGGATGAACGGGAAGAGGGGGAACCAATGAGAGACTAGCTCTAGGTGTTGGGACAGGCACAGGTCCCTCTATTTTCCCATAGGAAGAAGAATTAACCACAGGCTCAGCCTGCCGCCCGGGACCAGAATAGGGCCTGAAGCAATTCTGCGCTTTTGCGGCCAGCTCCCAAGAAAGCGAGTTGAAAAATGGAGCTCAGGGGCACTGCAATTCACAAACCTGCAGACTTATAAATGATAACTCTCGTCCACAAAAGTACTGAGGGAAGGCAACGAAGAGGATTTGAAAGAAAGGCAGAATTGCAGGAAACAGATTTCAGGAGGGAGATTCGAATCGCCTTTAAAGCACAGGAAAAGCGGCAAAACCTCGACAATGATGCCCTTGACCAAAAAGGGCGTATGCGTTTTTTCCTGAATATATTCAGGAAAAAACGCATACGCCCTTTTTGGCCAACCAAGCAACCTGGAAAGGCAAATCAGCGCTACAAAGAAGTCTCGCTTCCCATTGGTCAAAAGGACCATGCTGAATAAAGTGTCAAAACCAGAAATGCAGGACAGGCCATGGAGAAACGGGAGCCTGGCTACGCTGATGGGCGGGATGTAAATTGCCAACAGCCACTCTGGAGAAGTGTACGGTGTGTCCTGAAACATCTAATAAACTCAGCCTAGAGAGCATAGGGAACTTCCACTCACGGGCGTATAAATTGGGAAAACTAAAAATCAGCAAGACACAGGCACCACAAAGTTTAGGGCTGCTCTGTTGACAAGAACCTCCACTTCGTTACACCTTAAATATCCCAGGAAAGAGAAAAATGGATAAAGAAGTTGTGGTCCTTATGTACAATGGAATATCACTAAGCCATGAAATCAACGTCATAAGGCTAGTAGCAGCAAGATGAGTGGATTTAGGTACGACGATTCTAAGTGAAATAAGTCACACAGAAAAAGGCACTTATCATAAGATATCACTTATAGAGGGAACGTAAAAACCGCTACCCTGGAACTGAATTACAAAACAGAACAGAGTCACACGTTTAGAAAACACACTATGGCTGCTTAACGGGAAAGGTGAGGGGGGGTGATGCATAAAACAAGGGTTTCAAATTAGCTCAGATACCGTTCCATAAACCCAATAGGTAATAGACAAGACCTACTCCTTGCTCAGTGAATTGGACTCAACACCCCCTATTCACCACCCAAGAATATATCTGACTAGTAAGAATCTTAAAACCTATGTATTGATAGCTCTCTGTAAGTGAGTCAAGTGGGTGTAAAGCGGCAGAAACACAGCAGTGAAAAGCAGCTAAACCCCATTATAAAAATCAATTACTTTTAAAAACCCGTGAAACAAAGACAGTGAAAGAGAGAGAAATTCTTACAAAATTCCTTCAGGGACTGTGATGCCACCTGGATTAACCATATCTAGACCCACAGCTGATTGAGACATAAGGGTGGACACTCTTGGGGCTGAGAGTTTTGGTGAGGTTGGGTGAGGAAATGCAGACCCTTAAAAGCAATACTGCGTGGTACCCATCCCATGGGTCCCAAATCTCCAGGTTCAAGGGCATCTTCCTACATCGAAAACACGCATGAGAAACCCAGAAGATGGTACACCGTGTGATCGGGAAAGGTTTCTTAAACGCACCTCATTTCTCATCTCCTTGTGCTCGGGTTCGCCATTCCAGCCACTTTACTAGAAATCTCCCTCCTTGGAGAATCAGCATTTTAACCTCCTGTTCCGTACAGGTTGCAATTTGTCCTGAGGATGAACGGGAAGAGGGGGAACCAATGAGAGACTAGCTCTAGGTGTTGGGACAGGCACAGGTCCCTCTATTTTCCCATAGGAAGAAGAATTAACCACAGGCTCAGCCTGCCGCCCGGGACCAGAATAGGGCCTGAAGCAATCCTGCGCTTTTGCGGCCAGCTCCCAAGAAAGCGAGTTGAAAAATGGAGCTCAGGGGCACTGCAATTCACAAACCTGCAGACTTATAAATGATAACTCTCGTCCACAAAAGTACTGAGGGAAGGCAACGAAGAGGATTTGAAAGAAAGGCAGAATTGCAGGAAACAGATTTCAGGAGGGAAATTCGAATCGCCTTTAAAGCACAGGAAAAGCGGCAAAACCTCGACAATGATGCCCTTGACCAAAAAGGGCGTATGCGTTTTTTCCTGAATATATTCAGGAAAAAACGCATACGCCCTTTTTGGCCAACCAAGCAACCTGGAAAGGCAAATCAGCGCTACAAAGAAGTCTCGCGTCCCATCGGTCAAAAGGACCATGCTGCATAAATTGTCAAAACCAGAAATGCAGGACAGGCCATGGAGAAAGCGGAGCCTGGATACGCTGATGGGCGGGATGTAAATTGCCAACAGCCACTCTGGAGAAGTGTACGGTGTGTCCTGAAACATCTAAAAAACTCCGCTTAGAGAGCATAGGGCACTTTCACTCATGGGTGTATAAATTGGGAAAACTAAAAATCAGCAAGACACAGGCAGCCCAAAGGTTAGGGCTGCTCTGTTGACAAGAACCTCCACTTCGTTACACCTTAAATATCCCAGGAAAGAGAAAAATGGATAAAGAAGTTGTGGTCCTTATGTACAATGGAATATCACTCAGCCATGAAATCAACGTCATAAGGCTAGGAGCAGCATGATGAGTGGATTTAGGTACGACGATTCTAAGTGAAATAAGTCACACAGAAAAAGACACTTATCATAAGATATCACTTATAGAGGGAATGTAAAAACCGCTACCCTTGAACTGAATTACAAACCAGAACAGAGTCACACGTTTAGAAAACACACTATGTCTGCTTAACGGGAAAGGTGAGGTGGGGTGGTGCATAAAAGAAGGGTTTCAAATTACTTCAGATACCGTTCCATAAACCCAATAGGTAATAGACAAGACCTACTCCTTGCTCAGTGAATTGGACTCAACACCCCCTATTCACCACCCAAGAATATATCTGACTAGTAAGAATCTTAAAACCTATGTATTGATATCTCTCTGTAAGTGAGTCAAGTGGGTGTAAAGCGGCAGAAACACAGCAGTGAAAAGCAGCTAAACCCCATTATAAAACTAAATTACTTTTAAAAACCCGTGAAACAAAGACAGTGAAAGAGAGAGAAATTCTTACAAAATTCCTTCAGGGGCTGTGATGCCATCTGGATTGACCATATCTAGACCCACAGCTGATTGAGACATAAGGGTGGGCACTCTTGGGGCTGAGAGGTTTGGTGAGGTTGGGTGAGGAAACGCAGACCCTTTAAAGTAATACTGCGTGGTACCCATCCCATGGGTCCCAAATCTCCAGGTTCAAGGGCATCTTCCTACATCGAAAACATGCATGAGAAACCCAGAAGATGGTACACCGTGTGATCGGGAAAGGTTTCTTAAACGCACCTCAGTTCTCATCTCCTTGTGCTCGGGTTCGCCATTCCAGCCACTTTACTAGAAATCTCCCTCCTTGAAGAATCAGCACCTTTAACCTCCTGTTCCGTACAGGTTGCAATTTGTCCTGAGGATGAACGGGAAGAGGGGGAACCAATGAGAGACTAGCTCTAGGTGTTGGGACAGGCACAGGTCACTCTATTTTCCCATCAGGAAGAAGAATTAACCACAGGCTCAGCCAGCCGCCCGGGACCAGAATAGGGCCTGAAGCAATCCTGTGCTTTTGCGGCCAGCTCCCAAGAAAACGAGGTGAAAAATGGAGCTCAGGGGCACTGCAATTCACAAACCTGCAGACTTATAAATGATCACTCTCGACCACAAATATATTGAGGGAAGGCAACGAAGAGGATTTGAAAGCAAGGCAGAATTGCAGGAAACAGATTTCAGGAGGCAGATTCGAATCGCCTTTAAAGCACAGGAAAAGCCGCAAAACCTCGACAATGATGCCGTTGGCCAAAAAGGGCGTATGCGTTTTTTCCTGAATATATTCAGGAAAAAACGCATACGCCCTTTTTGGCCAACCAAGCAACCTGGAAAGGCCAATCAGCACTACAAAGAAGTCTCTCTTCCCATCGGTCAAAAGGGCCATGCTGAATAAAGTGTCAAAACCAGAAATGCAGGACAGGCCATGGAGAAACGGGAGCCTGGCTACGCTGATGGGCGGGATGTAAATTGCCAACAGCCACTCTGGAGAAGTGTACGGTATGTCCTGAAACATTTAAAAAACTGAGCTTAGAGGGCATAGGGCACTGCCACTCATGAGCGTATAAATTGGGAAAACTAAAAATCAGCAAGACACAGGCACCCCAAAGTTTAGGGCTGCTCTGTTGACAAGAATCTCCATTTCGTTACACCTTAAATATCCCAGGAAAGAGAAAAATGGATAAAGAAGGTGTGGTCCTTATGTACAATGGAATATCACTCAGCCATGAAATCAACGTCATTAGGCTAGTAGCAGCACGATGAGTGGATTTAGGTACGACGATTCTAAGTGAAAGAAGTCACACAGAAAAAGACACTTATCATAAGATATCACTTATAGAGGGAATGTAAAAACCGCTACCCTTGAACTGAATTACAAAACAGAACAGAGTCACACGTTTAGAAAACACACTATGGCTGCTTAACGGGAAAGGTGATGTGGGGTGATGCATAAAACAATGGTTTCAAATTAGCTCAGATACCGTTCCATAAACCCAATATGTAATAGACAAGACCTACTGCTTTCTCAGTGAATTGGACTCAACACCCCCTATTCACCGCCCAAGAATATATCTGACAATAAGAATCTTAAAACCTATGTATTGATATCTCTCTGTAAGTGAGTCAAGGGGGTGTAAAGCGGCATAAACACAGCAGTGAAAAGCAGCTAAACCCCATTATAAAAATCATTTACTTTTAAAAACCCGTGAAACAAAGACAGTAAAAGAGAGAACAATTCTTACAAAATTCGTGCAGGGGCTGTGATGCCACCTGGATTGACCATATCTAGACCCACAGCTGATTGAGACATAAGGGTGGACACTCTTGGGGCTGAGAGGTTTGGTGAGGTTGGGTGAGCAAACGCAGACCCTTTAAAGTAATACTGCGTGGTACCCATCCCATGGGTCCCAAATCTCCAAGTTCAAGGGCATCTTCCTACATCGAAAACATGCATGAGAAACCCAGAAGATGGTACACCGTGTGATCGGGAAAGGTTTCCAAAACGCACCTCATTTCTCATCTCCTTGTGCTCGGGTTCGCCATTCCAGCCGCTTTACTAGCAATCTCCCTCCTTGGAGAATCAGAACCTTAAACCTCCTGTTCCGTACAGGTTGCAATTTGTCCTGAGGATGAACGGGAAGAGGGGGAACCAATGAGAGACTATCTCTAGGTGGTGGGACAGGCACAGGTCACTTTATTTTCCCATCAGGAAGAACAATTAACCACAGGCTCAGCCTGCCGCATGGGACCAGAATAGGGCCTGAAGAAATCCTGGGCTTTTGCGGCCAGCTCCCAAGAAAGCGAGTTGAAAAATGGAGCTCAGGGGCACTGCAATTCACAAACCTGCAGACTTATAAAAGATCACTCTTGTCCACAAATATATTGAGGGAGGGCAACGAAGAGGATTTGAAAGCAAGCCAGAATTGCAGGAAACAGATTTCAGGAGGGAGATTCGAATCGCCTTTAAAGCACAGGAAAAGCACAAAACCTCGACAATGATGCCCTTGGCCAAAAAGGGCGTATGCGTTTTTTCCTGAATATATTCAGGAAAAAACGCATACGCCTTTTTGGCCAACCAAGCAACCTGGAAAGGCAAATCAGCGCTACAAAGAAGTCTCGCGTCCCATCGGTCAAAAGGACCATGCTGCATAAATTGTCAAAACCAGAAATGCAGGACAGGCCATGGAGAAACGGGAGCCTGGCTACGCTGATGGTCAGGATGTAAATTGCCAACAGTCACTCTGGAGAAGTGTACGGTGTGTCCTAAAACATCTAAAAAACTCAGCCTAGAGAGCATAGGGAACTTCCACTCACGGACGTATAAATTGGGAAAACTAAAAATCAGGAAGACACAGGCACCACAAAGTTTAGGGCTGCTCTGTTGACAAGAACCTCCACTTCGTTACACCTTAAATATCCCAGGAAAGAGAAAAATGGATAAAGAAGTTGTGGTCCTTATGTACAATGGAATATCACTCAGCCATGAAATCAACGTCATAAGGCTAGGAGCAGCATGATGAGTGGATTTAGGTACGACGATTCTAAGTGAAATAAGTCACACAGAAAAAGACACTTATCATAAGATATCACTTATAGAGGGAACGTAAAAACCGCTACCCTTGAACTGAATTACAAAACAGAACAGAGTCACACGTTTAGAAAACACACTATGGCTGCTTAACGGGAAAGGTGAGGCGGGGTGATGCATAAAACAAGGGTTTCAAATTAGCTCAGATACCGTTCCATAAACCGAATAGGTAATAGACAAGACCTACTCCTTGCTCAGTGAATTGGACTCAACACCCCCTATTCACCACCCAAGAATATATCTGACTAGTAAGAATCTTAAAACCTATGTATTGATATCTCTCTGTAAGTGAGTCTAGTGGGTGTAAAGCGGCAGAAACACAGCAGTGAAAAGCAGCTAAACACCATTATAAAAATCAATTACTTTTAAAAACCCGTGAAACAAAGACAGTGAAAGAGAGAGAAATTCTTACAAAATTCCTTCAGGGGCTGTGATGCCACCTGGATTGACCATATCTAGACCCACAGCTGATTGAGACATAAGAGTGGACACTCTTGTGGCTGAGAGGTTTGGTGAGGTTGGGTGAGGAAATGCAGACCCTTAAAAGTAATACTGCGTGGTACCCATCCCATGGGTCCCAAATCTCCAGGTTCAAGGGCATCTTCCTACATCGAAAACACGCATGAGAAACCCAGAAGATGGTACACCGTGTGATCGGGAAAGGTTTCTTAAACGCACCTCATTTCTCATCTCCTTGTGCTCGGGTTCGCCATTCCAGCCACTTTACTAGAAATCTCCCTCCTTGGAGAATCAGCATTTTAACCTCCTGTTCCGTACAGGTTGCAATTTGTCCTGAGGATGAACGGGAAGAGGGGGAACCAATGAGAGACTAGCTCTAGGTGTTGGGACAGGCACAGGTCCCTCTATTTTCCCATAGGAAGAAGAATTAACCACAGGCTCAGCCTGCCGCCCAGGACCAGAATAGGGCCTGAAGCAATCCTGCGCTTTTGCGGCCAGCTCCCAAGAAAGCGAGTTGAAAAATGGAGCTCAGGGGCACTGCAATTCACAAACCTGCAGACTTATAAATGATAACTCTCGTCCACAAAAGTACTGAGGGAAGGCAACGAAGAGGATTTGAAAGAAAGGCAGAATTGCAGGAAACAGATTTCAGGAGGGAGATTCGAATCGCCTTTAAAGCACAGGAAAAGCGGCAAAACCTCGACAATGATGCCCTTGACCAAAAAGGGCGTATGCGTTTTTTCCTGAATATATTCAGGAAAAAACGCATACGCCCTTTTTGGCCAACCAAGCAACCTGGAAAGGCAAATCAGCGCTACAAAGAAGTCTCGCGTCCCATCGGTCAAAAGGACCATGCTGCATAAATTGTCAAAACCAGAAATGCAGGACAGGCCATGGAGAAAGCGGAGCCTGGATACGCTGATGGGCGGGATGTAAATTGCCAACAGCCACTCTGGAGAAGTGTACGGTGTGTCCTGAAACATCTAAAAAACTCAGCTTAGAGAGCATAGGGCACTTTCACTCATGGGTGTATAAATTGGGAAAACTAAAAATCAGCAAGACACAGGCACCCCAAAAGTTAGGGCTGCTCTGATGACACGAACCTCCACTTCGTTACACCTTAAATATCCCAGGAAAGAGAAAAATGGATAAAGAAGTTGTGGTCCTTATGTACAATGGAATATCACTCAGCCATGAAATCAACGTCATAAGGCTAGTAGCAGCATGATGAGTGGATTTAGGTACGACGATTCTAAGTGAAATAAGTCACACAGAAAAAGACACTTATCATAAGATATCACTTATAGAGGGAATGTAAAAACCGCTACCCTTGAACTGAATTACAAACCAGAACAGAGTCACACGTTTAGAAAACACACTATGTCTGCTTAACGGGAAAGGTGAGGTGGGGTGGTGCAAAAAAGAAGGGTTTCAAATTACTTCAGATACCGTTCCATAAACCCAATAGGTAATAGACAAGACCTACTCCTTGCTCAGTGAATTGGACTCAACACCCCCTATTCACCACCCAAGAATATATCTGACTAGTAAGAATCTTAAAACCTATGTATTGATATCTCTCTGTAAGTGAGTCAAGTGGGTGTAAAGCGGCAGAAACACAGCAGTGAAAAGCAGCTAAACCCCATTATAAAACTAAATTACTTTTAAAAACCCGTGAAACAAAGACAGTGAAAGAGAGAGAAATTCTTACAAAATTCCTTCAGGGGCTGTGATGCCATCTGGATTGACCATATCTAGACCCACAGCTGATTGAGACATAAGGGTGGGCACTCTTGGGGCTGAGAGGTTTGGTGAGGTTGGGTGAGGAAACGCAGACCCTTTAAAGTAATACTGCGTGGTACCCATCCCATGTGTCCCAAATCTCCAGGTTCAAGGGCTTCTTCCTACATCGAAAACATGCATGAGAAACCCAGAAGATGGTACACCGTGTGATCGGGAAAGGTTTCTTAAACGCACCTCAGTTCTCATCTCCTTGTGCTCGGGTTCGCCATTCCAGCCACTTTACTAGAAATCTCCCTCCTTGAAGAATCAGCACCTTTAACCTCCTGTTCCGTACAGGTTGCAATTTGTCCTGAGGATGAACGGGAAGAGGGGGAACCAATGAGAGACTAGCTCTAGGTGTTGGGACAGGCACAGGTCACTCTATTTTCCCATCAGGAAGAAGAATTAACCACAGGCTCAGCCAGCCGCCCGGGACCAGAATAGGGCCTGAAGCAATCCTGTGCTTTTGCGGCCAGCTCCCAAGAAAACGAGGTGAAAAATGGAGCTCAGGGGCACTGCAATTCACAAACCTGCAGACTTATAAATGATCACTCTCGACCACAAATATATTGAGGGAAGGCAACGAAGAGGATTTGAAAGCAAGGCAGAATTGCAGGAAACAGATTTCAGGAGGCAGATTCGAATCGCCTTTAAAGCACAGGAAAAGCCGCAAAACCTCGACAATGATGCCGTTGGCCAAAAAGGGCGTATGCGTTTTTTCCTGAATATATTCAGGAAAAAACGCATACGCCCTTTTTGGCCAACCAAGCAACCTGGAAAGGCCAATCAGCACTACAAAGAAGTCTCTCTTCCCATCGGTCAAAAGGGCCATGCTGAATAAAGTGTCAAAACCAGAAATGCAGGACAGGCCATGGAGAAACGGGAGCCTGGCTACGCTGATGGGCGGGATGTAAATTGCCAACAGCCACTCTGGAGAAGTGTACGGTATGTCCTGAAACATTTAAAAAACTGAGCTTAGAGGGCATAGGGCACTGCCACTCATGAGCGTATAAATTGGGAAAACTAAAAATCAGCAAGACACAGGCACCCCAAAGTTTAGGGCTGCTCTGTTGACAAGAATCTCCATTTCGTTACACCTTAAATATCCCAGGAAAGAGAAAAATGGATAAAGAAGTTGTGGTCCTTATGTACAATGGAATATCACTCAGCCATGAAATCAACGTCATTAGGCTAGTAGCAGCACGATGAGTGGATTTAGGTACGACGATTCTAAGTGAAAGAAGTCACACAGAAAAAGACACTTATCATAAGATATCACTTATAGAGGGAATGTAAAAACCGCTACCCTTGAACTGAATTACAAAACAGAACAGAGTCACACGTTTAGAAAACACACTATGGCTGCTTAACGGGAAAGGTGATGTGGGGTGATGCATAAAACAATGGTTTCAAATTAGCTCAGATACCGTTCCATAAACCCAATATGTAATAGACAAGACCTACTGCTTTCTCAGTGAATTGGACTCAACACCCCCTATTCACCGCCCAAGAATATATCTGACAATAAGAATCTTAAAACCTATGTATTGATATCTCTCTGTAAGTGAGTCAAGGGGGTGTAAAGCGGCATAAACACAGCAGTGAAAAGCAGCTAAACCCCATTATAAAAATCAATTACTTTTAAAAACCCGTGAAACAAAGACAGTAAAAGAGAGAACAATTCTTACAAAATTCGTGCAGGGGCTGTGATGCCACCTGGATTGACCATATCTAGACCCACAGCTGATTGAGACATAAGGGTGGACACTCTTGGGGCTGAGAGGTTTGGTGAGGTTGGGTGAGCAAACGCAGACCCTTTAAAGTAATACTGCGTGGTACCCATCCCATGGGTCCCAAATCTCCAAGTTCAAGGGCATCTTCCTACATCGAAAACATGCATGAGAAACCCAGAAGATGGTACACCGTGTGATCGGGAAAGGTTTCCAAAACGCACCTCATTTCTCATCTCCTTGTGCTCGGGTTCGCCATTCCAGCCGCTTTACTAGCAATCTCCCTCCTTGGAGAATCAGAACCTTAAACCTCCTGTTCCGTACAGGTTGCAATTTGTCCTGAGGATGAACGGGAAGAGGGGGAACCAATGAGAGACTATCTCTAGGTGGTGGGACAGGCACAGGTCACTTTATTTTCCCATCAGGAAGAACAATTAACCACAGGCTCAGCCTGCCGCATGGGACCAGAATAGGGCCTGAAGCAATCCTGGGCTTTTGCGGCCAGCTCCCAAGAAAGCGAGTTGAAAAATGGAGCTCAGGGGCACTGCAATTCACAAACCTGCAGACTTATAAAAGATCACTCTTGTCCACAAATATATTGAGGGAAGGCAACGAAGAGGATTTGAAAGCAAGGCAGAATTGCAGGAAACAGATTTCAGGAGGGAGATTCGAATCGCCTTTAAAGCACAGGAAAAGCGGCAAAACCTCGACAATGATGCCCTTGGCCAAAAAGGGCGTATGCGTTTTTTCCTGAATATATTCAGGAAAAAACGCATACGCCCTTTTTGGCCAACCAAGCAACCTGGAAAGGCAAATCAGAGCTACAAAGAAGTCTCGCTTCCCATTGGTCAAAAGGACCATGCTGAATAAAGTGTCAAAACCAGAAATGCAGGACAGGCCATGGAGAAACGGGAGCCTGGCTACGCTGATGGGCGGGATGTAAATTGCCAACAGCCACTCTGGAGAAGTGTACGGTGTGTCCTGAAACATCTAATAAACTCAGCCTAGAGAGCATAGGGAACTTCCACTCACGGGCGTATAAATTGGGAAAACTAAAAATCAGCAAGACACAGGCACCACAAAGTTTAGGGCTGCTCTGTTGACAAGAACCTCCACTTCGTTACACCTTAAATATCCCAGGAAAGAGAAAAATGGATAAAGAAGTTGTGGTCCTTATGTACAATGGAATATCACTAAGCCATGAAATCAACGTCATAAGGCTAGTAGCAGCAAATTGAGTGGATTTAGGTACGACGATTCTAAGTGAAATAAGTCACACAGAAAAAGGCACTTATCATAAGATATCACTTATAGAGGGAACGTAAAAACCGCTACCCTGGAACTGAATTACAAAACAGAACAGAGTCACACGTTTAGAAAACACACTATGGCTGCTTAACGGGAAAGGTGAGGGGGGGTGATGCATAAAACAAGGGTTTCAAATTAGCTCAGATACCGTTCCATAAACCCAATAGGTAATAGACAAGACCTACTCCTTGCTCAGTGAATTGGACTCAACACCCCCTATTCACCACCCAAGAATATATCTGACTAGTAAGAATCTTAAAACCTATGTATTGATAGCTCTCTGTAAGTGAGTCAAGTGGGTGTAAAGCGGCAGAAACACAGCAGTGAAAAGCAGCTAAACCCCATTATAAAAATCAATTACTTTTAAAAACCCGTGAAACAAAGACAGTGAAAGAGAGAGAAATTCTTACAAAATTCCTTCAGGGACTGTGATGCCACCTGGATTAACCATATCTAGACCCACAGCTGATTGAGACATAAGGGTGGACACTCTTGGGGCTGAGAGGTTTGGTGAGGTTGGGTGAGGAAATGCAGACCCTTAAAAGTAATACTGCGTGGTACCCATCCCATGGGTCCCAAATCTCCAGGTTCAAGGGCATCTTCCTACATCGAAAACACGCATGAGAAACCCAGAAGATGGTACACCGTGTGATCGGGAAAGGTTTCTTAAACGCACCTCATTTCTCATCTCCTTGTGCTCGGGTTCGCCATTCCAGCCACTTTACTAGAAATCTCCCTCCTTGGAGAATCAGCATTTTAACCTCCTGTTCCGTACAGGTTGCAATTTGTCCTGAGGATGAACGGGAAGAGGGGGAACCAATGAGAGACTAGCTCTAGGTGTTGGGACAGGCACAGGTCCCTCTATTTTCCCATAGGAAGAAGAATTAACCACAGGCTCAGCCTGCCGCCCGGGACCAGAATAGGGCCTGAAGCAATCCTGCGCTTTTGCGGCCAGCTCCCAAGAAAGCGAGTTGAAAAATGGAGCTCAGGGGCACTGCAATTCACAAACCTGCAGACTTATAAATGATAACTCTCGTCCACAAATATATTGAGGGAGGGCAACGAAGAGGATTTGAAAGCAAGCCAGAATTGCAGGAAATAGATTTCAGGAGGGAGATTCGAATCGCCTTTAAAGCACAGGAAAAGCACAAAACCTCGACAATGATGCCCTTGGCCAAAAAGGGCGTATGCGTTTTTTCCTGAATATATTCAGGAAAAAACGCATACGCCCTTTTTGGCCAACCAAGCAACCTGGAAAGGCAAATCAGCGCTACAAAGAAGTCTCGCGTCCCATCGGTCAAAAGGACCATGCTGCATAAATTGTCAAAACCAGAAATGCAGGACAGGCCATGGAGAAAGCGGAGCCTGGATACGCTGATGGGCGGGATGTAAATTGCCAACAGCCACTCTGGAGAAGTGTACGGTGTGTCCTGAAACATCTAAAAAACTCAGCTTAGAGAGCATAGGGCACTTTCACTCATGGGTGTATAAATTGGGAAAACTAAAAATCAGCAAGACACAGGCACCCCAAAAGTTAGGGCTGCTCTGATGACAAGAACCTCCACTTCGTTACACCTTAAATATCCCAGGAAAGAGAAAAATGGATAAAGAAGTTGTGGTCCTTATGTACAATGGAATATCACTCAGCCATGAAATCAACGTCATAAGGCTAGTAGCAGCATGATGAGTGGATTTAGGTACGACGATTCTAAGTGAAATAAGTCACACAGAAAAAGACACTTATCATAAGATATCACTTATAGAGGGAATGTAAAAACCGCTACCCTTGAACTGAATTACAAACCAGAACAGAGTCACACGTTTAGAAAACACACTATGTCTGCTTAACGGGAAAGGTGAGGTGGGGTGGTGCATAAAAGAAGGGTTTCAAATTACTTCAGATACCGTTCCATAAACCCAATAGGTAATAGACAAGACCTACTCCTTGCTCAGTGAATTGGACTCAACACCCCCTATTCACCACCCAAGAATATATCTGACTAGTAAGAATCTTAAAACCTATGTATTGATATCTCTCTGTAAGTGAGTCAAGTGGGTGTAAAGCGGCAGAAACACAGCAGTGAAAAGCAGCTAAACCCCATTATAAAACTAAATTACTTTTAAAAACCCGTGAAACAAAGACAGTGAAAGAGAGAGAAATTCTTACAAAATTCCTTCAGGGGCTGTGATGCCATCTGGATTGACCATATCTAGACCCACAGCTGATTGAGACATAAGGGTGGGCACTCTTGGGGCTGAGAGGTTTGGTGAGGTTGGGTGAGGAAACGCAGACCCTTTAAAGTAATACTGCGTGGTACCCATCCCATGGGTCCCAAATCTCCAGGTTCAAGGGCATCTTCCTACATCGAAAACATGCATGAGAAACCCAGAAGATGGTACACCGTGTGATCGGGAAAGGTTTCTTAAACGCACCTCAGTTCTCATCTCCTTGTGCTCGGGTTCGCCATTCCAGCCACTTTACTAGAAATCTCCCTCCTTGAAGAATCAGCACCTTTAACCTCCTGTTCCGTACAGGTTGCAATTTGTCCTGAGGATGAACGGGAAGAGGGGGAACCAATGAGAGACTAGCTCTAGGTGTTGGGACAGGCACAGGTCACTCTATTTTCCCATCAGGAAGAAGAATTAACCACAGGCTCAGCCAGCCGCCCGGGACCAGAATAGGGCCTGAAGCAATCCTGTGCTTTTGCGGCCAGCTCCCAAGAAAACGAGGTGAAAAATGGAGCTCAGGGGCACTGCAATTCACAAACCTGCAGACTTATAAATGATCACTCTCGACCACAAATATATTGAGGGAAGGCAACGAAGAGGATTTGAAAGCAAGGCAGAATTGCAGGAAACAGATTTCAGGAGGCAGATTCGAATCGCCTTTAAAGCACAGGAAAAGCCGCAAAACCTCGACAATGATGCCGTTGGCCAAAAAGGGCGTATGCGTTTTTTCCTGAATATATTCAGGAAAAAACGCATACGCCCTTTTTGGCCAACCAAGCAACCTGGAAAGGCCAATCAGCACTACAAAGAAGTCTCTCTTCCCATCGGTCAAAAGGGCCATGCTGAATAAAGTGTCAAAACCAGAAATGCAGGACAGGCCATGGAGAAACGGGAGCCTGGCTACGCTGATGGGCGGGATGTAAATTGCCAACAGCCACTCTGGAGAAGTGTACGGTATGTCCTGAAACATTTAAAAAACTGAGCTTAGAGGGCATAGGGCACTGCCACTCATGAGCGTATAAATTGGGAAAACTAAAAATCAGCAAGACACAGGCACCCCAAAGTTTAGGGCTGCTCTGTTGACAAGAATCTCCATTTCGTTACACCTTAAATATCCCAGGAAAGAGAAAAATGGATAAAGAAGTTGTGGTCCTTATGTACAATGGAATATCACTCAGCCATGAAATCAACGTCATTAGGCTAGTAGCAGCACGATGAGTGGATTTAGGTACGACGATTCTAAGTGAAAGAAGTCACACAGAAAAAGACACTTATCATAAGATATCACTTATAGAGGGAATGTAAAAACCGCTACCCTTGAACTGAATTACAAAACAGAACAGAGTCACACGTTTAGAAAACACACTATGGCTGCTTAACGGGAAAGGTGATGTGGGGTGATGCATAAAACAATGGTTTCAAATTAGCTCAGATACCGTTCCATAAACCCAATATGTAATAGACAAGACCTACTGCTTTCTCAGTGAATTGGACTCAACACCCCCTATTCACCGCCCAAGAATATATCTGACAATAAGAATCTTAAAACCTATGTATTGATATCTCTCTGTAAGTGAGTCAAGGGGGTGTAAAGCGGCATAAACACAGCAGTGAAAAGCAGCTAAACCCCATTATAAAAATCAATTACTTTTAAAAACCCGTGAAACAAAGACAGTAAAAGAGAGAACAATTCTTACAAAATTCGTGCAGGGGCTGTGATGCCACCTGGATTGACCATATCTAGACCCACAGCTGATTGAGACATAAGGGTGGACACTCTTGGGGCTGAGAGGTTTGGTGAGGTTGGGTGAGCAAACGCAGACCCTTTAAAGTAATACTGCGTGGTACCCATCCCATGGGTCCCAAATCTCCAAGTTCAAGGGCATCTTCCTACATCGAAAACATGCATGAGAAACCCAGAAGATGGTACACCGTGTGATCGGGAAAGGTTTCCAAAACGCACCTCATTTCTCATCTCCTTGTGCTCGGGTTCGCCATTCCAGCCGCTTTACTAGCAATCTCCCTCCTTGGAGAATCAGAACCTTAAACCTCCTGTTCCGTACAGGTTGCAATTTGTCCTGAGGATGAACGGGAAGAGGGGGAACCAATGAGAGACTATCTCTAGGTGGTGGGACAGGCACAGGTCACTTTATTTTCCCATCAGGAAGAACAATTAACCACAGGCTCAGCCTGCCGCATGGGACCAGAATAGGGCCTGAAGCAATCCTGGGCTTTTGCGGCCAGCTCCCAAGAAAGCGAGTTGAAAAATGGAGCTCAGGGGCACTGCAATTCACAAACCTGCAGACTTATAAAAGATCACTCTTGTCCACAAATATATTGAGGGAAGGCAACGAAGAGGATTTGAAAGCAAGGCAGAATTGCAGGAAACAGATTTCAGGAGGGAGATTCGAATCGCCTTTAAAGCACAGGAAAAGCGGCAAAACCTCGACAATGATGCCCTTGGCCAAAAAGGGCGTATGCGTTTTTTCCTGAATATATTCAGGAAAAAACGCATACGCCCTTTTTGGCCAACCAAGCAACCTGGAAAGGCAAATCAGAGCTACAAAGAAGTCTCGCTTCCCATTGGTCAAAAGGACCATGCTGAATAAAGTGTCAAAACCAGAAATGCAGGACAGGCCATGGAGAAACGGGAGCCTGGCTACGCTGATGGGCGGGATGTAAATTGCCAACAGCCACTCTGGAGAAGTGTACGGTGTGTCCTGAAACATCTAATAAACTCAGCCTAGAGAGCATAGGGAACTTCCACTCACGGGCGTATAAATTGGGAAAACTAAAAATCAGCAAGACACAGGCACCACAAAGTTTAGGGCTGCTCTGTTGACAAGAACCTCCACTTCGTTACACCTTAAATATCCCAGGAAAGAGAAAAATGGATAAAGAAGTTGTGGTCCTTATGTACAATGGAATATCACTAAGCCATGAAATCAACGTCATAAGGCTAGTAGCAGCAAGATGAGTGGATTTAGGTACGACGATTCTAAGTGAAATAAGTCACACAGAAAAAGGCACTTATCATAAGATATCACTTATAGAGGGAACGTAAAAACCGCTACCCTGGAACTGAATTACAAAACAGAACAGAGTCACACGTTTAGAAAACACACTATGGCTGCTTAACGGGAAAGGTGAGGGGGGGTGATGCATAAAACAAGGGTTTCAAATTAGCTCAGATACCGTTCCATAAACCCAATAGGTAATAGACAAGACCTACTCCTTGCTCAGTGAATTGGACTCAACACCCCCTATTCACCACCCAAGAATATATCTGACTAGTAAGAATCTTAAAACCTATGTATTGATAGCTCTCTGTAAGTGAGTCAAGTGGGTGTAAAGCGGCAGAAACACAGCAGTGAAAAGCAGCTAAACCCCATTATAAAAATCAATTACTTTTAAAAACCCGTGAAACAAAGACAGTGAAAGAGAGAGAAATTCTTACAAAATTCCTTCAGGGACTGTGATGCCACCTGGATTAACCATATCTAGACCCACAGCTGATTGAGACATAAGGGTGGACACTCTTGGGGCTGAGAGGTTTGGTGAGGTTGGGTGAGGAAATGCAGACCCTTAAAAGTAATACTGCGTGGTACCCATCCCATGGGTCCCAAATCTCCAGGTTCAAGGGCATCTTCCTACATCGAAAACACGCATGAGAAACCCAGAAGATGGTACACCGTGTGATCGGGAAAGGTTTCTTAAACGCACCTCATTTCTCATCTCCTTGTGCTCGGGTTCGCCATTCCAGCCACTTTACTAGAAATCTCCCTCCTTGGAGAATCAGCATTTTAACCTCCTGTTCCGTACAGGTTGCAATTTGTCCTGAGGATGAACGGGAAGAGGGGGAACCAATGAGAGACTAGCTCTAGGTGTTGGGACAGGCACAGGTCCCTCTATTTTCCCATAGGAAGAAGAATTAACCACAGGCTCAGCCTGCCGCCCGGGACCAGAATAGGGCCTGAAGCAATCCTGCGCTTTTGCGGCCAGCTCCCAAGAAAGCGAGTTGAAAAATGGAGCTCAGGGGCACTGCAATTCACAAACCTGCAGACTTATAAATGATAACTCTCGTCCACAAATATATTGAGGGAGGGCAACGAAGAGGATTTGAAAGCAAGCCAGAATTGCAGGAAATAGATTTCAGGAGGGAGATTCGAATCGCCTTTAAAGCACAGGAAAAGCACAAAACCTCGACAATGATGCCCTTGGCCAAAAAGGGCGTATGCGTTTTTTCCTGAATATATTCAGGAAAAAACGCATACGCCCTTTTTGGCCAACCAAGCAACCTGGAAAGGCAAATCAGCGCTACAAAGAAGTCTCGCGTCCCATCGGTCAAAAGGACCATGCTGCATAAATTGTCAAAACCAGAAATGCAGGACAGGCCATGGAGAAAGCGGAGCCTGGATACGCTGATGGGCGGGATGTAAATTGCCAACAGCCACTCTGGAGAAGTGTACGGTGTGTCCTGAAACATCTAAAAAACTCAGCTTAGAGAGCATAGGGCACTTTCACTCATGGGTGTATAAATTGGGAAAACTAAAAATCAGCAAGACACAGGCACCCCAAAAGTTAGGGCTGCTCTGATGACAAGAACCTCCACTTCGTTACACCTTAAATATCCCAGGAAAGAGAAAAATGGATAAAGAAGTTGTGGTCCTTATGTACAATGGAATATCACTCAGCCATGAAATCAACGTCATAAGGCTAGTAGCAGCATGATGAGTGGATTTAGGTACGACGATTCTAAGTGAAATAAGTCACACAGAAAAAGACACTTATCATAAGATATCACTTATAGAGGGAATGTAAAAACCGCTACCCTTGAACTGAATTACAAACCAGAACAGAGTCACACGTTTAGAAAACACACTATGTCTGCTTAACGGGAAAGGTGAGGTGGGGTGGTGCATAAAAGAAGGGTTTCAAATTACTTCAGATACCGTTCCATAAACCCAATAGGTAATAGACAAGACCTACTCCTTGCTCAGTGAATTGGACTCAACACCCCCTATTCACCACCCAAGAATATATCTGACTAGTAAGAATCTTAAAACCTATGTATTGATATCTCTCTGTAAGTGAGTCAAGTGGGTGTAAAGCGGCAGAAACACAGCAGTGAAAAGCAGCTAAACCCCATTATAAAACTAAATTACTTTTAAAAACCCGTGAAACAAAGACAGTGAAAGAGAGAGAAATTCTTACAAAATTCCTTCAGGGGCTGTGATGCCATCTGGATTGACCATATCTAGACCCACAGCTGATTGAGACATAAGGGTGGGCACTCTTGGGGCTGAGAGGTTTGGTGAGGTTGGGTGAGGAAACGCAGACCCTTTAAAGTAATACTGCGTGGTACCCATCCCATGGGTCCCAAATCTCCAGGTTCAAGGGCATCTTCCTACATCGAAAACATGCATGAGAAACCCAGAAGATGGTACACCGTGTGATCGGGAAAGGTTTCTTAAACGCACCTCAGTTCTCATCTCCTTGTGCTCGGGTTCGCCATTCCAGCCACTTTACTAGAAATCTCCCTCCTTGAAGAATCAGCACCTTTAACCTCCTGTTCCGTACAGGTTGCAATTTGTCCTGAGGATGAACGGGAAGAGGGGGAACCAATGAGAGACTAGCTCTAGGTGTTGGGACAGGCACAGGTCACTCTATTTTCCCATCAGGAAGAAGAATTAACCACAGGCTCAGCCAGCCGCCCGGGACCAGAATAGGGCCTGAAGCAATCCTGTGCTTTTGCGGCCAGCTCCCAAGAAAACGAGGTGAAAAATGGAGCTCAGGGGCACTGCAATTCACAAACCTGCAGACTTATAAATGATCACTCTCGACCACAAATATATTGAGGGAAGGCAACGAAGAGGATTTGAAAGCAAGGCAGAATTGCAGGAAACAGATTTCAGGAGGCAGATTCGAATCGCCTTTAAAGCACAGGAAAAGCCGCAAAACCTCGACAATGATGCCGTTGGCCAAAAAGGGCGTATGCGTTTTTTCCTGAATATATTCAGGAAAAAACGCATACGCCCTTTTTGGCCAACCAAGCAACCTGGAAAGGCCAATCAGCACTACAAAGAAGTCTCTCTTCCCATCGGTCAAAAGGGCCATGCTGAATAAAGTGTCAAAACCAGAAATGCAGGACAGGCCATGGAGAAACGGGAGCCTGGCTACGCTGATGGGCGGGATGTAAATTGCCAACAGCCACTCTGGAGAAGTGTACGGTATGTCCTGAAACATTTAAAAAACTGAGCTTAGAGGGCATAGGGCACTGCCACTCATGAGCGTATAAATTGGGAAAACTAAAAATCAGCAAGACACAGGCACCCCAAAGTTTAGGGCTGCTCTGTTGACAAGAATCTCCATTTCGTTACACCTTAAATATCCCAGGAAAGAGAAAAATGGATAAAGAAGTTGTGGTCCTTATGTACAATGGAATATCACTCAGCCATGAAATCAACGTCATTAGGCTAGTAGCAGCACGATGAGTGGATTTAGGTACGACGATTCTAAGTGAAAGAAGTCACACAGAAAAAGACACTTATCATAAGATATCACTTATAGAGGGAATGTAAAAACCGCTACCCTTGAACTGAATTACAAAACAGAACAGAGTCACACGTTTAGAAAACACACTATGGCTGCTTAACGGG
The DNA here is from genome assembly GCF_965194825.1 of Balaenoptera physalus. Lineage (NCBI taxonomy): Eukaryota > Metazoa > Chordata > Mammalia > Artiodactyla > Balaenopteridae > Balaenoptera > Balaenoptera physalus. Next base: position 160,275 of record NW_028125705.1, on the reverse strand, counting down.
AAAGGTGATGTGGGGTGATGCATAAAACAATGGTTTCAAATTAGCTCAGATACCGTTCCATAAACCCAATATGTAATAGACAAGACCTACTGCTTTCTCAGTGAATTGGACTCAACACCCCCTATTCACCGCCCAAGAATATATCTGACAATAAGAATCTTAAAACCTATGTATTGATATCTCTCTGTAAGTGAGTCAAGGGGGTGTAAAGCGGCATAAACACAGCAGTGAAAAGCAGCTAAACCCCATTATAAAAATCAATTACTTTTAAAAACCCGTGAAACAAAGACAGTAAAAGAGAGAACAATTCTTACAAAATTCGTGCAGGGGCTGTGATGCCACCTGGATTGACCATATCTAGACCCACAGCTGATTGAGACATAAGGGTGGACACTCTTGGGGCTGAGAGGTTTGGTGAGGTTGGGTGAGCAAACGCAGACCCTTTAAAGTAATACTGCGTGGTACCCATCCCATGGGTCCCAAATCTCCAAGTTCAAGGGCATCTTCCTACATCGAAAACATGCATGAGAAACCCAGAAGATGGTACACCGTGTGATCGGGAAAGGTTTCCAAAACGCACCTCATTTCTCATCTCCTTGTGCTCGGGTTCGCCATTCCAGCCGCTTTACTAGCAATCTCCCTCCTTGGAGAATCAGAACCTTAAACCTCCTGTTCCGTACAGGTTGCAATTTGTCCTGAGGATGAACGGGAAGAGGGGGAACCAATGAGAGACTATCTCTAGGTGGTGGGACAGGCACAGGTCACTTTATTTTCCCATCAGGAAGAACAATTAACCACAGGCTCAGCCTGCCGCATGGGACCAGAATAGGGCCTGAAGCAATCCTGGGCTTTTGCGGCCAGCTCCCAAGAAAGCGAGTTGAAAAATGGAGCTCAGGGGCACTGCAATTCACAAACCTGCAGACTTATAAAAGATCACTCTTGTCCACAAATATATTGAGGGAAGGCAACGAAGAGGATTTGAAAGCAAGGCAGAATTGCAGGAAACAGATTTCAGGAGGGAGATTCGAATCGCCTTTAAAGCACAGGAAAAGCGGCAAAACCTCGACAATGATGCCCTTGGCCAAAAAGGGCGTATGCGTTTTTTCCTGAATATATTCAGGAAAAAACGCATACGCCCTTTTTGGCCAACCAAGCAACCTGGAAAGGCAAATCAGAGCTACAAAGAAGTCTCGCTTCCCATTGGTCAAAAGGACCATGCTGAATAAAGTGTCAAAACCAGAAATGCAGGACAGGCCATGGAGAAACGGGAGCCTGGCTACGCTGATGGGCGGGATGTAAATTGCCAACAGCCACTCTGGAGAAGTGTACGGTGTGTCCTGAAACATCTAATAAACTCAGCCTAGAGAGCATAGGGAACTTCCACTCACGGGCGTATAAATTGGGAAAACTAAAAATCAGCAAGACACAGGCACCACAAAGTTTAGGGCTGCTCTGTTGACAAGAACCTCCACTTCGTTACACCTTAAATATCCCAGGAAAGAGAAAAATGGATAAAGAAGTTGTGGTCCTTATGTACAATGGAATATCACTAAGCCATGAAATCAATGTCATAAGGCTAGTAGCAGCAAGATGAGTGGATTTAGGTACGACGATTCTAAGTGAAATAAGTCACACAGAAAAAGGCACTTATCATAAGATATCACTTATAGAGGGAACGTAAAAACCGCTACCCTGGAACTGAATTACAAAACAGAACAGAGTCACACGTTTAGAAAACACACTATGGCTGCTTAACGGGAAAGGTGAGGGGGGGTGATGCATAAAACAAGGGTTTCAAATTAGCTCAGATACCGTTCCATAAACCCAATAGGTAATAGACAAGACCTACTCCTTGCTCAGTGAATTGGACTCAACACCCCCTATTCACCACCCAAGAATATATCTGACTAGTAAGAATCTTAAAACCTATGTATTGATAGCTCTCTGTAAGTGAGTCAAGTGGGTGTAAAGCGGCAGAAACACAGCAGTGAAAAGCAGCTAAACCCCATTATAAAAATCAATTACTTTTAAAAACCCGTGAAACAAAGACAGTGAAAGAGAGAGAAATTCTTACAAAATTCCTTCAGGGACTGTGATGCCACCTGGATTAACCATATCTAGACCCACAGCTGATTGAGACATAAGGGTGGACACTCTTGGGGCTGAGAGGTTTGGTGAGGTTGGGTGAGGAAATGCAGACCCTTAAAAGTAATACTGCGTGGTACCCATCCCATGGGTCCCAAATCTCCAGGTTCAAGGGCATCTTCCTACATCGAAAACACGCATGAGAAACCCAGAAGATGGTACACCGTGTGATCGGGAAAGGTTTCTTAAACGCACCTCATTTCTCATCTCCTTGTGCTCGGGTTCGCCATTCCAGCCACTTTACTAGAAATCTCCCTCCTTGGAGAATCAGCATTTTAACCTCCTGTTCCGTACAGGTTGCAATTTGTCCTGAGGATGAACGGGAAGAGGGGGAACCAATGAGAGACTAGCTCTAGGTGTTGGGACAGGCACAGGTCCCTCTATTTTCCCATAGGAAGAAGAATTAACCACAGGCTCAGCCTGCCGCCCGGGACCAGAATAGGGCCTGAAGCAATCCTGCGCTTTTGCGGCCAGCTCCCAAGAAAGCGAGTTGAAAAATGGAGCTCAGGGGCACTGCAATTCACAAACCTGCAGACTTATAAATGATAACTCTCGTCCACAAAAGTACTGAGGGAAGCCAACGAAGAGGATTTGAAAGAAAGGCAGAATTGCAGGAAACAGATTTCAGGAGGGAGATTCGAATCGCCTTTAAAGCACAGGAAAAGCGGCAAAACCTCGACAATGATGCCCTTGACCAAAAAGGGCGTATGCGTTTTTTCCTGAATATATTCAGGAAAAAACGCATACGCCCTTTTTGGCCAACCAAGCAACCTGGAAAGGCAAATCAGCGCTACAAAGAAGTCTCGCGTCCCATCGGTCAAAAGGACCATGCTGCATAAATTGTCAAAACCAGAAATGCAGGACAGGCCATGGAGAAAGCGGAGCCTGGATACGCTGATGGGCGGGATGTAAATTGCCAACAGCCACTCTGGAGAAGTGTACGGTGTGTCCTGAAACATCTAAAAAACTCAGCTTAGAGAGCATAGGGCACTTTCACTCATGGGTGTATAAATTGGGAAAACTAAAAATCAGCAAGACACAGGCACCCCAAAAGTTAGGGCTGCTCTGATGACAAGAACCTCCACTTCGTTACACCTTAAATATCCCAGGAAAGAGAAAAATGGATAAAGAAGTTGTGGTCCTTATGTACAATGGAATATCACTCAGCCATGAAATCAACGTCATAAGGCTAGTAGCAGCATGATGAGTGGATTTAGGTACGACGATTCTAAGTGAAATAAGTCACACAGAAAAAGACACTTATCATAAGATATCACTTATAGAGGGAATGTAAAAACCGCTACCCTTGAACTGAATTACAAACCAGAACAGAGTCACACGTTTAGAAAACACACTATGTCTGCTTAACGGGAAAGGTGAGGTGGGGTGGTGCATAAAAGAAGGGTTTCAAATTACTTCAGATACCGTTCCATAAACCCAATAGGTAATAGACAAGACCTACTCCTTGCTCAGTGAATTGGACTCAACACCCCCTATTCACCACCCAAGAATATATCTGACTAGTAAGAATCTTAAAACCTATGTATTGATATCTCTCTGTAAGTGAGTCAAGTGGGTGTAAAGCGGCAGAAACACAGCAGTGAAAAGCAGCTAAACCCCATTATAAAACTAAATTACTTTTAAAAACCCGTGAAACAAAGACAGTGAAAGAGAGAGAAATTCTTACAAAATTCCTTCAGGGGCTGTGATGCCATCTGGATTGACCATATCTAGACCCACAGCTGATTGAGACATAAGGGTGGGCACTCTTGGGGCTGAGAGGTTTGGTGAGGTTGGGTGAGGAAACGCAGACCCTTTAAAGTAATACTGCGTGGTACCCATCCCATGGGTCCCAAATCTCCAGGTTCAAGGGCATCTTCCTACATCGAAAACATGCATGAGAAACCCAGAAGATGGTACACCGTGTGATCGGGAAAGGTTTCTTAAACGCACCTCAGTTCTCATCTCCTTGTGCTCGGGTTCGCCATTCCAGCCACTTTACTAGAAATCTCCCTCCTTGAAGAATCAGCACCTTTAACCTCCTGTTCCGTACAGGTTGCAATTTGTCCTGAGGATGAACGGGAAGAGGGGGAACCAATGAGAGACTAGCTCTAGGTGTTGGGACAGGCACAGGTCACTCTATTTTCCCATCAGGAAGAAGAATTAACCACAGGCTCAGCCAGCCGCCCGGGACCAGAATAGGGCCTGAAGCAATCCTGTGCTTTTGCGGCCAGCTCCCAAGAAAACGAGGTGAAAAATGGAGCTCAGGGGCACTGCAATTCACAAACCTGCAGACTTATAAATGATCACTCTCGACCACAAATATATTGAGGGAAGGCAACGAAGAGGATTTGAAAGCAAGGCAGAATTGCAGGAAACAGATTTCAGGAGGCAGATTCGAATCGCCTTTAAAGCACAGGAAAAGCCGCAAAACCTCGACAATGATGCCGTTGGCCAAAAAGGGCGTATGCGTTTTTTCCTGAATATATTCAGGAAAAAACGCATACGCCCTTTTTGGCCAACCAAGCAACCTGGAAAGGCCAATCAGCACTACAAAGAAGTCTCTCTTCCCATCGGTCAAAAGGGCCATGCTGAATAAAGTGTCAAAACCAGAAATGCAGGACAGGCCATGGAGAAACGGGAGCCTGGCTACGCTGATGGGCGGGATGTAAATTGCCAACAGCCACTCTGGAGAAGTGTACGGTATGTCCTGAAACATTTAAAAAACTGAGCTTAGAGGGCATAGGGCACTGCCACTCATGAGCGTATAAATTGGGAAAACTAAAAATCAGCAAGACACAGGCACCCCAAAGTTTAGGGCTGCTCTGTTGACAAGAATCTCCATTTCGTTACACCTTAAATATCCCAGGAAAGAGAAAAATGGATAAAGAAGTTGTGGTCCTTATGTACAATGGAATATCACTCAGCCATGAAATCAACGTCATTAGGCTAGTAGCAGCACGATGAGTGGATTTAGGTATGACGATTCTAAGTGAAAGAAGTCACACAGAAAAAGACACTTATCATAAGATATCACTTATAGAGGGAATGTAAAAACCGCTACCCTTGAACTGAATTACAAAACAGAACAGAGTCACACGTTTAGAAAACACACTATGGCTGGTTAACGGGAAAGGTGATGTGGGGTGATGCATAAAACAATGGTTTCAAATTAGCTCAGATACCGTTCCATAAACCCAATATGTAATAGACAAGACCTACTGCTTTCTCAGTGAATTGGACTCAACACCCCCTATTCACCGCCCAAGAATATATCTGACAATAAGAATCTTAAAACCTATGTATTGATATCTCTCTGTAAGTGAGTCAAGGGGGTGTAAAGCGGCATAAACACAGCAGTGAAAAGCAGCTAAACCCCATTATAAAAATCAATTACTTTTAAAAACCCGTGAAACAAAGACAGTAAAAGAGAGAACAATTCTTACAAAATTCGTGCAGGGGCTGTGATGCCACCTGGATTGACCATATCTAGACCCACAGCTGATTGAGACATAAGGGTGGACACTCTTGGGGCTGAGAGGTTTGGTGAGGTTGGGTGAGCAAACGCAGACCCTTTAAAGTAATACTGCGTGGTACCCATCCCATGGGTCCCAAATCTCCAAGTTCAAGGGCATCTTCCTACATCGAAAACATGCATGAGAAACCCAGAAGATGGTACACCGTGTGATCGGGAAAGGTTTCCAAAACGCACCTCATTTCTCATCTCCTTGTGCTCGGGTTCGCCATTCCAGCCGCTTTACTAGCAATCTCCCTCCTTGGAGAATCAGAACCTTAAACCTCCTGTTCCGTACAGGTTGCAATTTGTCCTGAGGATGAACGGGAAGAGGGGGAACCAATGAGAGACTATCTCTAGGTGGTGGGACAGGCACAGGTCACTTTATTTTCCCATCAGGAAGAACAATTAACCACAGGCTCAGCCTGCCGCATGGGACCAGAATAGGGCCTGAAGCAATCCTGCGCTTTTGCGGCCAGCTCCCAAGAAAGCGAGTTGAAAAATGGAGCTCAGGGGCACTGCAATTCACAAACCTGCAGACTTATAAAAGATCACTCTTGTCCACAAATATATTGAGGGAAGGCAACGAAGAGGATTTGAAAGCAAGGCAGAATTGCAGGAAACAGATTTCAGGAGGGAGATTCGAATCGCCTTTAAAGCACAGGAAAAGCGGCAAAACCTCGACAATGATGCCCTTGGCCAAAAAGGGCGTATGCGTTTTTTCCTGAATATATTCAGGAAAAAACGCATACGCCCTTTTTGGCCAACCAAGCAACCTGGAAAGGCAAATCAGAGCTACAAAGAAGTCTCGCTTCCCATTGGTCAAAAGGACCATGCTGAATAAAGTGTCAAAACCAGAAATGCAGGACAGGCCATGGAGAAACGGGAGCCTGGATACGCTGATGGGCGGGATGTAAATTGCCAACAGCCACTCTGGAGAAGTGTACGGTGTGTCCTGAAACATCTAATAAACTCAGCCTAGAGAGCATAGGGAACTTCCACTCACGGGCGTATAAATTGGGAAAACTAAAAATCAGCAAGACACAGGCACCACAAAGTTTAGGGCTGCTCTGTTGACAAGAACCTCCACTTCGTTACACCTTAAATATCCCAGGAAAGAGAAAAATGGATAAAGAAGTTGTGGTCCTTATGTACAATGGAATATCACTCAGCCATGAAATCAACGTCATAAGGCTAGTAGCAGCAAGATGAGTGGATTTAGGTACGACGATTCTAAGTGAAATAAGTCACACAGAAAAAGGCACTTATCATAAGATATCACTTATAGAGGGAACGTAAAAACCGCTACCCTGGAACTGAATTACAAAACAGAACAGAGTCACACGTTTAGAAAACACACTATGGCTGCTTAACGGGAAAGGTGAGGGGGGGTGATGCATAAAACAAGGGTTTCAAATTAGCTCAGATACCGTTCCATAAACCCAATAGGTAATAGACAAGACCTACTCCTTGCTCAGTGAATTGGACTCAACACCCCCTATTCACCACCCAAGAATATATCTGACTAGTAAGAATCTTAAAACCTATGTATTGATAGCTCTCTGTAAGTGAATCAAGTGGGTGTAAAGCGGCAGAAACACAGCAGTGAAAAGCAGCTAAACCCCATTATAAAAATCAATTACTTTTAAAAACCCGTGAAACAAAGACAGTGAAAGAGAGAGAAATTCTTACAAAATTCCTTCAGGGACTGTGATGCCACCTGGATTAACCATATCTAGACCCACAGCTGATTGAGACATAAGGGTGGACACTCTTGGGGCTGAGAGGTTTGGTGAGGTTGGGTGAGGAAATGCAGACCCTTAAAAGTAATACTGCGTGGTACCCATCCCATGGGTCCCAAATCTCCAGGTTCAAGGGCATCTTCCTACATCGAAAACACGCATGAGAAACCCAGAAGATGGTACACCGTGTGATCGGGAAAGGTTTCTTAAACGCACCTCATTTCTCATCTCCTTGTGCTCGGGTTCGCCATTCCAGCCACTTTACTAGAAATCTCCCTCCTTGGAGAATCAGCATTTTAACCTCCTGTTCCGTACAGGTTGCAATTTGTCCTGAGGATGAACGGGAAGAGGGGGAACCAATGAGAGACTAGCTCTAGGTGTTGGGACAGGCACAGGTCCCTCTATTTTCCCATAGGAAGAAGAATTAACCACAGGCTCAGCCTGCCGCCCGGGACCAGAATAGGGCCTGAAGCAATCCTGCGCTTTTGCGGCCAGCTCCCAAGAAAGCGAGTTGAAAAATGGAGCTCAGGGGCACTGCAATTCACAAACCTGCAGACTTATAAATGATAACTCTCGTCCACAAAAGTACTGAGGGAAGGCAATGAAGAGGATTTGAAAGAAAGGCAGAATTGCAGGAAACAGATTTCAGGAGGGAGATTCGAATCGCCTTTAAAGCACAGGAAAAGCGGCAAAACCTCGACAATGATGCCCTTGACCAAAAAGGGCGTATGCGTTTTTTCCTGAATATATTCAGGAAAAAACGCATACGCCCTTTTTGGCCAACCAAGCAACCTGGAAAGGCAAATCAGCGCTACAAAGAAGTCTCGCGTCCCATCGGTCAAAAGGACCATGCTGCATAAATTGTCAAAACCAGAAATGCAGGACAGGCCATGGAGAAAGCGGAGCCTGGATACGCTGATGGGCGGGATGTAAATTGCCAACAGCCACTCTGGAGAAGTGTACGGTGTGTCCTGAAACATCTAAAAAACTCAGCTTAGAGAGCATAGGGCACTTTCACTCATGGGTGTATAAATTGGGAAAACTAAAAATCAGCAAGACACAGGCACCCCAAAAGTTAGGGCTGCTCTGATGACAAGAACCTCCACTTCGTTACACCTTAAATATCCCAGGAAAGAGAAAAATGGATAAAGAAGTTGTGGTCCTTATGTACAATGGAATATCACTCAGCCATGAAATCAACGTCATAAGGCTAGTAGCAGCATGATGAGTGGATTTAGGTACGACGATTCTAAGTGAAATAAGTCACACAGAAAAAGACACTTATCATAAGATATCACTTATAGAGGGAATGTAAAAACCGCTACCCTTGAACTGAATTACAAACCAGAACAGAGTCACACGTTTAGAAAACACACTATGTCTGCTTAACGGGAAAGGTGAGGTGGGGTGGTGCATAAAAGAAGGGTTTCAAATTACTTCAGATACCGTTCCATAAACCCAATAGGTAATAGACAAGACCTACTCCTTGCTCAGTGAATTGGACTCAACACCCCCTATTCACCACCCAAGAATATATCTGACTAGTAAGAATCTTAAAACCTATGTATTGATATCTCTCTGTAAGTGAGTCAAGTGGGTGTAAAGCGGCAGAAACACAGCAGTGAAAAGCAGCTAAACCCCATTATAAAACTAAATTACTTTTAAAAACCCGTGAAACAAAGACAGTGAAAGAGAGAGAAATTCTTACAAAATTCCTTCAGGGGCTGTGATGCCATCTGGATTGACCATATCTAGACCCACAGCTGATTGAGACATAAGGGTGGGCACTCTTGGGGCTGAGAGGTTTGGTGAGGTTGGGTGAGCAAACGCAGACCCTTTAAAGTAATACTGCGTGGTACCCATCCCATGGGTCCCAAATCTCCAGGTTCAAGGGCATCTTCCTACATCGAAAACATGCATGAGAAACCCAGAAGATGGTACACCGTGTGATCGGGAAAGGTTTCTTAAACGCACCTCAGTTCTCATCTCCTTGTGCTCGGGTTCGCCATTCCAGCCACTTTACTAGAAATCTCCCTCCTTGAAGAATCAGCACCTTTAACCTCCTGTTCCGTACAGGTTGCAATTTGTCCTGAGGATGAACGGGAAGAGGGGGAACCAATGAGAGACTAGCTCTAGGTGTTGGGACAGGCACAGGTCACTCTATTTTCCCATCAGGAAGAAGAATTAACCACAGGCTCAGCCAGCCGCCCGGGACCAGAATAGGGCCTGAAGCAATCCTGTGCTTTTGCGGCCAGCTCCCAAGAAAACGAGGTGAAAAATGGAGCTCAGGGGCACTGCAATTCACAAACCTGCAGACTTATAAATGATCACTCTCGACCACAAATATATTGAGGGAAGGCAACGAAGAGGATTTGAAAGCAAGGCAGAATTGCAGGAAACAGATTTCAGGAGGCAGATTCGAATCGCCTTTAAAGCACAGGAAAAGCCGCAAAACCTCGACAATGATGCCGTTGGCCAAAAAGGGCGTATGCGTTTTTTCCTGAATATATTCAGGAAAAAACGCATACGCCCTTTTTGGCCAACCAAGCAACCTGGAAAGGCCAATCAGCACTACAAAGAAGTCTCTCTTCCCATCGGTCAAAAGGGCCATGCTGAATAAAGTGTCAAAACCAGAAATGCAGGACAGGCCATGGAGAAACGGGAGCCTGGCTACGCTGATGGGCGGGATGTAAATTGCCAACAGCCACTCTGGAGAAGTGTACGGTATGTCCTGAAACATTTAAAAAACTGAGCTTAGAGGGCATAGGGCACTGCCACTCATGAGCGTATAAATTGGGAAAACTAAAAATCAGCAAGACACAGGCACCCCAAAGTTTAGGGCTGCTCTGTTGACAAGAATCTCCATTTCGTTACACCTTAAATATCCCAGGAAAGAGAAAAATGGATAAAGAAGTTGTGGTCCTTATGTACAATGGAATATCACTCAGCCATGAAATCAACGTCATTAGGCTAGTAGCAGCACGATGAGTGGATTTAGGTACGACGATTCTAAGTGAAAGAAGTCACACAGAAAAAGACACTTATCATAAGATATCACTTATAGAGGGAATGTAAAAACCGCTACCCTTGAACTGAATTACAAAACAGAACAGAGTCACACGTTTAGAAAACACACTATGGCTGCTTAACGGGAAAGGTGATGTGGGGTGATGCATAAAACAAAGGTTTCAAATTAGCTCAGATACCGTTCCATAAACCCAATATGTAATAGACAAGACCTACTGCTTTCTCAGTGAATTGGACTCAACACCCCCTATTCACCGCCCAAGAATATATCTGACAATAAGAATCTTAAAACCTATGTATTGATATCTCTCTGTAAGTGAGTCAAGGGGGTGTAAAGCGGCATAAACACAGCAGTGAAAAGCAGCTAAACCCCATTATAAAAATCAATTACTTTTAAAAACCCGTGAAACAAAGACAGTAAAAGAGAGAACAATTCTTACAAAATTCGTGCAGGGGCTGTGATGCCACCTGGATTGACCATATCTAGACCCACAGCTGATTGAGACATAAGGGTGGACACTCTTGGGGCTGAGAGGTTTGGTGAGGTTGGGTGAGCAAACGCAGACCCTTTAAAGTAATACTGCGTGGTACCCATCCCATGGGTCCCAAATCTCCAAGTTCAAGGGCATCTTCCTACATCGAAAACATGCATGAGAAACCCAGAAGATGGTACACCGTGTGATCGGGAAAGGTTTCCAAAACGCACCTCATTTCTCATCTCCTTGTGCTCGGGTTCGCCATTCCAGCCGCTTTACTAGCAATCTCCCTCCTTGGAGAATCAGAACCTTAAACCTCCTGTTCCGTACAGGTTGCAATTTGTCCTGAGGATGAACGGGAAGAGGGGGAACCAATGAGAGACTATCTCTAGGTGGTGGGACAGGCACAGGTCACTTTATTTTCCCATCAGGAAGAACAATTAACCACAGGCTCAGCCTGCCGCATGGGACCAGAATAGGGCCTGAAGCAATCCTGGGCTTTTGCGGCCAGCTCCCAAGAAAGCGAGTTGAAAAATGGAGCTCAGGGGCACTGCAATTCACAAACCTGCAGACTTATAAAAGATCACTCTTGTCCACAAATATATTGAGGGAAGGCAACGAAGAGGATTTGAAAGCAAGGCAGAATTGCAGGAAACAGATTTCAGGAGGGAGATTCGAATCGCCTTTAAAGCACAGGAAAAGCGGCAAAACCTCGACAATGATGCCCTTGGCCAAAAAGGGCGTATGCGTTTTTTCCTGAATATATTCAGGAAAAAACGCATACGCCCTTTTTGGCCAACCAAGCAACCTGGAAAGGCAAATCAGAGCTACAAAGAAGTCTCGCTTCCCATCGGTCAAAAGGGCCATGCTGAATAAAGTGTCAAAACCAGAAATGCAGGACAGCCCATGGAGAAAGCGGAGCCTGGATACGCTGATGGGCGGGATGTAAATTGCCAACAGCCACTCTGGAGAAGTGTACGGTGTGTCCTGAAACATCTAAAAAACTCAGCTTAGAGAACATAGGGCACTTTCACTCATGGGTGTATAAATTGGGAAAACTAAAAATCAGCAAGACACAGGCACCCCAAAGGTTAGGGCTCCTCTGTTGACAAGAACCTCCACTTCGTTACACCTTAAATATCCCAGGAAAGAGAAAAATGGATAAAGAAGTTGTGGTCCTTATGTACAATGGAATATCACTCAGCCATGAAATCAACGTCATAAGGCTAGTAGCAGCATGATGAGTGGATTTAGGTACGACGATTCTAAGTGAAATAAGTCACACAGAAAAAGACACTTATCATAAGATATCACTTATAGAGGGAATGTAAAAACCGCTACCCTTGAACTGAATTACAAACCAGAACAGAGTCACACGTTTAGAAAACACACTATGTCTGCTTAACGGGAAAGGTGAGGTGGGGTGGTGCATAAAAGAAGGGTTTCAAATTACTTCAGATACCGTTCCATAAACCCAATAGGTAATAGACAAGACCTACTCCTTGCTCAGTGAATTGGACTCAACACCCCCTATTCACCACCCAAGAATATATCTGACTAGTAAGAATCTTAAAACCTATGTATTGATATCTCTCTGTAAGTGAGTCAAGTGGGTGTAAAGCGGCAGAAACACAGCAGTGAAAAGCAGCTAAACCCCATTATAAAAGTAAATTACTTTTAAAAACCCGTGAAACAAAGACAGTGAAAGAGAGAGAAATTCTTACAAAATTCCTTCAGGGGCTGTGATGCCATCTGGATTGACCATATCTAGACCCACAGCTGATTGAGACATAAGGGTGGGCACTCTTGGGGCTGAGAGGTTTGGTGAGGTTGGGTGAGGAAACGCAGACCCTTTAAAGTAATACTGCGTGGTACCCATCCCATGGGTCCCAAATCTCCAGGTTCAAGGGCATCTTCCTACATCGAAAACATGCATGAGAAACCCAGAAGATGGTAAACCGTGTGATCGGGAAAGGTTTCTTAAACGCACCTCACTTCTCATCTCCTTGTGCTCGGGTTCGCCATTCCAGCCACTTTACTAGAAATCTCCCTCCTTGAAGAATCAGCACCTTTAACCTCCTGTTCCGTACAGGTTGCAAATTGTCCTGAGGATGAACGGGAAGAGGGGGAACCAATGAGAGACTAGCTCTAGGTGTTGGGACAGGCACAGGTCACTCTATTTTCCCATAGGAAGAAGAATTAACCACAGGCTCAGCCTGCCGCCCGGGACCAGAATAGGGCCTGAAGCAATCCTGCGCTTTTGCGGCCAGCTCCCAAGAAAGCGAGTTGAAAAATGGAGCTCAGGGGCACTGCAATTCACAAACCTGCAGACTTATAAATGATAACTCTCGTCCACAAATATATTGAGGGAGGGCAACGAAGAGGATTTGAAAGCAAGCCAGAATTGCAGGAAATAGATTTCAGGAGGGAGATTCGAATCGCCTTTAAAGCACAGGAAAAGCACAAAACCTCGACAATGATGCCCTTGGCCAAAAAGGGCGTATGCGTTTTTTCCTGAATATATTCAGGAAAAAACGCATACGCCCTTTTTGGCCAACCAAGCAACCTGGAAAGGCAAATCAGCGCTACAAAGAAGTCTCGCTTCCCATTGGTCAAAAGGACCATGCTGAATAAAGCGTCAAAACCAGAAATGCAGGACAGGCCATGGAGAAACGGGAGCCTGGCTACGCTGATGGGCGGGATGTAAATTGCCAACAGCCACTCTGGAGAAGTGTACGGTGTGTCCTGAAACATCTAATAAACTCAGCCTAGAGAGCATAGGGAACTTCCACTCACGGGCGTATAAATTGGGAAAACTAAAAATCAGCAAGACACAGGCACCACAAAGTTTAGGGCTGCTCTGTTGACAAGAACCTCCACTTCGTTACACCTTAAATATCCCAGGAAAGAGAAAAATGGATAAAGAAGTTGTGGTCCTTATGTACAATGGAATATCACTAAGCCATGAAATCAACGTCATAAGGCTAGTAGCAGCAAGATGAGTGGATTTAGGTACGACGATTCTAAGTGAAATAAGTCACACAGAAAAAGGCACTTATCATAAGATATCACTTATAGAGGGAACGTAAAAACCGCTACCCTGGAACTGAATTACAAAACAGAACAGAGTCACACGTTTAGAAAACACACTATGGCTGCTTAACGGGAAAGGTGAGGGGGGGTGATGCATAAAACAAGGGTTTCAAATTAGCTCAGATACCGTTCCATAAACCCAATAGGTAATAGACAAGACCTACTCCTTGCTCAGTGAATTGGACTCAACACCCCCTATTCACCACCCAAGAATATATCTGACTAGTAAGAATCTTAAAACCTATGTATTGATAGCTCTCTGTAAGTGAGTCAAGTGGGTGTAAAGCGGCAGAAACACAGCAGTGAAAAGCAGCTAAACCCCATTATAAAAATCAATTACTTTTAAAAACCCGTGAAACAAAGACAGTGAAAGAGAGAGAAATTTTTACAAAATTCCTTCAGGGACTGTGATGCCACCTGGATTAACCATATCTAGACCCACAGCTGATTGAGACATAAGGGTGGACACTCTTGGGGCTGAGAGGTTTGGTGAGGTTGGGTGAGGAAATGCAGACCCTTAAAAGTAATACTGCGTGGTACCCATCCCATGGGTCCCAAATCTCCAGGTTCAAGGGCATCTTCCTACATCGAAAACACGCATGAGAAACCCAGAAGATGGTACACCGTGTGATCGGGAAAGGTTTCTTAAACGCACCTCATTTCTCATCTCCTTGTGCTCGGGTTCGCCATTCCAGCCACTTTACTAGAAATCTCCCTCCTTGGAGAATCAGCATTTTAACCTCCTGTTCCGTACAGGTTGCAATTTGTCCTGAGGATGAACGGGAAGAGGGGGAACCAATGAGAGACTAGCTCTAGGTGTTGGGACAGGCACAGGTCCCTCTATTTTCCCATAGGAAGAAGAATTAACCACAGGCTCAGCCTGCCGCCCGGGACCAGAATAGGTCCTGAAGCAATCCTGCGCTTTTGCGGCCAGCTCCCAAGAAAGCGAGTTGAAAAATGGAGCTCAGGGGCACTGCAATTCACAAACCTGCAGACTTATAAATGATAACTCTCGTCCACAAATATATTGAGGGAGGGCAACGAAGAGGATTTGAAAGCAAGCCAGAATTGCAGGAAATAGATTTCAGGAGGGAGATTCGAATCGCCTTTAAAGCACAGGAAAAGCACAAAACCTCGACAATGATGCCCTTGGCCAAAAAGGGCGTATGCGTTTTTTCCTGAATATATTCAGGAAAAAACGCATACGCCCTTTTTGGCCAACCAAGCAACCTGGAAAGGCAAATCAGCGCTACAAAGAAGTCTCGCTTCCCATTGGTCAAAAGGACCATGCTGAATAAAGCGTCAAAACCAGAAATGCAGGACAGGCCATGGAGAAACGGGAGCCTGGCTACGCTGATGGGCGGGATGTAAATTGCCAACAGCCACTCTGGAGAAGTGTACGGTGTGTCCTGAAACATCTAATAAACTCAGCCTAGAGAGCATAGGGAACTTCCACTCACGGGCGTATAAATTGGGAAAACTAAAAATCAGCAAGACACAGGCACCACAAAGTTTAGGGCTGCTCTGTTGACAAGAACCTCCACTTCGTTACACCTTAAATATCCCAGGAAAGAGAAAAATGGATAAAGAAGTTGTGGTCCTTATGTACAATGGAATATCACTAAGCCATGAAATCAACGTCATAAGGCTAGTAGCAGCAAGATGAGTGGATTTAGGTACGACGATTCTAAGTGAAATAAGTCACACAGAAAAAGGCACTTATCATAAGATATCACTTATAGAGGGAACGTAAAAACCGCTACCCTGGAACTGAATTACAAAACAGAACAGAGTCACACGTTTAGAAAACACACTATGGCTGCTTAACGGGAAAGGTGAGGGGGGGTGATGCATAAAACAAGGGTTTCAAATTAGCTCAGATACCGTTCCATAAACCCAATAGGTAATAGACAAGACCTACTCCTTGCTCAGTGAATTGGACTCAACACCCCCTATTCACCACCCAAGAATATATCTGACTAGTAAGAATCTTAAAACCTATGTATTGATAGCTCTCTGTAAGTGAGTCAAGTGGGTGTAAAGCGGCAGAAACACAGCAGTGAAAAGCAGCTAAACCCCATTATAAAAATCAATTACTTTTAAAAACCCGTGAAACAAAGACAGTGAAAGAGAGAGAAATTCTTACAAAATTCCTTCAGGGACTGTGATGCCACCTGGATTAACCATATCTAGACCCACAGCTGATTGAGACATAAGGGTGGACACGCTTGGGGCTGAGAGGTTTGGTGAGGTTGGGTGAGGAAATGCAGACCCTTAAAAGTAATACTGCGTGGTACCCATCCCATGGGTCCCAAATCTCCAGGTTCAAGGGCATCTTCCTACATCGAAAACACGCATGAGAAACCCAGAAGATGGTACACCGTGTGATCGGGAAAGGTTTCTTAAACGCACCTCATTTCTCATCTCCTTGTGCTCGGGTTCGCCATTCCAGCCGCTTTACTAGAAATCTCCCTCCTTGGAGAATCAGCATTTTAACCTCCTGTTCCGTACAGGTTGCAATTTGTCCTGAGGATGAACGGGAAGAGGGGGAACCAATGAGAGACTAGCTCTAGGTGTTGGGACAGGCACAGGTCCCTCTATTTTCCCATAGGAAGAAGAATTAACCACAGGCTCAGCCTGCCGCCCGGGACCAGAATAGGGCCTGAAGCAATCCTGCGCTTTTGCGGCCAGCTCCCAAGAAAGCGAGTTGAAAAATGGAGCTCAGGGGCACTGCAATTCACAAACCTGCAGACTTATAAATGATAACTCTCGTCCACAAAAGTACTGAGGGAAGGCAACGAAGAGGATTTGAAAGAAAGGCAGAATTGCAGGAAACAGATTTCAGGAGGGAGATTCGAATCGCCTTTAAAGCACAGGAAAAGCGGCAAAACCTCGACAATGATGCCCTTGGCCAAAAAGGGCGTATGCGTTTTTTCCTGAATATATTCAGGAAAAAACGCATACGCCCTTTTTGGCCAACCAAGCAACCTGGAAAGGCAAATCAGCGCTACAAAGAAGTCTCGCGTCCCATCGGTCAAAAGGACCATGCTGCATAAATTGTCAAAACCAGAAATGCAGGACAGGCCATGGAGAAACGGGAGCCTGGCTACGCTGATGGGCGGGATGTAAATTGCCAACAGCCACTCTGGAGAAGTGTACGGTGTGTCCTGTAACATCTAAAAAACTCAGCCTTGAGAGCATAGGGAACTTCCACTCATGGGCGTATAAATTGGGAAAACTAAAAATCAGCAAGACACAGGCACCACAAAGTTTAGGGCTGCTCTGTTGACAAGAACCTCCACTTCGTTACACCTTAAATATCCCAGGAAAGAGAAAAATGGATAAAGAAGTTGTTATCCTTATGTACAATGGAATATCACTCAGCCATGAAATCAACGTCATAAGGCTAGGAGCAGCAAGATGAGTGGATTTAGGTACGACGATTCTAAGTGAAATAAGTCACACAGAAAAAGACACTTATCATAAGATATCACTTATAGAGGGAACGTAAAAACCGCTACCCTTGAACTGAATTACAAAACAGAACAGAGTCACACGTTTAGAAAACACACTATGGCTGCTTAACGGGAAAGGTGAGGCGGGGTGATGCATAAAACAAGGGTTTCAAATTAGCTCAGATACCGTTCCATAAACCGAATAGGTAATAGACAAGACCTACTCCTTGCTCAGTGAATTGGACTCAACACCCCCTATTCACCACCCAAGAATATATCTGACTAGTAAGAATCTTAAAACCTATGTATTGATATCTCTCTGTAAGTGAGTCTAGTGGGTGTAAAGCGGCAGAAACACAGCAGTGAAAAGCAGCTAAACCCCATTATAAAAATAAATTACTTTTAAAAACCCGTGAAACAAAGACAGTGAAAGAGAGAGAAATTCTTACAAAATTCCTTCAGGGGCTGTGATGCCACCTGGAATGACGATATCTAGACCCACAGCTGATTGAGACATAAGAGTGGACACTCTTGTGGCTGAGAGGTTTGGTGAGGTTGGGTGAGGAAACGCAGACCCTTTAAAGTAATACTGCGTGGTACCCATCCCATGGGTCCCAAATCTCCAGGTTCAAGGGCATCTTCCTACATCGAAAACATGCATGAGAAACCCAGAAGATGGTACACCGTGTGATCGGGAAAGGTTTCCAAAACGCACCTCATTTCTCATCTCCTTGTGTTCGTGTTCGCCATTCCAGCCGCTTTACTAGCAATCTCCCTCCTTGGAGAATCAGCACCTTTATCCTCCTGTTCCGTACAGGTTGCAATTTGTCCTGAGGATGAACGGGAAGAGGGGGAACCAATGAGAGACTAGCTCTAGGTGTTGGGACAGGCACAGGTCACTCTATTTTCCCATCAGGAAGAAGAATTAACCACAGGCTCAGCCTGCCGCCCGTGACCAGAATAGGGCCTGAAGCAATCCTGTGCTTTTGCGGCCAGCTCCCAAGAAAGCGAGTTGAAAAATGGAGCTCAGGGGCACTGCAATTCACAAACCTGCAGACTTATAAATGATCACTCTCGTCCACAAATATATTGAGGGAAGGCAACGAAAAGGATTTGAAAGCAAGGCAGAATTGCAGGAAACAGATTTCAGGAGGCAGATTCGAATCGCCTTTAAAGCACAGGAAAAGCCGCAAAACCTCGACAATGATGCCGTTGGCCAAAAAGGGCGTATGCGTTTTTTTCTGAATGTATTCAGTAAAAAACGCATACACCCTTTTTGGCCAACAAAGCAACCTGGAAAGGCCAATCAGCGCTACAAAGAAGTCTCTCTTCCCATCGGTCAAAAGGGCCATGCTGAATAAAGTGTCAAAACCAGAAATGCAGGACAGGCCATGGAGAAACGGGAGCCTGGCTACGCTGATGGGCGGGATGTAAATTGCCAACAGCCACTCTGGACAAGTGTACGGTATGTCTTGAAACATCGAAAAAACTGAGCTTAGAGGGCATAGGGCACTGCCACTCATGAGCGTATAAATTGGGAAAACTAAAAATCAGTAAGACACAGGCACCCCAAAGTTTAGGGCTGCTCTGTTGACAAGAACCTCCATTTCGTTACACCTTAAATATCCCAGGAAAGAGAAAAATGGATAAAGAAGTTGTGGTCCATATGTACAATGGAATATCACTCAGCCATGAAATCAACGTCATAAGGCTAGTAGCAGCATGATGAGTGGATTTAGGTACGACGATTCTAAGTGAAATAAGTCACACAGGAAAAGACACTTATCATAAGATATCAGTTATAGAGGGAATGTAAAAACCGCTACCCTTGAACTGCATTACAAAACAGAACAGAGTCACACGTTTAGAAAACACACTATGGCTGCTTAACGGGAAAGGTGAGGTGGGGTGATGCATAAAACAAATGTTTCAAATTAGCTCAGATACTGTTCCATAAACCCAATATGTAATAGACAAGACCTACTGCTTGCTCAGTGAATTGGACTCAACACCCCCTATTCACCGCCCAAGAATATATCTGACTAGTAAGAATCTTAAAACCTATGTATTGATATCTCTCTGTAAGTGAGTCAAGGTGGTGTAAAGCGGCATAAACACAGCAGTGAAAAGCAGCTAAACCCCATTATAAAAATCAATTACTTTTAAAAACCCGTGAAACAAAGACAGTAAAAGAGAGAACAATTCTTACAAAATTCCTTCAGGGGCTGTGATGCCACCTGGATTGACCATATCTAGACCCACAGCTGATTGAGACATAAGGGTGGACACTCTTGGGGCTGAGAGGTTTGGTGAGGTTGGGTGAGGAAACGCAGACCCTTTAAAGTAATACTGCGTGGTACCCATCCCATGGGTCCCAAATCTCCAGGTTCAAGGGCATCTTCCTACATCGAAAACATGCATGAGAAACCCAGAAGATGGTACACCGTGTGATCGGGAAAGGTTTCTTAAACGCACCTCATTTCTCATCTCCTTGTGCTCGGGTTCGCCATTCCAGCCACTTTACTAGAAATCTCCCTCCTTGAAGAATCAGCACCTTTAACCTCCTGTTCCGTACAGGTTGCAAATTGTCCTGAGGATGAACGGGAAGAGGGGGAACCAATGAGAGACTAGCTCTAGGTGTTGGGACAGGCACAGGTCACTCTATTTTCCCATAGGAAGAAGAATTAACCACAGGCTCAGCCTGCCGCCCGGGAACAGAATAGGGCCTGAAGCAATCCTGCGCTTTTGCGGCCAGCTCCCAAGAAAGCGAGTTGAAAAATGGAGCTCAGGGGCACTGCAATTCACAAACCTGCAGACTTATAAATGATAACTCTCGTCCACAAATATATTGAGGGAGGGCAACGAAGAGGATTTGAAAGCAAGCCAGAATTGCAGGAAATAGATTTCAGGAGGGAGATTCGAATCGCCTTTAAAGCACAGGAAAAGCACAAAACCTCGACAATGATGCCCTTGGCCAAAAAGGGCGTATGCGTTTTTTCCTGAATATATTCAGGAAAAAACGCATACGCCCTTTTTGGCCAACCAAGCAACCTGGAAAGGCAAATCAGCGCTACAAAGAAGTCTCGCGTCCCATCGGTCAAAAAGAACATGCTGCATAAATTGTCAAAACCAGAAATGCAGGACAGGCCATGGAGAAACGGGAGCCTGGCTACGCTGATGGGCAGGATGTAAATTGCCAACAGTCACTCTGGAGAAGTGTACGGTGTGTCCTGAAACATCTAAAAAACTCAGCCTAGAGAGCATAGGGAACTTCCACTCACGGGCGTATAAATTGGGAAAACTAAAAATCAGCAAGACACAGGCACCACAAAGTTTAGGGCTGCTCTGTTGACAAGAACCTCCACTTCGTTACACCTTAAATATCCCAGGAAAGAGAAAAATGGATAAAGAAGTTGTGGTCCTTATGTACAATGGAATATCACTCAGCCATGAAATCAACGTCATAAGGCTAGGAGCAGCAAGATGAGTGGATTTAGGTACGACAATTCTAAGTGAAATAAGTCACACAGAAAAAGACACTTATCATAAGATATCACTTATAGAGGGAACGTAAAAACCGCTACCCTTGAACTGAATTACAAAACAGAACAGAGTCACACGTTTAGAAAACACACTATGGCTGCTTAACGGGAAAGGTGAGGCGGGGTGATGCATAAAACAAGGGTTTCAAATTAGCTCAGATACCGTTCCATAAACCGAATAGGTAACAGACAAGACCTACTCCTTGCTCAGTGAATTGGACTCAACACCCCCTATTCACCACCCAAGAATATATCTGACTAGTAAGAATCTTAAAACCTATGTATTTATATCTCTCTGTAAGTGAGTCTAGTGGGTGTAAAGCGGCAGAAACACAGCAGTGAAAAGCAGCTAAACACCATTATAAAAATAAATTACTTTTAAAAACCCGTGAAACAAAGACAGTGAAGGAGAGAGAAATTCTTACAAAATTCCTTCAGGGGCTGTGATGCCACCTGGATTGACCATATCTAGACCCACAGCTGATTGAGACATAAGGGTGGACACTCTTGGGGCTGAGAGGTTTGGTGAGGTTGGGTGAGGAAATGCAGACCCTTAAAAGTAATACTGCGTGGTACCCATCCCATGGGTCCCAAATCTCCAGGTTCAAGGGCATCTTCCTACATCGAAAACACGCATGAGAAACCCAGAAGATGGTACACCGTGTGATCGGGAAAGGTTTCTTAAACGCACCTCATTTCTCATCTCCTTGTGCTCGGGTTCGCCATTCCAGCCACTTTACTAGAAATCTCCCTCCTTGGAGAATCAGCACTTTTAACCTCCTGTTCCGTACAGGTTGCAATTTGTCCTGAGGATGAACGGGAAGAGGGGGAACCAATGAGAGACTAGCTCTAGGTGTTGGGACAGGCACAGGTCCCTCTATTTTCCCATAGGAAGAAGAATTAACCACAGGCTCAGCCTGCCGCCCGGGACCAGAATAGGGCCTGAAGCAATCCTGTGCTTTTGCGGCCAGCTCCCAAGAAAGCAAGTTGAAAAATGGAGCTCAGGGGCACTGCAATTCACAAACCTGCAGACTTATAAATGATAACTCTCGTCCACAAAAGTACTGAGGGAAGGCAACGAAGAGGATTTGAAAGAAAGGCAGAATTGCAGGAAACAGATTTCAGGAGGGAGATTCGAATCGCCTTTAAAGCACAGGAAAAGCGGCAAAACCTCGACAATGATGCCCTTGACCAAAAAGGACGTATGCGTTTTTTCCTGAATATATTCAGGAAAAAACGCATACGCCCTTTTTGGCCAACCAAGCAACCTGGAAAGGCAAATCAGCGCTACAAAGAAGTCTCGCGTCCCATCGGTCAAAAGGACCATGCTGCATAAATTGTCAAAACCAGAAATGCAGGACAGGCCATGGAGAAACGGGAGCCTGGCTACGCTGATGGGCAGGATGTAAATTGCCAACAGCCACTCTGGAGAAGTGTACGGTGTGTCCTGTAACATCTAAAAAACTCAGCCTTGAGAGCATAGGGAACTTCCACTCATGGGCGTATAAATTGGGAAAACTAAAAATCAGCAAGACACAGGCACCACAAAGTTTAGGGCTGCTCTGTTGACAAGAACCTCCACTTCGTTACACCTTAAATATCCCAGGAAAGAGAAAAATGGATAAAGAAGTTGTTATCCTTATGTACAATGGAATATCACTCAGCCATGAAATCAACGTCATAAGGCTAGGAGCAGCAAGATGAGTGGATTTAGGTACGACGATTCTAAGTGAAATAAGTCACACAGAAAAAGACACTTATCATAAGATATCACTTATAGAGGGAACGTAAAAACCGCTACCCTTGAACTGAATTACAAAACAGAACAGAGTCACACGTTTAGAAAACACACTATGGCTGCTTAACGGGAAAGGTGAGGCGGGGTGATGCATAAAACAAGGGTTTCAAATTAGCTCAGATACCGTTCCATAAACCGAATAGGTAATAGACAAGACCTACTCCTTGCTCAGTGAATTGGACTCAACACCCCCTATTCACCACCCAAGAATATATCTGACTAGTAAGAATCTTAAAACCTATGTATTGATATCTCTCTGTAAGTGAGTCTAGTGGGTGTAAAGCGGCAGAAACACAGCAGTGAAAAGCAGCTAAACCCCATTATAAAAATAAATTACTTTTAAAAACCCGTGAAACAAAGACAGTGAAAGAGAGAGAAATTCTTACAAAATTCCTTCAGGGGCTGTGATGCCACCTGGATTGACGATATCTAGACCCACAGCTGATTGAGACATAAGAGTGGACACTCTTGTGGCTGAGAGGTTTGGTGAGGTTGGGTGAGGAAACGCAGACCCTTTAAAGTAATACTGCGTGGTACCCATCCCATGGGTCCCAAATCTCCAGGTTCAAGGGCATCTTCCTACATCGAAAACATGCATGAGAAACCCAGAAGATGGTACACCGTGTGATCGGGAAAGGTTTCCAAAACGCACCTCATTTCTCATCTCCTTGTGTTCGTGTTCGCCATTCCAGCCGCTTTACTAGCAATCTCCCTCCTTGGAGAATCAGCACCTTTATCCTCCTGTTCCGTACAGGTTGCAATTTGTCCTGAGGATGAACGGGAAGAGGGGGAACCAATGAGAGACTAGCTCTAGGTGTTGGGACAGGCACAGGTCACTCTATTTTCCCATCAGGAAGAAGAATTAACCACAGGCTCAGCCTGCCGCCCGTGACCAGAATAGGGCCTGAAGCAATCCTGTGCTTTTGCGTCCAGCTCCCAAGAAAGCGAGTTGAAAAATGGAGCTCAGGGGCACTGCAATTCACAAACCTGCAGACTTATAAATGATCACTCTCGTCCACAAATATATTGAGGGAAGGCAACGAAAAGGATTTGAAAGCAAGGCAGAATTGCAGGAAACAGATTTCAGGAGGCAGATTCGAATCGCCTTTAAAGCACAGGAAAAGCCGCAAAACCTCGACAATGATGCCGTTGGCCAAAAAGGGCGTATGCGTTTTTTTCTGAATGTATTCAGTAAAAAACGCATACACCCTTTTTGGCCAACAAAGCAACCTGGAAAGGCCAATCAGCGCTACAAAGAAGTCTCTCTTCCCATCGGTCAAAAGGGCCATGCTGAATAAAGTGTCAAAACCAGAAATGCAGGACAGGCCATGGAGAAACGGGAGCCTGGCTACGTTGATGGGCGGGATGTAAATTGCCAACAGCCACTCTGGACAAGTGTACGGTATGTCTTGAAACATCGAAAAAACTGAGCTTAGAGGGCATAGGGCACTGCCACTCATGAGCGTATAAATTGGGAAAACTAAAAATCAGTAAGACACAGGCACCCCAAAGTTTAGGGCTGCTCTGTTGACAAGAACCTCCATTTCGTTACACCTTAAATATCCCAGGAAAGAGAAAAATGGATAAAGAAGTTGTGGTCCATATGTACAATGGAATATCACTCAGCCATGAAATCAACGTCATAAGGCTAGTAGCAGCATGATGAGTGGATTTAGGTACGACGATTCTAAGTGAAATAAGTCACACAGGAAAAGACACTTATCATAAGATATCAGTTATAGAGGGAATGTAAAAACCGCTACCCTTGAACTGCATTACAAAACAGAACAGAGTCACACGTTTAGAAAACACACTATGGCTGCTTAACGGGAAAGGTGAGGCGGGGTGATGCATAAAACAAGGGTTTCAAATTAGCTCAGATACCGTTCCATAAACCCAATAGGTAATAGACAAGACCTACTCCTTGCTCAGTGAATTGGACTCAACACCCCCTATTCACCACCCAAGAATATATCTGACTAGTAAGAATCTTAAAACCTATGTATTGATAGCTCTCTGTAAGTGAGTCAAGTGGGTGTAAAGCGGCAGAAACACAGCAGTGAAAAGCAGCTAAACCCCATTATAAAAATCAATTACTTTTAAAAACCCGTGAAACAAAGACAGTGAAAGAGAGAGAAATTCTTACAAAATTCCTTCAGGGACTGTGATGCCACCTGGATTAACCATATCTAGACCCACAGCTGATTGAGACATAAGGGTGGACACTCTTGGGGCTGAGAGGTTTGGTGAGGTTGGGTGAGGAAATGCAGACCCTTAAAAGTAATACTGCGTGGTACCCATCCCATGGGTCCCAAATCTCCAGGTTCAAGGGCATCTTCCTACATCGAAAACACGCATGAGAAACCCAGAAGATGGTACACCGTGTGATCGGGAAAGGTTTCTTAAACGCACCTCATTTCTCATCTCCTTGTGCTCGGGTTCGCCATTCCAGCCACTTTACTAGAAATCTCCCTCCTTGGAGAATCAGCATTTTAACCTCCTGTTCCGTACAGGTTGCAATTTGTCCTGAGGATGAACGGGAAGAGGGGGAACCAATGAGAGACTAGCTCTAGGTGTTGGGACAGGCACAGGTCCCTCTATTTTCCCATAGGAAGAAGAATTAACCACAGGCTCAGCCTGCCGCCCGGGACCAGAATAGGGCCTGAAGCAATCCTGCGCTTTTGCGGCCAGCTCCCAAGAAAGCGAGTTGAAAAATGGAGCTCAGGGGCACTGCAATTCACAAACCTGCAGACTTATAAATGATAACTCTCGTCCACAAAAGTACTGAGGGAAGGCAACGAAGAGGATTTGAAAGAAAGGCAGAATTGCAGGAAACAGATTTCAGGAGGGAGATTCGAATCGCCTTTAAAGCACAGGAAAAGCGGCAAAACCTCGACAATGATGCCCTTGACCAAAAAGGGCGTATGCGTTTTTTCCTGAATATATTCAGGAAAAAACGCATACGCCCTTTTTGGCCAACCAAGCAACCTGGAAAGGCAAATCAGCGCTACAAAGAAGTCTCGCGTCCCATCGGTCAAAAGGACCATGCTGCATAAATTGTCAAAACCAGAAATGCAGGACAGGCCATGGAGAAAGCGGAGCCTGGATACGCTGATGGGCGGGATGTAAATTGCCAACAGCCACTCTGGAGAAGTGTACGGTGTGTCCTGAAACATCTAAAAAACTCAGCTTAGAGAGCATAGGGCACTTTCACTCATGGGTGTATAAATTGTGAAAACTAAAAATCAGCAAGACACAGGCAGCCCAAAAGTTAGGGCTGCTCTGATGACAAGAACCTCCACTTCGTTACACCTTAAATATCCCAGGAAAGAGAAAAATGGATAAAGAAGTTGTGGTCCTTATGTACAATGGAATATCACTCAGCCATGAAATCAACGTCATAAGGCTAGTAGCAGCATGATGAGTGGATTTAGGTACGACGATTCTAAGTGAAATAAGTCACACAGAAAAAGACACTTATCATAAGATATCACTTATAGAGGGAATGTAAAAACCGCTACCCTTGAACTGAATTACAAACCAGAACAGAGTCACACGTTTAGAAAACACACTATGTCTGCTTAACGGGAAAGGTGAGGTGGGGTGGTGCATAAAAGAAGGGTTTCAAATTACTTCAGATACCGTTCCATAAACCCAATAGGTAATAGACAAGACCTACTCCTTGCTCAGTGAATTGGACTCAACACCCCCTATTCACCACCCAAGAATATATCTGACTAGTAAGAATCTTAAAACCTATGTATTGATATCTCTCTGTAAGTGAGTCAAGTGGGTGTAAAGCGGCAGAAACACAGCAGTGAAAAGCAGCTAAACCCCATTATAAAAGTAAATTACTTTTAAAAACCCGTGAAACAAAGACAGTGAAAGAGAGAGAAATTCTTACAAAATTCCTTCAGGGGCTGTGATGCCATCTGGATTGACCATATCTAGACCCACAGCTGATTGAGACATAAGGGTGGGCACTCTTGGGGCTGAGAGGTTTGGTGAGGTTGGGTGAGGAAACGCAGACCCTTTAAAGTAATACTGCGTGGTACCCATCCCATGGGTCCCAAATCTCCAGGTTCAAGGGCATCTTCCTACATCGAAAACATGCATGAGAAACCCAGAAGATGGTACACCGTGTGATCGGGAAAGGTTTCTTAAACGCACCTCAGTTCTCATCTCCTTGTGCTCGGATTCGCCATTCCAGCCACTTTACTAGAAATCTCCCTCCTTGAAGAATCAGCACCTTTAACCTCCTGTTCCGTACAGGTTGCAATTTGTCCTGAGGATGAACGGGAAGAGGGGGAACCAATGAGAGACTAGCTCTAGGTGTTGGGACAGGCACAGGTCACTCTATTTTCCCATCAGGAAGAAGAATTAACCACAGGCTCAGCCAGCCGCCCGGGACCAGAATAGGGCCTGAAGCAATCCTGTGCTTTTGCGGCCAGCTCCCAAGAAAACGAGGTGAAAAATGGAGCTCAGGGGCACTGCAATTCACAAACCTGCAGACTTATAAATGATCACTCTCGACCACAAATATATTGAGGGAAGGCAACGAAGAGGATTTGAAAGCAAGGCAGAATTGCAGGAAACAGATTTCAGGAGGCAGATTCGAATCGCCTTTAAAGCACAGGAAAAGCCGCAAAACCTCGACAATGATGCCGTTGGCCAAAAAGGGCGTATGCGTTTTTTCCTGAATATATTCAGGAAAAAACGCATACGCCCTTTTTGGCCAACCAAGCAACCTGGAAAGGCCAATCAGCACTACAAAGAAGTCTCTCTTCCCATCGGTCAAAAGGGCCATGCTGAATAAAGTGTCAAAACCAGAAATGCAGGACAGGCCATGGAGAAACGGGAGCCTGGCTACGCTGATGGGCGGGATGTAAATTGCCAACAGCCACTCTGGAGAAGTGTACGGTATGTCCTGAAACATTTAAAAAACTGAGCTTAGAGGGCATAGGGCACTGCCACTCATGAGCGTATAAATTGGGAAAACTAAAAATCAGCAAGACACAGGCACCCCAAAGTTTAGGGCTGCTCTGTTGACAAGAATCTCCATTTCGTTACACCTTAAATATCCCAGGAAAGAGAAAAATGGATAAAGAAGTTGTGGTCCTTATGTACAATGGAATATCACTCAGCCATGAAATCAACGTCATTAGGCTAGAAGCAGCACGATGAGTGGATTTAGGTACGACGATTCTAAGTGAAAGAAGTCACACAGAAAAAGACACTTATCATAAGATATCACTTATAGAGGGAATGTAAAAACCGCTACCCTTGAACTGAATTACAAAACAGAACAGAGTCACACGTTTAGAAAACACACTATGGCTGCTTAACGGGAAAGGTGATGTGGGGTGATGCATAAAACAATGGTTTCAAATTAGCTCAGATACCGTTCCATAAACCCAATATGTAATAGACAAGACCTACTGCTTGCTCAGTGAATTGGACTCAACACCCCCTATTCACCGCCCAAGAATATATCTGACAATAAGAATCTTAAAACCTATGTATTGATATCTCTCTGTAAGTGAGTCAAGGGGGTGTAAAGCGGCATAAACACAGCAGTGAAAAGCAGCTAAACCCCATTATAAAAATCAATTACTTTTAAAAACCCGTGAAACAAAGACTGTAAAAGAGAGAACAATTCTTACAAAATTCGTGCAGGGGCTGTGATGCCACCTGGATTGACCATATCTAGACCCACAGCTGATTGAGACATAAGGGTGGACACTCTTGGGGCTGAGAGGTTTGGTGAGGTTGGGTGAGCAAACGCAGACCCTTTAAAGTAATACTGCGTGGTACCCATCCCATGGGTCCCAAATCTCCAAGTTCAAGGGCATCTTCCTACATCGAAAACATGCATGAGAAACCCAGAAGATGGTACACCGTGTGATCGGGAAAGGTTTCCAAAACGCACCTCATTTCTCATCTCCTTGTGCTCGGGTTCGCCATTCCAGCCGCTTTACTAGCAATCTCCCTCCTTGGAGAATCAGAACCTTAAACCTCCTGTTCCGTACAGGTTGCAATTTGTCCTGAGGATGAACGGGAAGAGGGGGAACCAATGAGAGACTATCTCTAGGTGGTGGGACAGGCACAGGTCACTTTATTTTCCCATCAGGAAGAACAATTAACCACAGGCTCAGCCTGCCGCATGGGACCAGAATAGGGCCTGAAGCAATCCTGCGCTTTTGCGGCCAGCTCCCAAGAAAGCGAGTTGAAAAATGGAGCTCAGGGGCACTGCAATTCACAAACCTGCAGACTTATAAAAGATCACTCTTGTCCACAAATATATTGAGGGAAGGCAACGAAGAGGATTTGAAAGCAAGGCAGAATTGCAGGAAACAGATTTCAGGAGGGAGATTCGAATCGCCTTTAAAGCACAGGAAAAGTGGCAAAACCTCGACAATGATGCCCTTGGCCAAAAAGGGCGTATGCGTTTTTTCCTGAATATATTCAGGAAAAAACGCATACGCCCTTTTTGGCCAACCAAGCAACCTGGAAAGGCAAATCAGAGCTACAAAGAAGTCTCGCTTCCCATCGGTCAAAAGGGCCATGCTGAATAAAGTGTCAAAACCAGAAATGCAGGACAGCCCATGGAGAAAGCGGAGCCTGGATACGCTGATGGGCGGGATGTAAATTGCCAACAGCCACTCTGGAGAAGTGTACGGTGTGTCCTGAAACATCTAAAAAACTCAGCTTAGAGAACATAGGGCACTTTCACTCATGGGTGTATAAATTGGGAAAACTAAAAATCAGCAAGACACAGGCACCCCAAAGGTTAGGGCTGCTCTGTTGACAAGAACCTCCACTTCGTTACACCTTAAATATCCCAGGAAAGAGAAAAATGGATAAAGAAGTTGTGGTCCTTATGTACAATGGAATATCACTCAGCCATGAAATCAACGTCATAAGGCTAGTAGCAGCATGATGAGTGGATTTAGGTACGACGATTCTAAGTGAAATAAGTCACACAGGAAAAGACACTTATCATAAGATATCAGTTATAGAGGGAATGTAAAAACCGCTACCCTTGAACTGCATTACAAAACAGAACAGAGTCACACGTTTAGAAAACACACTATGGCTGCTTAACGGGAAAGGTGAGGGGGGGTGATGCATAAAACAAGGGTTTCAAATTAGCTCAGATACCGTTCCATAAACCCAATAGGTAATAGACAAGACCTACTCCTTGCTCAGTGAATTGGACTCAACACCCCCTATTCACCACCCAAGAATATATCTGACTAGTAAGAATCTTAAAACCTATGTATTGATAGCTCTCTGTAAGTGAGTCAAGTGGGTGTAAAGCGGCAGAAACACAGCAGTGAAAAGCAGCTAAACCCCATTATAAAAATCAATTACTTTTAAAAACCCGTGAAACAAAGACAGTGAAAGAGAGAGAAATTCTTACAAAATTCCTTCAGGGACTGTGATGCCACCTGGATTAACCATATCTAGACCCACAGCTGATTGAGACATAAGGGTGGACACTCTTGGGGCTGAGAGGTTTGGTGAGGTTGGGTGAGGAAATGCAGACCCTTAAAAGTAATACTGCGTGGTCCCCATCCCATGGGTCCCAAATCTCCAGGTTCAAGGGCATCTTCCTACATCGAAAACACGCATGAGAAACCCAGAAGATGGTACACCGTGTGATCGGGAAAGGTTTCTTAAACGCACCTCATTTCTCAAATCCTTGTGCTCGGGTTCGCCATTCCAGCCACTTTACTAGAAATCTCCCTCCTTGGAGAATCAGCATTTTAACCTCCTGTTCCGTACAGGTTGCAATTTGTCCTGAGGATGAACGGGAAGAGGGGGAACCAATGAGAGACTAGCTCTAGGTGTTGGGACAGGCACAGGTCCCTCTATTTTCCCATAGGAAGAAGAATTAACCACAGGCTCAGCCTGCCGCCCGGGACCAGAATAGGGCCTGAAGCAATCCTGCGCTTTTGCGGCCAGCTCCCAAGAAAGCGAGTTGAAAAATGGAGCTCAGGGGCACTGCAATTCACAAACCTGCAGACTTATAAATGATAACTCTCGTCCACAAAAGTACTGAGGGAAGGCAACGAAGAGGATTTGAAAGAAAGGCAGAATTGCAGGAAACAGATTTCAGGAGGGAGATTCGAATCGCCTTTAAAGCACAGGAAAAGCGGCAAAACCTCGACAATGATGCCCTTGACCAAAAAGGGCGTATGCGTTTTTTCCTGAATATATTCAGGAAAAAACGCATACGCCCTTTTTGGCCAACCAAGCAACCTGGAAAGGCAAATCAGCGCTACAAAGAAGTCTCGCGTCCCATCGGTCAAAAGGACCATGCTGCATAAATTGTCAAAACCAGAAATGCAGGACAGGCCATGGAGAAAGCGGAGCCTGGATACGCTGATGGGCGGGATGTAAATTGCCAACAGCCACTCTGGAGAAGTGTACGGTGTGTCCTGTAACATCTAAAAAACTCAGCCTTGAGAGCATAGGGAACTTCCACTCATGGGCGTATAAATTGGGAAAACTAAAAATCAGCAAGACACAGGCACCACAAAGTTTAGGGCTGCTCTGTTGACAAGAACCTCCACTTCGTTACACCTTAAATATCCCAGGAAAGAGAAAAATGGATAAAGAAGTTGTTATCCTTATGTACAATGGAATATCACTCAGCCATGAAATCAACGTCATAAGGCTAGGAGCAGCAAGATGAGTGGATTTAGGTACGACGATTCTAAGTGAAATAAGTCACACAGAAAAAGACACTTATCATAAGATATCACTTATAGAGGGAACGTAAAAACCGCTACCCTTGAACTGAATTACAAAACAGAACAGAGTCACACGTTTAGAAAACACACTATGGCTGCTTAACGGGAAAGGTGAGGCGGGGTGATGCATAAAACAAGGGTTTCAAATTAGCTCAGATACCGTTCCATAAACCGAATAGGTAATAGACAAGACCTACTCCTTGCTCAGTGAATTGGACTCAACACCCCCTATTCACCACCCAAGAATATATCTGACTAGTAAGAATCTTAAAACCTATGTATTGATATCTCTCTGTAAGTGAGTCTAGTGGGTGTAAAGCGGCAGAAACACAGCAGTGAAAAGCAGCTAAACCCCATTATAAAAATAAATTACTTTTAAAAACCCGTGAAACAAAGACAGTGAAAGAGAGAGAAATTCTTACAAAATTCCTTCAGGGGCTGTGATGCCACCTGGAATGACGATATCTAGACCCACAGCTGATTGAGACATAAGAGTGGACACTCTTGTGGCTGAGAGGTTTGGTGAGGTTGGGTGAGGAAACGCAGACCCTTTAAAGTAATACTGCGTGGTACCCATCCCATGGGTCCCAAATCTCCAGGTTCAAGGGCATCTTCCTACATCGAAAACATGCATGAGAAACCCAGAAGATGGTACACCGTGTGATCGGGAAAGGTTTCCAAAACGCACCTCATTTCTCATCTCCTTGTGTTCGTGTTCGCCATTCCAGCCGCTTTACTAGCAATCTCCCTCCTTGGAGAATCAGCACCTTTATCCTCCTGTTCCGTACAGGTTGCAATTTGTCCTGAGGATGAACGGGAAGAGGGGGAACCAATGAGAGACT
This sequence comes from Balaenoptera physalus, assembly GCF_965194825.1. Lineage (NCBI taxonomy): Eukaryota > Metazoa > Chordata > Mammalia > Artiodactyla > Balaenopteridae > Balaenoptera > Balaenoptera physalus. The sequence continues at coordinate 127,882 of NW_028125705.1, read as the reverse complement.
AGCTCTAGGTGTTGGGACAGGCACAGGTCACTCTATTTTCCCATCAGGAAGAAGAATTAACCACAGGCTCAGCCTGCCGCCCGTGACCAGAATAGGGCCTGAAGCAATCCTGTGCTTTTGCGGCCAGCTCCCAAGAAAGCGAGTTGAAAAATGGAGCTCAGGGGCACTGCAATTCACAAACCTGCAGACTTATAAATGATCACTCTCGTCCACAAATATATTGAGGGAAGGCAACGAAAAGGATTTGAAAGCAAGGCAGAATTGCAGGAAACAGATTTCAGGAGGCAGATTCGAATCGCCTTTAAAGCACAGGAAAAGCCGCAAAACCTCGACAATGATGCCGTTGGCCAAAAAGGGCGTATGCGTTTTTTTCTGAATGTATTCAGTAAAAAACGCATACACCCTTTTTGGCCAACAAAGCAACCTGGAAAGGCCAATCAGCGCTACAAAGAAGTCTCTCTTCCCATCGGTCAAAAGGGCCATGCTGAATAAAGTGTCAAAACCAGAAATGCAGGACAGGCCATGGAGAAACGGGAGCCTGGCTACGCTGATGGGCGGGATGTAAATTGCCAACAGCCACTCTGGACAAGTGTACGGTATGTCTTGAAACATCGAAAAAACTGAGCTTAGAGGGCATAGGGCACTGCCACTCATGAGCGTATAAATTGGGAAAACTAAAAATCAGTAAGACACAGGCACCCCAAAGTTTAGGGCTGCTCTGTTGACAAGAACCTCCATTTCGTTACACCTTAAATATCCCAGGAAAGAGAAAAATGGATAAAGAAGTTGTGGTCCATATGTACAATGGAATATCACTCAGCCATGAAACCAACGTCATAAGGCTAGTAGCAGCATGATGAGTGGATTTAGGTACGACGATTCTAAGTGAAATAAGTCACACAGGAAAAGACACTTATCATAAGATATCAGTTATAGAGGGAATGTAAAAACCGCTACCCTTGAACTGCATTACAAAACAGAACAGAGTCACACGTTTAGAAAACACACTATGGCTGCTTAACGGGAAAGGTGAGGTGGGGTGATGCATAAAACAAATGTTTCAAATTAGCTCAGATACTGTTCCATAAACCCAATATGTAATAGACAAGACCTACTGCTTGCTCAGTGAATTGGACTCAACACCCCCTATTCACCGCCCAAGAATATATCTGACTAGTAAGAATCTTAAAACCTATGTATTGATATCTCTCTGTAAGTGAGTCAAGGTGGTGTAAAGCGGCATAAACACAGCAGTGAAAAGCAGCTAAACCCCATTATAAAAATCAATTACTTTTAAAAACCCGTGAAACAAAGACAGTAAAAGAGAGAACAATTCTTACAAAATTCCTTCAGGGGCTGTGATGCCACCTGGATTGACCATATCTAGACCCACAGCTGATTGAGACATAAGGGTGGACACTCTTGGGGCTGAGAGGTTTGGTGAGGTTGGGTGAGGAAACGCAGACCCTTTAAAGTAATACTGCGTGTTACCCATCCCATGGGTCCCAAATCTCCAGGTTCAAGGGCATCTTCCTACATCGAAAACATGCATGAGAAACCCAGAAGATGGTACACCGTGTGATCGGGAAAGGTTTCTTAAACGCACCTCATTTCTCATCTCCTTGTGCTCGGGTTCGCCATTCCAGCCACTTTACTAGAAATCTCCCTCCTTGAAGAATCAGCACCTTTAACCTCCTGTTCCGTACAGGTTGCAAATTGTCCTGAGGATGAACGGGAAGAGGGGGAACCAATGAGAGACTAGCTCTAGGTGTTGGGACAGGCACAGGTCACTCTATTTTCCCATAGGAAGAAGAATTAACCACAGGCTCAGCCTGCCGCCCGGGAACAGAATAGGGCCTGAAGCAATCCTGCGCTTTTGCGGCCAGCTCCCAAGAAAGCGAGTTGAAAAATGGAGCTCAGGGGCACTGCAATTCACAAACCTGCAGACTTATAAATGATAACTCTCGTCCACAAATATATTGAGGGAGGGCAACGAAGAGGATTTGAAAGCAAGCCAGAATTGCAGGAAATAGATTTCAGGAGGGAGATTCGAATCGCCTTTAAAGCACAGGAAAAGCACAAAACCTCGACAATGATGCCCTTGGCCAAAAAGGGCGTATGCGTTTTTTCCTGAATATATTCAGGAAAAAACGCATACGCCCTTTTTGGCCAACCAAGCAACCTGGAAAGGCAAATCAGCGCTACAAAGAAGTCTCGCGTCCCATCGGTCAAAAAGAACATGCTGCATAAATTGTCAAAACCAGAAATGCAGGACAGGCCATGGAGAAACGGGAGCCTGGCTACGCTGATGGGCAGGATGTAAATTGCCAACAGTCACTCTGGAGAAGTGTACGGTGTGTCCTGAAACATCTAAAAAACTCAGCCTAGAGAGCATAGGGAACTTCCACTCACGGGCGTATAAATTGGGAAAACTAAAAATCAGCAAGACACAGGCACCACAAAGTTTAGGGCTGCTCTGTTGACAAGAACCTCCACTTCGTTACACCTTAAATATCCCAGGAAAGAGAAAAATGGATAAAGAAGTTGTGGTCCTTATGTACAATGGAATATCACTCAGCCATGAAATCAACGTCATAAGGCTAGGAGCAGCAAGATGAGTGGATTTAGGTACGACAATTCTAAGTGAAATAAGTCACACAGAAAAAGACACTTATCATAAGATATCACTTATAGAGGGAACGTAAAAACCGCTACCCTTGAACTGAATTACAAAACAGAACAGAGTCACACGTTTAGAAAACACACTATGGCTGCTTAACGGGAAAGGTGAGGCGGGGTGATGCATAAAACAAGGGTTTCAAATTAGCTCAGATACCGTTCCATAAACCGAATAGGTAACAGACAAGACCTACTCCTTGCTCAGTGAATTGGACTCAACACCCCCTATTCACCACCCAAGAATATATCTGACTAGTAAGAATCTTAAAACCTATGTATTTATATCTCTCTGTAAGTGAGTCTAGTGGGTGTAAAGCGGCAGAAACACAGCAGTGAAAAGCAGCTAAACACCATTATAAAAATAAATTACTTTTAAAAACCCGTGAAACAAAGACAGTGAAGGAGAGAGAAATTCTTACAAAATTCCTTCAGGGGCTGTGATGCCACCTGGATTGACCATATCTAGACCCACAGCTGATTGAGACATAAGGGTGGACACTCTTGGGGCTGAGAGGTTTGGTGAGGTTGGGTGAGGAAATGCAGACCCTTAAAAGTAATACTGCGTGGTACCCATCCCATGGGTCCCAAATCTCCAGGTTCAAGGGCATCTTCCTACATCGAAAACACGCATGAGAAACCCAGAAGATGGTACACCGTGTGATCGGGAAAGGTTTCTTAAACGCACCTCATTTCTCATCTCCTTGTGCTCGGGTTCGCCATTCCAGCCACTTTACTAGAAATCTCCCTCCTTGGAGAATCAGCACTTTTAACCTCCTGTTCCGTACAGGTTGCAATTTGTCCTGAGGATGAACGGGAAGAGGGGGAACCAATGAGAGACTAGCTCTAGGTGTTGGGACAGGCACAGGTCCCTCTATTTTCCCATAGGAAGAAGAATTAACCACAGGCTCAGCCTGCCGCCCGGGACCAGAATAGGGCCTGAAGCAATCCTGTGCTTTTGCGGCCAGCTCCCAAGAAAGCAAGTTGAAAAATGGAGCTCAGGGGCACTGCAATTCACAAACCTGCAGACTTATAAATGATAACTCTCGTCCACAAAAGTACTGAGGGAAGGCAACGAAGAGGATTTGAAAGAAAGGCAGAATTGCAGGAAACAGATTTCAGGAGGGAGATTCGAATCGCCTTTAAAGCACAGGAAAAGCGGCAAAACCTCGACAATGATGCCCTTGACCAAAAAGGACGTATGCGTTTTTTCCTGAATATATTCAGGAAAAAACGCATACGCCCTTTTTGGCCAACCAAGCAACCTGGAAAGGCAAATCAGCGCTACAAAGAAGTCTCGCGTCCCATCGGTCAAAAGGACCATGCTGCATAAATTGTCAAAACCAGAAATGCAGGACAGGCCATGGAGAAACGGGAGCCTGGCTACGCTGATGGGCAGGATGTAAATTGCCAACAGCCACTCTGGAGAAGTGTACGGTGTGTCCTGTAACATCTAAAAAACTCAGCCTTGAGAGCATAGGGAACTTCCACTCATGGGCGTATAAATTGGGAAAACTAAAAATCAGCAAGACACAGGCACCACAAAGTTTAGGGCTGCTCTGTTGACAAGAACCTCCACTTCGTTACACCTTAAATATCCCAGGAAAGAGAAAAATGGATAAAGAAGTTGTTATCCTTATGTACAATGGAATATCACTCAGCCATGAAATCAACGTCATAAGGCTAGGAGCAGCAAGATGAGTGGATTTAGGTACGACGATTCTAAGTGAAATAAGTCACACAGAAAAAGACACTTATCATAAGATATCACTTATAGAGGGAACGTAAAAACCGCTACCCTTGAACTGAATTACAAAACAGAACAGAGTCACACGTTTAGAAAACACACTATGGCTGCTTAACGGGAAAGGTGAGGCGGGGTGATGCATAAAACAAGGGTTTCAAATTAGCTCAGATACCGTTCCATAAACCGAATAGGTAATAGACAAGACCTACTCCTTGCTCAGTGAATTGGACTCAACACCCCCTATTCACCACCCAAGAATATATCTGACTAGTAAGAATCTTAAAACCTATGTATTGATATCTCTCTGTAAGTGAGTCTAGTGGGTGTAAAGCGGCAGAAACACAGCAGTGAAAAGCAGCTAAACCCCATTATAAAAATAAATTACTTTTAAAAACCCGTGAAACAAAGACAGTGAAAGAGAGAGAAATTCTTACAAAATTCCTTCAGGGGCTGTGATGCCACCTGGATTGACGATATCTAGACCCACAGCTGATTGAGACATAAGAGTGGACACTCTTGTGGCTGAGAGGTTTGGTGAGGTTGGGTGAGGAAACGCAGACCCTTTAAAGTAATACTGCGTGGTACCCATCCCATGGGTCCCAAATCTCCAGGTTCAAGGGCATCTTCCTACATCGAAAACATGCATGAGAAACCCAGAAGATGGTACACCGTGTGATCGGGAAAGGTTTCCAAAACGCACCTCATTTCTCATCTCCTTGTGTTCGTGTTCGCCATTCCAGCCGCTTTACTAGCAATCTCCCTCCTTGGAGAATCAGCACCTTTATCCTCCTGTTCCGTACAGGTTGCAATTTGTCCTGAGGATGAACGGGAAGAGGGGGAACCAATGAGAGACTAGCTCTAGGTGTTGGGACAGGCACAGGTCACTCTATTTTCCCATCAGGAAGAAGAATTAACCACAGGCTCAGCCTGCCGCCCGTGACCAGAATAGGGCCTGAAGCAATCCTGTGCTTTTGCGTCCAGCTCCCAAGAAAGCGAGTTGAAAAATGGAGCTCAGGGGCACTGCAATTCACAAACCTGCAGACTTATAAATGATCACTCTCGTCCACAAATATATTGAGGGAAGGCAACGAAAAGGATTTGAAAGCAAGGCAGAATTGCAGGAAACAGATTTCAGGAGGCAGATTCGAATCGCCTTTAAAGCACAGGAAAAGCCGCAAAACCTCGACAATGATGCCGTTGGCCAAAAAGGGCGTATGCGTTTTTTTCTGAATGTATTCAGTAAAAAACGCATACACCCTTTTTGGCCAACAAAGCAACCTGGAAAGGCCAATCAGCGCTACAAAGAAGTCTCTCTTCCCATCGGTCAAAAGGGCCATGCTGAATAAAGTGTCAAAACCAGAAATGCAGGACAGGCCATGGAGAAACGGGAGCCTGGCTACGCTGATGGGCGGGATGTAAATTGCCAACAGCCACTCTGGACAAGTGTACGGTATGTCTTGAAACATCGAAAAAACTGAGCTTAGAGGGCATAGGGCACTGCCACTCATGAGCGTATAAATTGGGAAAACTAAAAATCAGTAAGACACAGGCACCCCAAAGTTTAGGGCTGCTCTGTTGACAAGAACCTCCATTTCGTTACACCTTAAATATCCCAGGAAAGAGAAAAATGGATAAAGAAGTTGTGGTCCATATGTACAATGGAATATCACTCAGCCATGAAATCAACGTCATAAGGCTAGTAGCAGCATGATGAGTGGATTTAGGTACGACGATTCTAAGTGAAATAAGTCACACAGGAAAAGACACTTATCATAAGATATCAGTTATAGAGGGAATGTAAAAACCGCTACCCTTGAACTGCATTACAAAACAGAACAGAGTCACACGTTTAGAAAACACACTATGGCTGCTTAACGGGAAAGGTGAGGGGGGGTGATGCATAAAACAAGGGTTTCAAATTAGCTCAGATACCGTTCCATAAACCCAATAGGTAATAGACAAGACCTACTCCTTGCTCAGTGAATTGGACTCAACACCCCCTATTCACCACCCAAGAATATATCTGACTAGTAAGAATCTTAAAACCTATGTATTGATAGCTCTCTGTAAGTGAGTCAAGTGGGTGTAAAGCGGCAGAAACACAGCAGTGAAAAGCAGCTAAACCCCATTATAAAAATCAATTACTTTTAAAAACCCGTGAAACAAAGACAGTGAAAGAGAGAGAAATTCTTACAAAATTCCTTCAGGGACTGTGATGCCACCTGGATTAACCATATCTAGACCCACAGCTGATTGAGACATAAGGGTGGACACTCTTGGGGCTGAGAGGTTTGGTGAGGTTGGGTGAGGAAATGCAGACCCTTAAAAGTAATACTGCGTGGTACCCATCCCATGGGTCCCAAATCTCCAGGTTCAAGGGCATCTTCCTACATCGAAAACACGCATGAGAAACCCAGAAGATGGTACACCGTGTGATCGGGAAAGGTTTCTTAAACGCACCTCATTTCTCATCTCCTTGTGCTCGGGTTCGCCATTCCAGCCACTTTACTAGAAATCTCCCTCCTTGGAGAATCAGCATTTTAACCTCCTGTTCCGTACAGGTTGCAATTTGTCCTGAGGATGAACGGGAAGAGGGGGAACCAATGAGAGACTAGCTCTAGGTGTTGGGACAGGCACAGGTCCCTCTATTTTCCCATAGGAAGAAGAATTAACCACAGGCTCAGCCTGCCGCCCGGGACCAGAATAGGGCCTGAAGCAATCCTGCGCTTTTGCGGCCAGCTCCCAAGAAAGCGAGTTGAAAAATGGAGCTCAGGGGCACTGCAATTCACAAACCTGCAGACTTATAAATGATAACTCTCGTCCACAAAAGTACTGAGGGAAGGCAACGAAGAGGATTTGAAAGAAAGGCAGAATTGCAGGAAACAGATTTCAGGAGGGAGATTCGAATCGCCTTTAAAGCACAGGAAAAGCGGCAAAACCTCGACAATGATGCCCTTGACCAAAAAGGGCGTATGCGTTTTTTCCTGAATATATTCAGGAAAAAACGCATACGCCCTTTTTGGCCAACCAAGCAACCTGGAAAGGCAAATCAGCGCTACAAAGAAGTCTCGCGTCCCATCGGTCAAAAGGACCATGCTGCATAAATTGTCAAAACCAGAAATGCAGGACAGGCCATGGAGAAAGCGGAGCCTGGATACGCTGATGGGCGGGATGTAAATTGCCAACAGCCACTCTGGAGAAGTGTACGGTGTGTCCTGAAACATCTAAAAAACTCAGCTTAGAGAGCATAGGGCACTTTCACTCATGGGTGTATAAATTGTGAAAACTAAAAATCAGCAAGACACAGGCAGCCCAAAAGTTAGGGCTGCTCTGATGACAAGAACCTCCACTTCGTTACACCTTAAATATCCCAGGAAAGAGAAAAATGGATAAAGAAGTTGTGGTCCTTATGTACAATGGAATATCACTCAGCCATGAAATCAACGTCATAAGGCTAGTAGCAGCATGATGAGTGGATTTAGGTACGACGATTCTAAGTGAAATAAGTCACACAGAAAAAGACACTTATCATAAGATATCACTTATAGAGGGAATGTAAAAACCGCTACCCTTGAACTGAATTACAAACCAGAACAGAGTCACACGTTTAGAAAACACACTATGTCTGCTTAACGGGAAAGGTGAGGTGGGGTGGTGCATAAAAGAAGGGTTTCAAATTACTTCAGATACCGTTCCATAAACCCAATAGGTAATAGACAAGACCTACTCCTTGCTCAGTGAATTGGACTCAACACCCCCTATTCACCACCCAAGAATATATCTGACTAGTAAGAATCTTAAAACCTATGTATTGATATCTCTCTGTAAGTGAGTCAAGTGGGTGTAAAGCGGCAGAAACACAGCAGTGAAAAGCAGCTAAACCCCATTATAAAAGTAAATTACTTTTAAAAACCCGTGAAACAAAGACAGTGAAAGAGAGAGAAATTCTTACAAAATTCCTTCAGGGGCTGTGATGCCATCTGGATTGACCATATCTAGACCCACAGCTGATTGAGACATAAGGGTGGGCACTCTTGGGGCTGAGAGGTTTGGTGAGGTTGGGTGAGGAAACGCAGACCCTTTAAAGTAATACTGCGTGGTACCCATCCCATGGGTCCCAAATCTCCAGGTTCAAGGGCATCTTCCTACATCGAAAACATGCATGAGAAACCCAGAAGATGGTACACCGTGTGATCGGGAAAGGTTTCTTAAACGCACCTCAGTTCTCATCTCCTTGTGCTCGGATTCGCCATTCCAGCCACTTTACTAGAAATCTCCCTCCTTGAAGAATCAGCACCTTTAACCTCCTGTTCCGTACAGGTTGCAATTTGTCCTGAGGATGAACGGGAAGAGGGGGAACCAATGAGAGACTAGCTCTAGGTGTTGGGACAGGCACAGGTCACTCTATTTTCCCATCAGGAAGAAGAATTAACCACAGGCTCAGCCAGCCGCCCGGGACCAGAATAGGGCCTGAAGCAATCCTGTGCTTTTGCGGCCAGCTCCCAAGAAAACGAGGTGAAAAATGGAGCTCAGGGGCACTGCAATTCACAAACCTGCAGACTTATAAATGATCACTCTCGACCACAAATATATTGAGGGAAGGCAACGAAGAGGATTTGAAAGCAAGGCAGAATTGCAGGAAACAGATTTCAGGAGGCAGATTCGAATCGCCTTTAAAGCACAGGAAAAGCCGCAAAACCTCGACAATGATGCCGTTGGCCAAAAAGGGCGTATGCGTTTTTTCCTGAATATATTCAGGAAAAAACGCATACGCCCTTTTTGGCCAACCAAGCAACCTGGAAAGGCCAATCAGCACTACAAAGAAGTCTCTCTTCCCATCGGTCAAAAGGGCCATGCTGAATAAAGTGTCAAAACCAGAAATGCAGGACAGGCCATGGAGAAACGGGAGCCTGGCTACGCTGATGGGCGGGATGTAAATTGCCAACAGCCACTCTGGAGAAGTGTACGGTATGTCCTGAAACATTTAAAAAACTGAGCTTAGAGGGCATAGGGCACTGCCACTCATGAGCGTATAAATTGGGAAAACTAAAAATCAGCAAGACACAGGCACCCCAAAGTTTAGGGCTGCTCTGTTGACAAGAATCTCCATTTCGTTACACCTTAAATATCCCAGGAAAGAGAAAAATGGATAAAGAAGTTGTGGTCCTTATGTACAATGGAATATCACTCAGCCATGAAATCAACGTCATTAGGCTAGAAGCAGCACGATGAGTGGATTTAGGTACGACGATTCTAAGTGAAAGAAGTCACACAGAAAAAGACACTTATCATAAGATATCACTTATAGAGGGAATGTAAAAACCGCTACCCTTGAACTGAATTACAAAACAGAACAGAGTCACACGTTTAGAAAACACACTATGGCTGCTTAACGGGAAAGGTGATGTGGGGTGATGCATAAAACAATGGTTTCAAATTAGCTCAGATACCGTTCCATAAACCCAATATGTAATAGACAAGACCTACTGCTTGCTCAGTGAATTGGACTCAACACCCCCTATTCACCGCCCAAGAATATATCTGACAATAAGAATCTTAAAACCTATGTATTGATATCTCTCTGTAAGTGAGTCAAGGGGGTGTAAAGCGGCATAAACACAGCAGTGAAAAGCAGCTAAACCCCATTATAAAAATCAATTACTTTTAAAAACCCGTGAAACAAAGACTGTAAAAGAGAGAACAATTCTTACAAAATTCGTGCAGGGGCTGTGATGCCACCTGGATTGACCATATCTAGACCCACAGCTGATTGAGACATAAGGGTGGACACTCTTGGGGCTGAGAGGTTTGGTGAGGTTGGGTGAGCAAACGCAGACCCTTTAAAGTAATACTGCGTGGTACCCATCCCATGGGTCCCAAATCTCCAAGTTCAAGGGCATCTTCCTACATCGAAAACATGCATGAGAAACCCAGAAGATGGTACACCGTGTGATCGGGAAAGGTTTCCAAAACGCACCTCATTTCTCATCTCCTTGTGCTCGGGTTCGCCATTCCAGCCGCTTTACTAGCAATCTCCCTCCTTGGAGAATCAGAACCTTAAACCTCCTGTTCCGTACAGGTTGCAATTTGTCCTGAGGATGAACGGGAAGAGGGGGAACCAATGAGAGACTATCTCTAGGTGGTGGGACAGGCACAGGTCACTTTATTTTCCCATCAGGAAGAACAATTAACCACAGGCTCAGCCTGCCGCATGGGACCAGAATAGGGCCTGAAGCAATCCTGCGCTTTTGCGGCCAGCTCCCAAGAAAGCGAGTTGAAAAATGGAGCTCAGGGGCACTGCAATTCACAAACCTGCAGACTTATAAAAGATCACTCTTGTCCACAAATATATTGAGGGAAGGCAACGAAGAGGATTTGAAAGCAAGGCAGAATTGCAGGAAACAGATTTCAGGAGGGAGATTCGAATCGCCTTTAAAGCACAGGAAAAGTGGCAAAACCTCGACAATGATGCCCTTGGCCAAAAAGGGCGTATGCGTTTTTTCCTGAATATATTCAGGAAAAAACGCATACGCCCTTTTTGGCCAACCAAGCAACCTGGAAAGGCAAATCAGAGCTACAAAGAAGTCTCGCTTCCCATCGGTCAAAAGGGCCATGCTGAATAAAGTGTCAAAACCAGAAATGCAGGACAGCCCATGGAGAAAGCGGAGCCTGGATACGCTGATGGGCGGGATGTAAATTGCCAACAGCCACTCTGGAGAAGTGTACGGTGTGTCCTGAAACATCTAAAAAACTCAGCTTAGAGAACATAGGGCACTTTCACTCATGGGTGTATAAATTGGGAAAACTAAAAATCAGCAAGACACAGGCACCCCAAAGGTTAGGGCTGCTCTGTTGACAAGAACCTCCACTTCGTTACACCTTAAATATCCCAGGAAAGAGAAAAATGGATAAAGAAGTTGTGGTCCTTATGTACAATGGAATATCACTCAGCCATGAAATCAACGTCATAAGGCTAGTAGCAGCATGATGAGTGGATTTAGGTACGACGATTCTAAGTGAAATAAGTCACACAGGAAAAGACACTTATCATAAGATATCAGTTATAGAGGGAATGTAAAAACCGCTACCCTTGAACTGCATTACAAAACAGAACAGAGTCACACGTTTAGAAAACACACTATGGCTGCTTAACGGGAAAGGTGAGGGGGGGTGATGCATAAAACAAGGGTTTCAAATTAGCTCAGATACCGTTCCATAAACCCAATAGGTAATAGACAAGACCTACTCCTTGCTCAGTGAATTGGACTCAACACCCCCTATTCACCACCCAAGAATATATCTGACTAGTAAGAATCTTAAAACCTATGTATTGATAGCTCTCTGTAAGTGAGTCAAGTGGGTGTAAAGCGGCAGAAACACAGCAGTGAAAAGCAGCTAAACCCCATTATAAAAATCAATTACTTTTAAAAACCCGTGAAACAAAGACAGTGAAAGAGAGAGAAATTCTTACAAAATTCCTTCAGGGACTGTGATGCCACCTGGATTAACCATATCTAGACCCACAGCTGATTGAGACATAAGGGTGGACACTCTTGGGGCTGAGAGGTTTGGTGAGGTTGGGTGAGGAAATGCAGACCCTTAAAAGTAATACTGCGTGGTCCCCATCCCATGGGTCCCAAATCTCCAGGTTCAAGGGCATCTTCCTACATCGAAAACACGCATGAGAAACCCAGAAGATGGTACACCGTGTGATCGGGAAAGGTTTCTTAAACGCACCTCATTTCTCAAATCCTTGTGCTCGGGTTCGCCATTCCAGCCACTTTACTAGAAATCTCCCTCCTTGGAGAATCAGCATTTTAACCTCCTGTTCCGTACAGGTTGCAATTTGTCCTGAGGATGAACGGGAAGAGGGGGAACCAATGAGAGACTAGCTCTAGGTGTTGGGACAGGCACAGGTCCCTCTATTTTCCCATAGGAAGAAGAATTAACCACAGGCTCAGCCTGCCGCCCGGGACCAGAATAGGGCCTGAAGCAATCCTGCGCTTTTGCGGCCAGCTCCCAAGAAAGCGAGTTGAAAAATGGAGCTCAGGGGCACTGCAATTCACAAACCTGCAGACTTATAAATGATAACTCTCGTCCACAAAAGTACTGAGGGAAGGCAACGAAGAGGATTTGAAAGAAAGGCAGAATTGCAGGAAACAGATTTCAGGAGGGAGATTCGAATCGCCTTTAAAGCACAGGAAAAGCGGCAAAACCTCGACAATGATGCCCTTGACCAAAAAGGGCGTATGCGTTTTTTCCTGAATATATTCAGGAAAAAACGCATACGCCCTTTTTGGCCAACCAAGCAACCTGGAAAGGCAAATCAGCGCTACAAAGAAGTCTCGCGTCCCATCGGTCAAAAGGACCATGCTGCATAAATTGTCAAAACCAGAAATGCAGGACAGGCCATGGAGAAAGCGGAGCCTGGATACGCTGATGGGCGGGATGTAAATTGCCAACAGCCACTCTGGAGAAGTGTACGGTGTGTCCTGTAACATCTAAAAAACTCAGCCTTGAGAGCATAGGGAACTTCCACTCATGGGCGTATAAATTGGGAAAACTAAAAATCAGCAAGACACAGGCACCACAAAGTTTAGGGCTGCTCTGTTGACAAGAACCTCCACTTCGTTACACCTTAAATATCCCAGGAAAGAGAAAAATGGATAAAGAAGTTGTTATCCTTATGTACAATGGAATATCACTCAGCCATGAAATCAACGTCATAAGGCTAGGAGCAGCAAGATGAGTGGATTTAGGTACGACGATTCTAAGTGAAATAAGTCACACAGAAAAAGACACTTATCATAAGATATCACTTATAGAGGGAACGTAAAAACCGCTACCCTTGAACTGAATTACAAAACAGAACAGAGTCACACGTTTAGAAAACACACTATGGCTGCTTAACGGGAAAGGTGAGGCGGGGTGATGCATAAAACAAGGGTTTCAAATTAGCTCAGATACCGTTCCATAAACCGAATAGGTAATAGACAAGACCTACTCCTTGCTCAGTGAATTGGACTCAACACCCCCTATTCACCACCCAAGAATATATCTGACTAGTAAGAATCTTAAAACCTATGTATTGATATCTCTCTGTAAGTGAGTCTAGTGGGTGTAAAGCGGCAGAAACACAGCAGTGAAAAGCAGCTAAACCCCATTATAAAAATAAATTACTTTTAAAAACCCGTGAAACAAAGACAGTGAAAGAGAGAGAAATTCTTACAAAATTCCTTCAGGGGCTGTGATGCCACCTGGAATGACGATATCTAGACCCACAGCTGATTGAGACATAAGAGTGGACACTCTTGTGGCTGAGAGGTTTGGTGAGGTTGGGTGAGGAAACGCAGACCCTTTAAAGTAATACTGCGTGGTACCCATCCCATGGGTCCCAAATCTCCAGGTTCAAGGGCATCTTCCTACATCGAAAACATGCATGAGAAACCCAGAAGATGGTACACCGTGTGATCGGGAAAGGTTTCCAAAACGCACCTCATTTCTCATCTCCTTGTGTTCGTGTTCGCCATTCCAGCCGCTTTACTAGCAATCTCCCTCCTTGGAGAATCAGCACCTTTATCCTCCTGTTCCGTACAGGTTGCAATTTGTCCTGAGGATGAACGGGAAGAGGGGGAACCAATGAGAGACTAGCTCTAGGTGTTGGGACAGGCACAGGTCACTCTATTTTCCCATCAGGAAGAAGAATTAACCACAGGCTCAGCCTGCCGCCCGTGACCAGAATAGGGCCTGAAGCAATCCTGTGCTTTTGCGGCCAGCTCCCAAGAAAGCGAGTTGAAAAATGGAGCTCAGGGGCACTGCAATTCACAAACCTGCAGACTTATAAATGATCACTCTCGTCCACAAATATATTGAGGGAAGGCAACGAAAAGGATTTGAAAGCAAGGCCGAATTGCAGGAAACAGATTTCAGGAGGCAGATTCGAATCGCCTTTAAAGCACAGGAAAAGCCGCAAAACCTCGACAATGATGCCGTTGGCCAAAAAGGGCGTATGCGTTTTTTTCTGAATGTATTCAGTAAAAAACGCATACACCCTTTTTGGCCAACAAAGCAACCTGGAAAGGCCAATCAGCGCTACAAAGAAGTCTCTCTTCCCATCGGTCAAAAGGGCCATGCTGAATAAAGTGTCAAAACCAGAAATGCAGGACAGGCCATGGAGAAACGGGAGCCTGGCTACGCTGATGGGCGGGATGTAAATTGCCAACAGCCACTCTGGACAAGTGTACGGTATGTCTTGAAACATCGAAAAAACTGAGCTTAGAGGGCATAGGGCACTGCCACTCATGAGCGTATAAATTGGGAAAACTAAAAATCAGTAAGACACAGGCACCCCAAAGTTTAGGGCTGCTCTGTTGACAAGAACCTCCATTTCGTTACACCTTAAATATCCCAGGAAAGAGAAAAATGGATAAAGAAGTTGTGGTCCATATGTACAATGGAATATCACTCAGCCATGAAATCAACGTCATAAGGCTAGTAGCAGCATGATGAGTGGATTTAGGTACGACGATTCTAAGTGAAATAAGTCACACAGGAAAAGACACTTATCATAAGATATCAGTTATAGAGGGAATGTAAAAACCGCTACCCTTGAACTGCATTACAAAACAGAACAGAGTCACACGTTTAGAAAACACACTATGGCTGCTTAACGGGAAAGGTGAGGTGGGGTGATGCATAAAACAAATGTTTCAAATTAGCTCAGATACTGTTCCATAAACCCAATATGTAATAGACAAGACCTACTGCTTGCTCAGTGAATTGGACTCAACACCCCCTATTCACCGCCCAAGAATATATCTGACTAGTAAGAATCTTAAAACCTATGTATTGATATCTCTCTGTAAGTGAGTCAAGGTGGTGTAAAGCGGCATAAACACAGCAGTGAAAAGCAGCTAAACCCCATTATAAAAATCAATTACTTTTAAAAACCCGTGAAACAAAGACAGTAAAAGAGAGAACAATTCTTACAAAATTCCTTCAGGGGCTGTGATGCCACCTGGATTGACCATATCTAGACCCACAGCTGATTGAGACATAAGGGTGGACACTCTTGGGGCTGAGAGGTTTGGTGAGGTTGGGTGAGGAAACGCAGACCCTTTAAAGTAATACTGCGTGGTACCCATCCCATGGGTCCCAAATCTCCAGGTTCAAGGGCATCTTCCTACATCGAAAACATGCATGAGAAACCCAGAAGATGGTACACCGTGTGATCGGGAAAGGTTTCTTAAACGCACCTCATTTCTCATCTCCTTGTGCTCGGGTTCGCCATTCCAGCCACTTTACTAGAAATCTCCCTCCTTGAAGAATCAGCACCTTTAACCTCCTGTTCCGTACAGGTTGCAAATTGTCCTGAGGATGAACGGGAAGAGGGGGAACCAATGAGAGACTAGCTCTAGGTGTTGGGACAGGCACAGGTCACTCTATTTTCCCATAGGAAGAAGAATTAACCACAGGCTCAGCCTGCCGCCCGGGAACAGAATAGGGCCTGAAGCAATCCTGCGCTTTTGCGGCCAGCTCCCAAGAAAGCGAGTTGAAAAATGGAGCTCAGGGGCACTGCAATTCACAAACCTGCAGACTTATAAATGATAACTCTCGTCCACAAATATATTGAGGGAGGGCAACGAAGAGGATTTGAAAGCAAGCCAGAATTGCAGGAAATAGATTTCAGGAGGGAGATTCGAATCGCCTTTAAAGCACAGGAAAAGCACAAAACCTCGACAATGATGCCCTTGGCCAAAAAGGGCGTATGCGTTTTTTCCTGAATATATTCAGGAAAAAACGCATACGCCCTTTTTGGCCAACCAAGCAACCTGGAAAGGCAAATCAGCGCTACAAAGAAGTCTCGCGTCCCATCGGTCAAAAAGAACATGCTGCATAAATTGTCAAAACCAGAAATGCAGGACAGGCCATGGAGAAACGGGAGCCTGGCTACGCTGATGGGCAGGATGTAAATTGCCAACAGTCACTCTGGAGAAGTGTACGGTGTGTCCTGAAACATCTAAAAAACTCAGCCTAGAGAGCATAGGGAACTTCCACTCACGGGCGTATAAATTGGGAAAACTAAAAATCAGCAAGACACAGGCACCACAAAGTTTAGGGCTGCTCTGTTGACAAGAACCTCCACTTCGTTACACCTTAAATATCCCAGGAAAGAGAAAAATGGATAAAGAAGTTGTGGTCCTTATGTACAATGGAATATCACTCAGCCATGAAATCAACGTCATAAGGCTAGGAGCAGCAAGATGAGTGGATTTAGGTACGACAATTCTAAGTGAAATAAGTCACACAGAAAAAGACACTTATCATAAGATATCACTTATAGAGGGAACGTAAAAACCGCTACCCTTGAACTGAATTACAAAACAGAACAGAGTCACACGTTTAGAAAACACACTATGGCTGCTTAACGGGAAAGGTGAGGCGGGGTGATGCATAAAACAAGGGTTTCAAATTAGCTCAGATACCGTTCCATAAACCGAATAGGTAACAGACAAGACCTACTCCTTGCTCAGTGAATTGGACTCAACACCCCCTATTCACCACCCAAGAATATATCTGACTAGTAAGAATCTTAAAACCTATGTATTTATATCTCTCTGTAAGTGAGTCTAGTGGGTGTAAAGCGGCAGAAACACAGCAGTGAAAAGCAGCTAAACACCATTATAAAAATAAATTACTTTTAAAAACCCGTGAAACAAAGACAGTGAAGGAGAGAGAAATTCTTACAAAATTCCTTCAGGGGCTGTGATGCCACCTGGATTGACCATATCTAGACCCACAGCTGATTGAGACATAAGGGTGGACACTCTTGGGGCTGAGAGGTTTGGTGAGGTTGGGTGAGGAAATGCAGACCCTTAAAAGTAATACTGCGTGGTACCCATCCCATGGGTCCCAAATCTCCAGGTTCAAGGGCATCTTCCTACATCGAAAACACGCATGAGAAACCCAGAAGATGGTACACCGTGTGATCGGGAAAGGTTTCTTAAACGCACCTCATTTCTCATCTCCTTGTGCTCGGGTTCGCCATTCCAGCCACTTTACTAGAAATCTCCCTCCTTGGAGAATCAGCACTTTTAACCTCCTGTTCCGTACAGGTTGCAATTTGTCCTGAGGATGAACGGGAAGAGGGGGAACCAATGAGAGACTAGCTCTAGGTGTTGGGACAGGCACAGGTCCCTCTATTTTCCCATAGGAAGAAGAATTAACCACAGGCTCAGCCTGCCGCCCGGGACCAGAATAGGGCCTGAAGCAATCCTGTGCTTTTGCGGCCAGCTCCCAAGAAAGCAAGTTGAAAAATGGAGCTCAGGGGCACTGCAATTCACAAACCTGCAGACTTATAAATGATAACTCTCGTCCACAAAAGTACTGAGGGAAGGCAACGAAGAGGATTTGAAAGAAAGGCAGAATTGCAGGAAACAGATTTCAGGAGGGAGATTCGAATCGCCTTTAAAGCACAGGAAAAGCGGCAAAACCTCGACAATGATGCCCTTGACCAAAAAGGACGTATGCGTTTTTTCCTGAATATATTCAGGAAAAAACGCATACGCCCTTTTTGGCCAACCAAGCAACCTGGAAAGGCAAATCAGCGCTACAAAGAAGTCTCGCGTCCCATCGGTCAAAAGGACCATGCTGCATAAATTGTCAAAACCAGAAATGCAGGACAGGCCATGGAGAAACGGGAGCCTGGCTACGCTGATGGGCAGGATGTAAATTGCCAACAGCCACTCTGGAGAAGTGTACGGTGTGTCCTGTAACATCTAAAAAACTCAGCCTTGAGAGCATAGGGAACTTCCACTCATGGGCGTATAAATTGGGAAAACTAAAAATCAGCAAGACACAGGCACCACAAAGTTTAGGGCTGCTCTGTTGACAAGAACCTCCACTTCGTTACACCTTAAATATCCCAGGAAAGAGAAAAATGGATAAAGAAGTTGTTATCCTTATGTACAATGGAATATCACTCAGCCATGAAATCAACGTCATAAGGCTAGGAGCAGCAAGATGAGTGGATTTAGGTACGACGATTCTAAGTGAAATAAGTCACACAGAAAAAGACACTTATCATAAGATATCACTTATAGAGGGAACGTAAAAACCGCTACCCTTGAACTGAATTACAAAACAGAACAGAGTCACACGTTTAGAAAACACACTATGGCTGCTTAACGGGAAAGGTGAGGCGGGGTGATGCATAAAACAAGGGTTTCAAATTAGCTCAGATACCGTTCCATAAACCGAATAGGTAATAGACAAGACCTACTCCTTGCTCAGTGAATTGGACTCAACACCCCCTATTCACCACCCAAGAATATATCTGACTAGTAAGAATCTTAAAACCTATGTATTGATATCTCTCTGTAAGTGAGTCTAGTGGGTGTAAAGCGGCAGAAACACAGCAGTGAAAAGCAGCTAAACCCCATTATAAAAATAAATTACTTTTAAAAACCCGTGAAACAAAGACAGTGAAAGAGAGAGAAATTCTTACAAAATTCCTTCAGGGGCTGTGATGCCACCTGGATTGACGATATCTAGACCCACAGCTGATTGAGACATAAGAGTGGACACTCTTGTGGCTGAGAGGTTTGGTGAGGTTGGGTGAGGAAACGCAGACCCTTTAAAGTAATACTGCGTGGTACCCATCCCATGGGTCCCAAATCTCCAGGTTCAAGGGCATCTTCCTACATCGAAAACATGCATGAGAAACCCAGAAGATGGTACACCGTGTGATCGGGAAAGGTTTCCAAAACGCACCTCATTTCTCATCTCCTTGTGTTCGTGTTCGCCATTCCAGCCGCTTTACTAGCAATCTCCCTCCTTGGAGAATCAGCACCTTTATCCTCCTGTTCCGTACAGGTTGCAATTTGTCCTGAGGATGAACGGGAAGAGGGGGAACCAATGAGAGACTAGCTCTAGGTGTTGGGACAGGCACAGGTCACTCTATTTTCCCATCAGGAAGAAGAATTAACCACAGGCTCAGCCTGCCGCCCGTGACCAGAATAGGGCCTGAAGCAATCCTGTGCTTTTGCGTCCAGCTCCCAAGAAAGCGAGTTGAAAAATGGAGCTCAGGGGCACTGCAATTCACAAACCTGCAGACTTATAAATGATCACTCTCGTCCACAAATATATTGAGGGAAGGCAACGAAAAGGATTTGAAAGCAAGGCAGAATTGCAGGAAACAGATTTCAGGAGGCAGATTCGAATCGCCTTTAAAGCACAGGAAAAGCCGCAAAACCTCGACAATGATGCCGTTGGCCAAAAAGGGCGTATGCGTTTTTTTCTGAATGTATTCAGTAAAAAACGCATACACCCTTTTTGGCCAACAAAGCAACCTGGAAAGGCCAATCAGCGCTACAAAGAAGTCTCTCTTCCCATCGGTCAAAAGGGCCATGCTGAATAAAGTGTCAAAACCAGAAATGCAGGACAGGCCATGGAGAAACGGGAGCCTGGCTACGCTGATGGGCGGGATGTAAATTGCCAACAGCCACTCTGGACAAGTGTACGGTATGTCTTGAAACATCGAAAAAACTGAGCTTAGAGGGCATAGGGCACTGCCACTCATGAGCGTATAAATTGGGAAAACTAAAAATCAGTAAGACACAGGCACCCCAAAGTTTAGGGCTGCTCTGTTGACAAGAACCTCCATTTCGTTACACCTTAAATATCCCAGGAAAGAGAAAAATGGATAAAGAAGTTGTGGTCCATATGTACAATGGAATATCACTCAGCCATGAAATCAACGTCATAAGGCTAGTAGCAGCATGATGAGTGGATTTAGGTACGACGATTCTAAGTGAAATAAGTCACACAGGAAAAGACACTTATCATAAGATATCAGTTATAGAGGGAATGTAAAAACCGCTACCCTTGAACTGCATTACAAAACAGAACAGAGTCACACGTTTAGAAAACACACTATGGCTGCTTAACGGGAAAGGTGAGGGGGGGTGATGCATAAAACAAGGGTTTCAAATTAGCTCAGATACCGTTCCATAAACCCAATAGGTAATAGACAAGACCTACTCCTTGCTCAGTGAATTGGACTCAACACCCCCTATTCACCACCCAAGAATATATCTGACTAGTAAGAATCTTAAAACCTATGTATTGATATCTCTCTGTAAGTGAGTCAAGTGGGTGTAAAGCGGCATAAACACAGCAGTGAAAAGCAGCTAAACCCCATTATAAAAATCAATTACTTTTAAAAACCCGTGAAACAAAGACTGTAAAAGAGAGAACAATTCTTACAAAATTCGTGCAGGGGCTGTGATGCCACCTGGATTGACCATATCTAGACCCACAGCTGATTGAGACATAAGGGTGGACACTCTTGGGGCTGAGAGGTTTGGTGAGGTTGGGTGAGCAAACGCAGACCCTTTAAAGTAATACTGCGTGGTACCCATCCCATGGGTCCCAAATCTCCAAGTTCAAGGGCATCTTCCTACATCGAAAACATGCATGAGAAACCCAGAAGATGGTACACCGTGTGATCGGGAAAGGTTTCCAAAACGCACCTCATTTCTCATCTCCTTGTGCTCGGGTTCGCCATTCCAGCCGCTTTACTAGCAATCTCCCTCCTTGGAGAATCAGAACCTTAAACCTCCTGTTCCGTACAGGTTGCAATTTGTCCTGAGGATGAACGGGAAGAGGGGGAACCAATGAGAGACTATCTCTAGGTGGTGGGACAGGCACAGGTCACTTTATTTTCCCATCAGGAAGAACAATTAACCACAGGCTCAGCCTGCCGCATGGGACCAGAATAGGGCCTGAAGCAATCCTGCGCTTTTGCGGCCAGCTCCCAAGAAAGCGAGTTGAAAAATGGAGCTCAGGGGCACTGCAATTCACAAACCTGCAGACTTATAAAAGATCACTCTTGTCCACAAATATATTGAGGGAAGGCAACGAAGAGGATTTGAAAGCAAGGCAGAATTGCAGGAAACAGATTTCAGGAGGGAGATTCGAATCGCCTTTAAAGCACAGGAAAAGTGGCAAAACCTCGACAATGATGCCCTTGGCCAAAAAGGGCGTATGCGTTTTTTCCTGAATATATTCAGGAAAAAACGCATACGCCCTTTTTGGCCAACCAAGCAACCTGGAAAGGCAAATCAGAGCTACAAAGAAGTCTCGCTTCCCATCGGTCAAAAGGGCCATGCTGAATAAAGTGTCAAAACCAGAAATGCAGGACAGCCCATGGAGAAAGCGGAGCCTGGATACGCTGATGGGCGGGATGTAAATTGCCAACAGCCACTCTGGAGAAGTGTACGGTGTGTCCTGAAACATCTAAAAAACTCAGCTTAGAGAACATAGGGCACTTTCACTCATGGGTGTATAAATTGGGAAAACTAAAAATCAGCAAGACACAGGCACCCCAAAGGTTAGGGCTGCTCTGTTGACAAGAACCTCCACTTCGTTACACCTTAAATATCCCAGGAAAGAGAAAAATGGATAAAGAAGTTGTGGTCCTTATGTACAATGGAATATCACTCAGCCATGAAATCAACGTCATAAGGCTAGTAGCAGCATGATGAGTGGATTTAGGTACGACGATTCTAAGTGAAATAAGTCACACAGGAAAAGACACTTATCATAAGATATCAGTTATAGAGGGAATGTAAAAACCGCTACCCTTGAACTGCATTACAAAACAGAACAGAGTCACACGTTTAGAAAACACACTATGGCTGCTTAACGGGAAAGGTGAGGGGGGGTGATGCATAAAACAAGGGTTTCAAATTAGCTCAGATACCGTTCCATAAACCCAATAGGTAATAGACAAGACCTACTCCTTGCTCAGTGAATTGGACTCAACACCCCCTATTCACCACCCAAGAATATATCTGACTAGTAAGAATCTTAAAACCTATGTATTGATAGCTCTCTGTAAGTGAGTCAAGTGGGTGTAAAGCGGCAGAAACACAGCAGTGAAAAGCAGCTAAACCCCATTATAAAAATCAATTACTTTTAAAAACCCGTGAAACAAAGACAGTGAAAGAGAGAGAAATTCTTACAAAATTCCTTCAGGGACTGTGATGCCACCTGGATTAACCATATCTAGACCCACAGCTGATTGAGACATAAGGGTGGACACTCTTGGGGCTGAGAGGTTTGGTGAGGTTGGGTGAGGAAATGCAGACCCTTAAAAGTAATACTGCGTGGTCCCCATCCCATGGGTCCCAAATCTCCAGGTTCAAGGGCATCTTCCTACATCGAAAACACGCATGAGAAACCCAGAAGATGGTACACCGTGTGATCGGGAAAGGTTTCTTAAACGCACCTCATTTCTCAAATCCTTGTGCTCGGGTTCGCCATTCCAGCCACTTTACTAGAAATCTCCCTCCTTGGAGAATCAGCATTTTAACCTCCTGTTCCGTACAGGTTGCAATTTGTCCTGAGGATGAACGGGAAGAGGGGGAACCAATGAGAGACTAGCTCTAGGTGTTGGGACAGGCACAGGTCCCTCTATTTTCCCATAGGAAGAAGAATTAACCACAGGCTCAGCCTGCCGCCCGGGACCAGAATAGGGCCTGAAGCAATCCTGCGCTTTTGCGGCCAGCTCCCAAGAAAGCGAGTTGAAAAATGGAGCTCAGGGGCACTGCAATTCACAAACCTGCAGACTTATAAATGATAACTCTCGTCCACAAAAGTACTGAGGGAAGGCAACGAAGAGGATTTGAAAGAAAGGCAGAATTGCAGGAAACAGATTTCAGGAGGGAGATTCGAATCGCCTTTAAAGCACAGGAAAAGCGGCAAAACCTCGACAATGATGCCCTTGACCAAAAAGGGCGTATGCGTTTTTTCCTGAATATATTCAGGAAAAAACGCATACGCCCTTTTTGGCCAACCAAGCAACCTGGAAAGGCAAATCAGCGCTACAAAGAAGTCTCGCGTCCCATCGGTCAAAAGGACCATGCTGCATAAATTGTCAAAACCAGAAATGCAGGACAGGCCATGGAGAAAGCGGAGCCTGGATACGCTGATGGGCGGGATGTAAATTGCCAACAGCCACTCTGGAGAAGTGTACGGTGTGTCCTGAAACATCTAAAAAACTCAGCTTAGAGAGCATAGGGCACTTTCACTCATGGGTGTATAAATTGTGAAAACTAAAAATCAGCAAGACACAGGCACCCCAAAAGTTAGGGCTGCTCTGATGACAAGAACCTCCACTTCGTTACACCTTAAATATCCCAGGAAAGAGAAAAATGGATAAAGAAGTTGTGGTCCTTATGTACAATGGAATATCACTCAGCCATGAAATCAACGTCATAAGGCTAGTAGCAGCATGATGAGTGGATTTAGGTACGACGATTCTAAGTGAAATAAGTCACACAGAAAAAGACACTTATCATAAGATATCACTTATAGAGGGAATGTAAAAACCGCTACCCTTGAACTGAATTACAAACCAGAACAGAGTCACACGTTTAGAAAACACACTATGTCTGCTTAACGGGAAAGGTGAGGTGGGGTGGTGCATAAAAGAAGGGTTTCAAATTACTTCAGATACCGTTCCATAAACCCAATAGGTAATAGACAAGACCTACTCCTTGCTCAGTGAATTGGACTCAACACCCCCTATTCACCACCCAAGAATATATCTGACTAGTAAGAATCTTAAAACCTATGTATTGATATCTCTCTGTAAGTGAGTCAAGTGGGTGTAAAGCGGCAGAAACACAGCAGTGAAAAGCAGCTAAACCCCATTATAAAAGTAAATTACTTTTAAAAACCCGTGAAACAAAGACAGTGAAAGAGAGAGAAATTCTTACAAAATTCCTTCAGGGGCTGTGATGCCATCTGGATTGACCATATCTAGACCCACAGCTGATTGAGACATAAGGGTGGGCACTCTTGGGGCTGAGAGGTTTGGTGAGGTTGGGTGAGGAAACGCAGACCCTTTAAAGTAATACTGCGTGGTACCCATCCCATGGGTCCCAAATCTCCAGGTTCAAGGGCATCTTCCTACATCGAAAACATGCATGAGAAACCCAGAAGATGGTACACCGTGTGATCGGGAAAGGTTTCTTAAACGCACCTCAGTTCTCATCTCCTTGTGCTCGGATTCGCCATTCCAGCCACTTTACTAGAAATCTCCCTCCTTGAAGAATCAGCACCTTTAACCTCCTGTTCCGTACAGGTTGCAATTTGTCCTGAGGATGAACGGGAAGAGGGGGAACCAATGAGAGACTAGCTCTAGGTGTTGGGACAGGCACAGGTCACTCTATTTTCCCATCAGGAAGAAGAATTAACCACAGGCTCAGCCAGCCGCCCGGGACCAGAATAGGGCCTGAAGCAATCCTGTGCTTTTGCGGCCAGCTCCCAAGAAAACGAGGTGAAAAATGGAGCTCAGGGGCACTGCAATTCACAAACCTGCAGACTTATAAATGATCACTCTCGACCACAAATATATTGAGGGAAGGCAACGAAGAGGATTTGAAAGCAAGGCAGAATTGCAGGAAACAGATTTCAGGAGGCAGATTCGAATCGCCTTTAAAGCACAGGAAAAGCCGCAAAACCTCGACAATGATGCCGTTGGCGAAAAAGGGCGTATGCGTTTTTTCCTGAATATATTCAGGAAAAAACGCATACGCCCTTTTTGGCCAACCAAGCAACCTGGAAAGGCCAATCAGCACTACAAAGAAGTCTCGCTTCCCATCGGTCAAAAGGGCCATGCTGAATAAAGTGTCAAAACCAGAAATGCAGGACAGCCCATGGAGAAAGCGGAGCCTGGATACGCTGATGGGCGGGATGTAAATTGCCAACAGCCACTCTGGAGAAGTGTACAGTGTGTCCTGAAACATCTAAAAAACTCAGCTTAGAGAACATAGGGCACTTTCACTCATGGGTGTATAAATTGGGAAAACTAAAAATCAGCAAGACACAGGCACCCCAAAGGTTAGGGCTGCTCTGTTGACAAGAACCTCCACTTCGTTACACCTTAAATATCCCAGGAAAGAGAAAAATGGATAAAGAAGTTGTGGTCCTTATGTACAATGGAATATCACTCAGCCATGAAATCAACGTCATAAGGCTAGTAGCAGCATGATGAGTGGATTTAGGTACGACGATTCTAAGTGAAATAAGTCACACAGAAAAAGACACTTATCATAAGATATCACTTATAGAGGGAATGTAAAAACCGCTACCCTTGAACTGAATTACAAACCAGAACAGAGTCACACGTTTAGAAAACACACTATGTCTGCTTAACGGGAAAGGTGAGGTGGGGTGGTGCATAAAAGAAGGGTTTCAAATTACTTCAGATATCGTTCCATAAACCCAATAGGTAATAGACAAGACCTACTCCTTGCTCAGTGAATTGGACTCAACACCCCCTATTCACCACCCAAGAATATATCTGACTAGTAAGAATCTTAAAACCTATGTATTGATATCTCTCTGTAAGTGAGTCAAGTGGGTGTAAAGCGGCAGAAACACAGCAGTGAAAAGCAGCTAAACCCCATTATAAAAGTAAATTACTTTTAAAAACCCGTGAAACAAAGACAGTGAAAGAGAGAGAAATTCTTACAAAATTCCTTCAGGGGCTGTGATGCCATCTGGATTGACCATATCTAGACCCACAGCTGATTGAGACATAAGGGTGGGCACTCTTGGGGCTGAGAGGTTTGGTGAGGTTGGGTGAGGAAACGCAGACCCTTTAAAGTAATACTGCGTGGTACCCATCCCATGGGTCCCAAATCTCCAGGTTCAAGGGCATCGTCCTACATCGAAAACATGCATGAGAAACCCAGAAGATGGTACACCGTGTGATCGGGAAAGGTTTCTTAAACGCACCTCATTTCTCATCTCCTTGTGCTCGGGTTCGCCATTCCAGCCACTTTAATAGAAATCTCCCTCCTTGAAGAATCAGCACCTTTAACCTCCTGTTCCGTACAGGTTGCAAATTGTCCTGAGGATGAACGGGAAGAGGGGGAACCAATGAGAGACTAGCTCTAGGTGTTGGGACAGGCACAGGTCACTCTATTTTCCCATAGGAAGAAGAATTAACCACAGGCTCAGCCTGCCGCCCGGGACCAGAATAGGGCCTGAAGCAATCCTGCGCTTTTGCGGCCAGCTCCCAAGAAAGCGAGTTGAAAAATGGAGCTCAGGGGCACTGCAATTCACAAACCTGCAGACTTATAAATGATAACTCTCGTCCACAAATATATTGAGGGAGGGCAACGAAGAGGATTTGAAAGCAAGCCAGAATTGCAGGAAATAGATTTCAGGAGGGAGATTCAAATCGCCTTTAAAGCACAGGAAAAGCACAAAACCTCGACAATGATGCCCTTGGCCAAAAAGGGCGTAAGCGTTTTTTCCTGAATATATTCAGGAAAAAACGCATACGCCCTTTTTGGCCAACCAAGCAACCTGGAAAGGCAAATCAGCGCTACAAAGAAGTCTCGCGTCCCATCGGTCAAAAGGACCATGCTGCATAAATTGTCAAAACCAGAAATGCAGGACAGGCCATGGAGAAACGGGAGCCTGGCTACGCTGATGGGCGGGATGTAAATTGCCAACAGCCACTCTGGAGAAGTGTACGGTGTGTCCTGAAACATCTAAAAAACTCAGCCTAGAGAGCATAGGGAACTTCCACTCACGGGCGTATAAATTGGGAAAACTAAAAATCAGCAAGACACAGGCACCACAAAGTTTAGGGCTGCTCTGTTGACAAGAACCTCCACTTCGTTACACCTTAAATATCCCAGGAAAGAGAAAAATGGATAAAGAAGTTGTGGTCCTTATGTACAATGGAATATCACTCAGCCATGAAATCAACGTCATAAGGCTAGGAGCAGCAAGATGAGTGGATTTAGGTACGACGATTCTAAGTGAAATAAGTCACACAGAAAAAGACACTTATCATAAGATATCACTTATAGAGGGAACGTAAAAACCGCTACCCTTGAACTGAATTACAAAACAGAACAGAGTCACACGTTTAGAAAACACACTATGGCTGCTTAACGGGAAAGGTGAGGCGGGGTGATGCATAAAACAAGGATTTCAAATTAGCTCAGATACCGTTCCATAAACCGAATAGGTAATAGACAAGACCTACTCCTTGCTCAGTGAATTGGACTCAACACCCCCTATTCACCACCCAAGAATATATCTGACTAGTAAGAATCTTAAAACCTATGTATTGATATCTCTCTGTAAGTGAGTCTAGTGGGTGTAAAGCGGCAGAAACACAGCAGTGAAAAGCAGCTAAACACCATTATAAAAATAAATTACTTTTAAAAACCCGTGAAACAAAGACAGTGAAAGAGAGAGAAATTCTTACAAAATTCCTTCAGGGGCTGTGATGCCACCTGGATTGACCATATCTAGACCCACAGCTGATTGAGACATAAGAGTGGACACTCTTGTGGCTGAGAGGTTTGGTGAGGTTGGGTGTGGAAACGCAGACCCTTTAAAGTAATACTGCGTGGTACCCATCCCATGGGTCCCAAATCTCCAGGTTCAAGGGCATCTTCCTACATCGAAAACATGCATGAGAAACCCAGAAGATGGTACACCGTGTGATCGGGAAAGGTTTCTTAAACGCACCTCATTTCTCATCTCCTTGTGCTCGGGTTCGCCATTCCAGCCACTTTACTAGAAATCTCCCTCCTTGGAGAATCAGCACTTTTAACCTCCTGTTCCGTACAGGTTGCAATTTGTCCTGAGGATGAACGGGAAGAGGGGGAACCAATGAGAGACTAGCTCTAGGTGTTGGGACAGGCACAGGTCCCTCTATTTTCCCATAGGAAGAAGAATTAACCACAGGCTCAGCCTGCCGCCCGGGACCAGAATAGGGCCTGAAGCAATTCTGCGCTTTTGCGGCCAGCTCCCAAGAAAGCGAGTTGAAAAATGGAGCTCAGGGGCACTGCAATTCACAAACCTGCAGACTTATAAATGATAACTCTCGTCCACAAATATATTGAGGGAAGGCAACGAAGAGGATTTCAAAGCAAGGCAGAATTGCAGGAAACAGATTTCAGGAGGGAGATTCGAATCGCCTTTAAAGCACAGGAAAAGCGGCAAAACCTCGACAATGATGCCCTTGGCCAAAAAGGGCGTATGCGTTTTTTCCTGAATGTATTCAGGAAAAAACGCATACGCCCTTTTTGGCCAACCAAGCAACCTGGAAAGGCAAATCAGCGCTACAAAGAAGTCTCGCTTCCCATTGGTCAAAAGGACCATGCTGAATAAAGTGTCAAAACCAGAAATGCAGGACAGGCCATGGAGAAACGGGAGCCTGGCTACGCTGATGGGCGGGATGTAAATTGCCAACAGCCACTCTGGAGAAGTGTACGGTGTGTCCTGAAACATCTAATAAACTCAGCCTAGAGAGCATAGGGAACTTCCACTCACGGGCGTATAAATTGGGAAAACTAAAAATCAGCAAGACACAGGCACCACAAAGTTTAGGGCTGCTCTGTTGACAAGAACCTCCACTTCGTTACACCTTAAATATCCCAGGAAAGAGAAAAATGGATAAAGAAGTTGTGGTCTTTATGTACAATGGAATATCACTAAGCCATGAAATCAACGTCATAAGGCTAGTAGCAGCAAGATGAGTGGATTTAGGTACGACGATTCTAAGTGAAATAAGTCACACAGAAAAAGGCACTTATCATAAGATATCACTTATAGAGGGAACGTAAAAACCGCTACCCTGGAACTGAATTACAAAACAGAACAGAGTCACACGTTTAGAAAACACACTATGGCTGCTTAACGGGAAAGGTGAGGGGGGGTGATGCATAAAACAAGGGTTTCAAATTAGATCAGATACCGTTCCATAAACCCAATAGGTAATAGACAAGACCTACTCCTTGCTCAGTGAATTGGACTCAACACCCCCTATTCACCACCCAAGAATATATCTGACTAGTAAGAATCTTAAAACCTATGTATTGATAGCTCTCTGTAAGTGAGTCAAGTGGGTGTAAAGCGGCAGAAACACAGCAGTGAAAAGCAGCTAAACCCCATTATAAAAATCAATTACTTTTAAAAACCCGTGTAACAAAGACAGTGAAAGAGAGAGAAATTCTTACAAAATTCCTTCAGGGACTGTGATGCCACCTGGATTAACCATATCTAGACCCACAGCTGATTGAGACATAAGGGTGGACACTCTTGGGGCTGAGAGGTTTGGTGAGGTTGGGTGAGGAAATGCAGACCCTTAAAAGTAATACTGCGTGGTACCCATCCCATGGGTCCCAAATCTCCAGGTTCAAGGGCATCTTCCTACATCGAAAACACGCATGAGAAACCCAGAAGATGGTACACCGTGTGATCGGAAAAGGTTTCTTAAACGCACCTCATTTCTCATCTCCTTGTGCTCGGGTTCGCCATTCCAGCCACTTTACTAGAAATCTCCCTCCTTGGAGAATCAGCATTTTAACCTCCTGTTCCGTACAGGTTGCAATTTGTCCTGAGGATGAACGGGAAGAGGGGGAACCAATGAGAGACTAGCTCTAGGTGTTGGGACAGGCACAGGTCCCTCTATTTTCCCATAGGAAGAAGAATTAACCACAGGCTCAGCCTGCCGCCCGGGACCAGAATAGGGCCTGAAGCAATCCTGCGCTTTTGCGGCCAGCTCCCAAGAAAGCGAGTTGAAAAATGGAGCTCAGGGGCACTGCAATTCACAAACCTGCAGACTTATAAATGATAACTCTCGTCCACAAAAGTACTGAGGGAAGGCAACGAAGAGGATTTGAAAGAAAGGCAGAATTGCAGGAAACAGATTTCAGGAGGGAGATTCGAATCGCCTTTAAAGCACAGGAAAAGCGGCAAAACCTCGACAATGATGCCCTTGACCAAAAAGGGCGTATGCGTTTTTTCCTGAATATATTCAGGAAAAAACGCATACGCCCTTTTTGGCCAACCAAGCAACCTGGAAAGGCAAATCAGCGCTACAAAGAAGTCTCGCGTCCCATCGGTCAAAAGGACCATGCTGCATAAATTGTCAAAACCAGAAATGCAGGACAGGCCATGGAGAAACGGGAGCCTGGCTACGCTGATGGGCAGGATGTAAATTGCCAACAGCCACTCTGGAGAAGTGTACGGTGTGTCCTGTAACATCTAAAAAACTCAGCCTTGAGAGCATAGGGAACTTCCACTCATGGGCGTATAAATTGGGAAAACTAAAAATCAGCAAGACACAGGCACCACAAAGTTTAGGGCTGCTCTGTTGACAAGAACCTCCACTTCGTTACACCTTAAATATCCCAGGAAAGAGAAAAATGGATAAAGAAGTTGTTATCCTTATGTACAATGGAATATCACTCAGCCATGAAATCAACGTCATAAGGCTAGGAGCAGCAAGATGAGTGGATTTAGGTACGACGATTCTAAGTGAAATAAGTCACACAGAAAAAGACACTTATCATAAGATATCACTTATAGAGGGAACGTAAAAACCGCTACCCTTGAACTGAATTACAAAACAGAACAGAGTCACACGTTTAGAAAACACACTATGGCTGCTTAACGGGAAAGGTGAGGCGGGGTGATGCATAAAACAAGGGTTTCAAATTAGCTCAGATACCGTTCCATAAACCGAATAGGTAATAGACAAGACCTACTCCTTGCTCAGTGAATTGCACTCAACACCCCCTATTCACCACCCAAGAATATATCTGACTAGTAAGAATCTTAAAACCTATGTATTGATATCTCTCTGTAAGTGAGTCTAGTGGGTGTAAAGCGGCAGAAACACAGCAGTGAAAAGCAGCTAAACCCCATTATAAAAATAAATTACTTTTAAAAACCCGTGAAACAAAGACAGTGAAAGAGAGAGAAATTCTTACAAAATTCCTTCAGGGGCTGTGATGCCACCTGGATTGACCATATCTAGACCCACAGCTGATTGAGACATAAGAGTGGACACTCTTGTGGCTGAGAGGTTTGGTGAGGTTGGGTGAGGAAACGCAGACCCTTTAAATTAATACTGCGTGGTACCCATCCCATGGGTCCCAAATCTCCAGGTTCAAGGGCATCTTCCTACATCGAAAACATGCATGAGAAACCCAGAAGATGGTACACCGTGTGATCGGGAAAGGTTTCTTAAACGCACCTCATTTCTCATCTCCTTCTGCTCGGGTTCGCCATTCCAGCCGCTTTACTAGCAATCTCCCTCCTTGGAGAATCAGCACCTTTAACCTCCTGTTCCGTACAGGTTGCAATTTGTCCTGAGGATGAACGGGAAGAGGGGGAACCAATGAGAGACTAGCTCTAGGTGTTGGGACAGGCACAGGTCACTCTATTTTCCCATAGGAAGAAGAATTAACCACAGGCTCAGCCTGCCGCCCGGGACCAGAATAGGGCCTGAAGCAATCCTCCGCTTTTGCGGCCAGCTCCCAAGAAAGCGAGTTGAAAAATGGAGCTCAGGGGCACTGCAATACACAAACCTGCAGACTTATAAATGATAACTCTCGTCCACAAATATATTGAGGGAAGGCAACGAAGAGGATTGCAAAGCAAGGCAGAATTGCAGGAAACAGATTTCAGGAGCGAGATTCGAATCGCCTTTAAAGCACAGGAAAAGCGGCAAAACCTCGACAATGATGCCTTTGGCCAAAAAGGGCGTATGCGTTTTTTCCTGAATGTATTCAGGAAAAAACGCATACGCCCTTTTTGGCCAACCAAGCAACCTGGAAAGGCAAATCAGCGCTACAAAGAAGTCTCGCTTCCCATCGGTCAAAAAGACCATGCTGAATAAAGTGTCAAAACCAGAAATGCAGGACAGGCCATGGATAAACGGGAGCCTGGCTACGCTGATGGGCGGGATGTAAATTGCCAACAGCCACTCTGGAGAAGTGTACGGTGTGTCCTGAAACATCTAAAAAACTCAGCCTACAGAGCATAGGGAATTTCCACTCATGGGCGTATAAATTGGGAAAACTAAAAATCAGCAAGACACAGCCACCACAAAGTTTAGGGCTGCTCTGTTGACAAGAACCTCCACTTCGTTACACCTTAAATATCCCAGGAAAGAGAAAAATGGATAAAGAAGTTGTGGTCCTTATGTACAATGGAATATCACTAAGCCATGAAATCAACGTCATAAGGCTAGTAGCAGCAAGATGAGTGGATTTAGGTACGACGATTCTAAGTGAAATAAGTCACACAGAAAAAGACACTTATCATAAGATATCACTTATAGAGGGAATGTAAAAACCGCTACCCTTGAACTGAATTACAAAACAGAACAGAGTCACACGTTTAGAAAACACACTATGGCTGCTTAACGGGAAAGGTGAGGTGGGGTGATGCATAAAACAAGGGTTTCAAATTAGCTCAGATACCGTTCCATAAACCCAAAATTTAATAGACAAGACCTACTCCTTGCTCAGTGAATTGGACTCACCACCCCCTATTCACCACCCAAGAATATATCTGACTAGTAAGAATCTTAAAACCTATGTATTGATATCTCTCTGTAAGTGAGTCAAGTGGGTGTAAAGCGGCAGAAACACAGCAGTGAAAAGCAGCTAAAGCCCATTATAAAAATAAATTACTTTTAAAAACCAGTGAAACAAAGACAGTGAAAGAGAGAGAAATTCTTACAAAATTCCTTCAGGGGCTGTGATGCCACCTGTATTGACCATATCTAGACCCACAGCTGATTGAGACATAAGGGTGGACACTCTTGGGGCTGAGATGTTTGGTGAGGTTGGGTTAGGAAACGCAGACACTTTAAAGTAATACTGCGTGGTACCCATCCCATGGGTCCCAAATCTCTAGGTTCAAGGGCATCTTCCTACATCGAAAACATGCATGAGAAACCCAGAAGATGGTACACCGTGTGATCGGGAAAGGTTTCTTAAACGCACCTCATTTCTCATCTCCTTGTGCTCAGCTTCGCCATTCCAGCCACTTTACTAGCAATCTCCCTCCTTGGAGAATCAGGACCTTTAACCTCCTGTTCCGTACAGGTTGCAATTTGTCCTGAGGATGAACGGGAAGAGGGGGAACCAATGAGAGACTAGCTCTAGGTGTTGGGACAGGCACAGGTCCCTCTATTTTCCCATAGGAAGAAGAATTAACCACAGGCTCAGCCTGCCGCCCGGGACCAGAATAGGGCCTGAAGCAATCTTGCGCTTTTGCGGCCAGCTCCCAAGAAAGCGAGTTGAAAAATGGAGCTCAGGGGCACTGCAATTCACAAACCTGCAGACTTATAAATGATAACTCTCGTCCACAAATATATTGAGGGAAGGCAACGAAGAGGATTTGAAAGCAAGAAAGAATTGCAGGGAACAGATTTCAGGAGGGAGATTCGAATCGCCTTTAAAGCACAGGAAAAGCGGCAAAACCTAGACAATGATGCCCTTGGCCAAAAAGGGCGTATGCGTTTTTTCCTGAATATATTCAGGAAAAAACGCATACGCCCTTTTTGGCCAACCAAGCAACCTGGAAAGGCAAATCAGCGCTACAAAGAAGTCTCGCTTCCCATCGGTCAAAAGGGCAATGCTGAATAAAGTGTCAAAACCAGAAATGCAGGACAGGCCATGGAGAAACGGGAGCCTGGCTACGCTGATGGGCGGGATGTAAATTCCCAACAGCCACTCTGGAGAAGTGTACGGTATGTCCTGAAACATCTAAAAAACTGAGCTTAGAGGGCATAGGGCACTGCCACTCATGAGCGTATAAATTGGGAAAACTAAAAATCAGCAAGACACAGGCACCCCAAAGATTAAGGCTGCTCTTTTGACAAGAACCTCCATTTCGTTACACCTTAAATATCCCAGGAAAGAGAAAAATGGATAAAGAAGTTGTGGACCTTATGTACAATGGAATATCACTCAGCCATGAAATCAACTTCATAAGGCTAGTAGCAGCATGATGAGTGGATTTAGGTACGACGATTCTAAGTGAAGTAAGTCACACAGAAAAAGACACTTATCATAAGATATCACTTATAGAGGGAATGTAAAAACCGCTACCCTTGAACTGAATTACAAAACAGAACAGAGTCACACGTTTAGAAAACACAGTATGGCTGCTTAACGGGAAAGGTGAGGTGGGGTGATGCATAAAACAAGGGTTTCAATTTAGCTCAGATACCGTTCCATAAACCCAATATGTAATAGACAAGACCTACTGCTTGCTCAGTTAATTGGACTCAACATCAACTATTCACCGCCCAAGAATATATCTGACTAGTAAGAATCTTAAAACCTATGTATTGATATCTCTCTGTAAGTGAGTCAAGTGTGTTTAAAGAGGCATAAACACAGCAGTGAAAAGCAGCTAAACACCATTATAAAAATCAATTACTTTTAAAAACCCGTGAAACAAAGACAGTGAAAGAGAGAACAATTCTTACAAAATTCGTGCAGTGGCTGTGATGCCACCTAGATTGACCATATCTAGACCCACAGCTGATTGAGACATAAGGGTGGATACTCTTGGGGCTGAGAGGTTTGGTGAGGTTGTGTGAGCAAACGCAGACCCTTTAAAGTAATACTGCGTGGTACCCATCCCATGGGTCCCAAATCTCCAGGTTCAAGGGCATCTTCCTAAATCGAAAACATGAATGAGAAACCCAGAAGATGGTACACCGTGTGATCGGGAAAGGTTTCCAAAACGCACCTCATTTCTCATCTCCTTGTGCTCGTGTTCGCCATTCCAGCCGCTTTACTAGCAATCTCCCTCCTTGGAGAATCAGCACCTTTAACCTCCTGTTCCGTACAGGTTGCAATTTGTCCTGAGGATGAACGGGAAGAGGGGGAACCAATGAGAGACTAGCTCTAGGTGTTGGGACAGGCACAGGTCACTCTATTTTCCCATAGGAAGAAGAATTAACCACAGGCTCAGCCTGCCGCCCGGGACCAGAATAGGGCCTGAAGCAATCCTCCGCTTTTGCGGCCAGCTCCCAAGAAAGCGAGTTGAAAAATGGAGCTCAGGGGCACTGCAATACACAAACCTGCAGACTTATAAATGATAACTCTCGTCCACAAATATATTGAGGGAAGGCAACGAAGAGGATTGCAAAGCAAGGCAGAATTGCAGGAAACAGATTTCAGGAGCGAGATTCGAATCGCCTTTAAAGCACAGGAAAAGTGGCAAAACCTCGACAATGATGCCTTTGGCCAAAAAGGGCGTATGCGTTTTTTCCTGAATGTATTCAGGAAAAAACGCATACGCCCTTTTTGGCCAACCAAGCAACCTGGAAAGGCAAATCAGCGCTACAAAGAAGTCTCGCTTCCCATTGGTCAAAAGGACCATGCTGAATAAAGTGTCAAAACCAGAAATGCAGGACAGGCCATGGAGAAACGGGAGCCTGGCTACGCTGATGGGCGGGATGTAAATTGCCAACAGCCACTCTGGAGAAGTGTACGGTGTGTCCTGAAACATCTAATAAACTCAGCCTAGAGAGCATAGGGAACTTCCACTCACGGGCGTATAAATTGGGAAAACTAAAAATCAGCAAGACACAGGCACCACAAAGTTTAGGGCTGCTCTGTTGACAAGAACCTCCACTTCGTTACACCTTAAATATCCCAGGAAAGAGAAAAATGGATAAAGAAGTTGTGGTCTTTATGTACAATGGAATATCACTAAGCCATGAAATCAACGTCATAAGGCTAGTAGCAGCAAGATGAGTGGATTTAGGTACGACGATTCTAAGTGAAATAAGTCACACAGAAAAAGGCACTTATCATAAGATATCACTTATAGAGGGAACGTAAAAACCGCTACCCTGGAACTGAATTACAAAACAGAACAGAGTCACACGTTTAGAAAACACACTATGGCTGCTTAACGGGAAAGGTGAGGGGGGGTGATGCATAAAACAAGGGTTTCAAATTAGATCAGATACCGTTCCATAAACCCAATAGGTAATAGACAAGACCTACTCCTTGCTCAGTGAATTGGACTCAACACCCCCTATTCACCACCCAAGAATATATCTGACTAGTAAGAATCTTAAAACCTATGTATTGATAGCTCTCTGTAAGTGAGTCAAGTGGGTGTAAAGCGGCAGAAACACAGCAGTGAAAAGCAGCTAAACCCCATTATAAAAATCAATTACTTTTAAAAACCCGTGTAACAAAGACAGTGAAAGAGAGAGAAATTCTTACAAAATTCCTTCAGGGACTGTGATGCCACCTGGATTAACCATATCTAGACCCACAGCTGATTGAGACATAAGGGTGGACACTCTTGGGGCTGAGAGGTTTGGTGAGGTTGGGTGAGGAAATGCAGACCCTTAAAAGTAATACTGCGTGGTACCCATCCCATGGGTCCCAAATCTCCAGGTTCAAGGGCATCTTCCTACATCGAAAACACGCATGAGAAACCCAGAAGATGGTACACCGTGTGATCGGAAAAGGTTTCTTAAACGCACCTCATTTCTCATCTCCTTGTGCTCGGGTTCGCCATTCCAGCCACTTTACTAGAAATCTCCCTCCTTGGAGAATCAGCATTTTAACCTCCTGTTCCGTACAGGTTGCAATTTGTCCTGAGGATGAACGGGAAGAGGGGGAACCAATGAGAGACTAGCTCTAGGTGTTGGGACAGGCACAGGTCCCTCTATTTTCCCATAGGAAGAAGAATTAACCACAGGCTCAGCCTGCCGCCCGGGACCAGAATAGGGCCTGAAGCAATCCTGCGCTTTTGCGGCCAGCTCCCAAGAAAGCGAGTTGAAAAATGGAGCTCAGGGGCACTGCAATTCACAAACCTGCAGACTTATAAATGATAACTCTCGTCCACAAAAGTACTGAGGGAAGGCAACGAAGAGGATTTGAAAGAAAGGCAGAATTGCAGGAAACAGATTTCAGGAGGGAGATTCGAATCGCCTTTAAAGCACAGGAAAAGCGGCAAAACCTCGACAATGATGCCCTTGACCAAAAAGGGCGTATGCGTTTTTTCCTGAATATATTCAGGAAAAAACGCATACGCCCTTTTTGGCCAACCAAGCAACCTGGAAAGGCAAATCAGCGCTACAAAGAAGTCTCGCGTCCCATCGGTCAAAAGGACCATGCTGCATAAATTGTCAAAACCAGAAATGCAGGACAGGCCATGGAGAAACGGGAGCCTGGCTACGCTGATGGGCAGGATGTAAATTGCCAACAGCCACTCTGGAGAAGTGTACGGTGTGTCCTGTAACATCTAAAAAACTCAGCCTTGAGAGCATAGGGAACTTCCACTCATGGGCGTATAAATTGGGAAAACTAAAAATCAGCAAGACACAGGCACCACAAAGTTTAGGGCTGCTCTGTTGACAAGAACCTCCACTTCGTTACACCTTAAATATCCCAGGAAAGAGAAAAATGGATAAAGAAGTTGTTATCCTTATGTACAATGGAATATCACTCAGCCATGAAATCAACGTCATAAGGCTAGGAGCAGCAAGATGAGTGGATTTAGGTACGACGATTCTAAGTGAAATAAGTCACACAGAAAAAGACACTTATCATAAGATATCACTTATAGAGGGAATGTAAAAACCGCTACCCTTGAAATGAATTACAAAACAGAACAGAGTCACACGTTTAGAAAACACACTATGGCTGCATAACGGGAAAGGTGAGGTGGGGTGATGCATAAAACAAGAGTTTCAAATTAGCTCAGATACCGTTCCATAAACCCAATATGTAATAGACAAGACCTACTCCTTGCTCAGTGAATTGGACTCAACACCCCCTATTCACCGCCCAAGAATATATCTGACTAGTAAGAATCTTAAAACCTATGTATTGATATCTCTCTGTAAGTGAGTGAAGTGGGTGTAAAGCGGCATAAACACAGCAGTGAAAAGCAGCTAAACCCCATTATAAAAATCAATTACTTTTAAAAACCCGTGAAACAACGATAGTGAAAGAGAGAGAAATTCTTACAAAATTCGTTCAGAGGCTGTGATGCCACCTGGATTGACCATATCTAGACCCACAGCTGATTGAGACATAAGGGTGGACACTCTTGGGCCTGAGCGGTTTGGTCAGGTTGGGTGAGGAAACGCAGACCCTTTAAAGTAATACTGCGTGGTACCCATCCCATGGGTCCCAAATCTCCAGGCTCAAGGGCATCTTCCTACATCGAAAACATGCATGAGAAACCCAGAAGATGGTACACCGTGTGATCGGGAAAGGTTTCCAAAATGCACCTCATTTCTCATCTCCTTGTGCTCGTGTTCGCCATTCCAGCCGCTTTACTAGCAATCTCCCTCCTTGGAGAATCAGCACCTTTAACCTCCTGTTCCGTACAGGTTGCAATTTGTCCTGAGGATGAACGGGAAGAGGGGGAACCAATGAGAGACTAGCTCTAGGTGTTGGCACAGGCACAGGTCACTCTATTTTCCCATCAGGAAGAAGAATTAACCACAGGCTCAGCCTGCCGCCCGAGACCAGAATAGGGCCTGAAGCAATCCTGCGCTTTTGTGGCCAGCTCCCAAGAAAGCGAGTTGAAAAATGGAGCTCTGGGGCACTGCAATTCACAGTCCTGTAGAATTATAAATGGTAACTCAAGTCCAAAAATATATTGAAGGAAGGCAACGAAGAGGATTTGAAAGCAAGGCAGAATTGCAGGAAATTTATATAGTTTATATGTTAAGTGTTTATATACATTTAACATACATTAGCCTATTTAGGTTAGCCCCATAATCCTAATTTTTCCATCCTTCCACCTTTCATTTTTGTTAACCATTAGTTTGTTTTATAAGTCTGTGAGTGTCTTTTTCTGTGGAGGTATGTTCATTGGTAGCAATCTTAGGATAACTTGTATAAATGATATCATAGGATATTTGTCATTCCCTTTTGACTTACTTTACCTAATATGATTATTTCTAGGCTCATTCGTAGTCCTGAAAATGGCACTCTTCATTTTTTTCCCGAGGCTACTCTTCCATTCTCTACATATACCACTTCTTCTTTGTCAATTCATTTGTTTATGGACCTTTTTTTTGCTTCCACGTCTTGGCTATTTCAACATTGCTG
The DNA here is from genome assembly GCF_965194825.1 of Balaenoptera physalus. Lineage (NCBI taxonomy): Eukaryota > Metazoa > Chordata > Mammalia > Artiodactyla > Balaenopteridae > Balaenoptera > Balaenoptera physalus. The sequence goes on along the minus strand of NW_028125705.1, from coordinate 88,510 downwards.
CAGTGCACATTTACCTGCCTCTGTCTTTCCGATTCTGGTGGTCTTAGATTATAGGCCCAAAAGGTGCCCTGCTACAGCATCTGGTAGCTCAATTTTTACCTTTTAAAGCAGCTCCATTCAGTTTTCGTTAGTGCTGTTACCACTTTACATCCCACCAGCTGCTAGAAGGTACAAAGTTCTCTAAAACCCCTTCAGCATTTATAGTTTGTAGACGTTTTGCTGATGGTCATTTGACTGGGGTGAGCTGAAACCTTTTTGGAGGTTGGATTTCCATGTGGCTAATAATTCCTTATACTGAGCTTTAGGCATGTCCTTTTTTTCTTTTCCTCTTTTTTTTTTAAAGAGTGAGTACAACCCCTGTCTTCATATTGACTTCTTGAAAAATTTGACATGTGTTGAATTTTCTTGCCTATTCCCTACCCCAGGGCATTTTTTGAGGGGAGGTGTCATTTACAGCCCTGCAGTCCTTGTGACTATTAAGCAACCATTAGCACTGGGTTTAAAGCTGCTGTTGTGAGAAACAGCCACAAGGCGGCAGCATTATTACGTTCTCAACCCTTGTTACTAGGGCAACAGAGTCTTCCTGGAGGTAAAGTTCCGAGGTTGTATATTAGAGAAGAATGTGCGGGGACAAGCCCCCAGATTTCAGGAGGTAGATACGAATCGCCTTTAGAGCACATGAAAAACGGCAAAACGTCGACAATGATGCACTTGGCCAAAAAGGGCCTATGCGTTTTTTCCTGAATATATTCAGGAAAAAATGCACACGCCCTTTTTGGCCAACCAAGCAAGCCAGAAAGGCAAATCAGCACTACAAATAAGTCTCGCTTCACATCCGTCCAAAAGCCATCCAAAAAAGTGTAAAAACCAGAAGTGCAGGACAGGCCAGGTAGAAAAGGTAGCGTTGTTAGGCTAATGGGCGGGATGTAAATTTCCAACAGCCACTCTGGAAAAGTGCATGGTGTTTCCTAAAACATCTAAAAAACACAGCTAGAGAGCATAGGGCCCTTCCACTCGTGGACGTATAAAATGAGAAAACTAAAAATCAACAAGACACAGGCACCCCAAAGCTTAGCCCTGCTCTGTTTACAAGAACCTCCACTTCAGTACACCTTAAAAATGCCAGGATAGAGAAAAATGGATAAAGAAGTGTGGTACTTATGTACAATGGCATATCACTCAGCCATGAAATCAGTGTCAAACGGCTACTAGCAGCATGATGAGTGGATTTAGGTACGATGTTTCTCAGTGAAATAAGTCACACAGAAAAAGACACTTATCATAACATATCACTTATAGAGGGAAAGTAAAAATCGCTACCCATGACCTGATTACAAAACAGAACAGAGTCACACATTTAGAAAACACTGGATGTCTGCTTAACTGGAAAGGTGAGGTGCGGTGAGGCATAAAACAAGGGTTTGAAATTAGCACACATACCGTTCCATAAACCAAATATTTAACAGACAACACCTATCCCTTGCTCAGTGAACTGGACTCAACGCCCCGTATTCACCGCACAAGAGTGTATCTGACTAGTAAGAATCTTAAAACCTATGTATTGATATTTCTCTGTAAATGAATCAAGTGGGTGTAAAGCGGCATAAACACAGCAGTGAAAATCAGCTAAACCCCATTATAAAAATAGATTACAAAAAAAACCGCAACGAAGACAGTGAAAGAGAGAGAAATTCGTAAAAAGTTCGTTCAGGGACAGTGAAGCAACCTGGATCCACCATATCTAGACCCACAGCTGGATTAGATATAAGGCTGGACACTCTTGGGGCTGAGAGGATTGGTGTGGTTGGGTGAGCAAACGCCTACCCTTTAAAGTAATAGTGCATGGTACCCATTCTCTGGGTCCCAAATCTCCAGGTTCAAGGGAATCTTCTTACAGCGAAAAAATGCATGGGAAACCCAGTGGATGGTATACAGTGTGATCGGGAAAGGTTTCTGAAACGCACCTCATTCCTCATCTCCTGGTGCTCAGGTTCCCCATTCCAGCCGCATTACTAACAATCTCCCCACTTGGAGAATCAGCACCTTTAACCTCCTGTTTCGTACAGGTTGCAATTTGTCCTGAGGATGAATAGGAAGAGGGGGAACCCATGAGAGGGTAGTTCTAGGTGTTGGGACAGGCACAGGTCACACTAATTTCCATCAGGAAGAAGAATTAACCACAGGCTCAGCCTGCCGCCCGGAACCAGAATAGGGTCTGAAGCCATCCTGCGGTTTTTCGGCCAACTCCCAAAAGAGCGAGTTGAAAAATGGAGATCAGGGGCACTGCAATTCACAAACCTGCAGAGTTATAAATGATAACTCTCGTCCACAAATATATTGAGGGAAGGCAACGAAGAGGGTTTGAAAGCAAGGCAGTATTGCAGGAAACAGATTTCAGGAGGGAGATTCGAATCGCCTTTAAAGCACAGGAAAAGCAGCAAAACCTCGACAATGATGCCCTTGGCCAAAAAGGGCGTATGCGTTTTTTCCTGAATATATTCAGGAAAAAACGCATACGCCCTTTTTGGCCAACCAAGAAACCTGGAAAGGCAAATCAGCGCTACAAAGAAGTCTCGCTTCCCATCGCTCAAAAGGGCCAGGCTGAATAAAGGGTCAATTCCAGAAATGCAGGAAAGGCCATGGAGAAATGGGAGCCTTGCTACGCTGATGGGCAGTTTGTAAATTGTGAACAGCCACTCTGGCGAAGTGCACGGTGTGTCCTGAAACATCTACAAAACACAGCTTAGAGATCATAGGGCACTTCCACTCATGGGCGTATATATTGGGAAAACTAAAAATCAGCAACACACATGCACCCCAAAGTTTAGGGCTGCTCTGTTGACAAGAACCTCCACTTCGTTACACCTTAAATATCCAAGGAAAGAGAAAAATGGATAAAGAAGCTGTGGTCCTTATGTACAATGGAATATCACTCAGCCATGAAATCAACGTCATAAGGCTAGTAGCAGCATGATGAGTGGATTTAGGTACGACGATTGTAAGTGAAATAAGTCACACAGAAAAAGACACTTATCATAAGATATCACTTATAGAGGGAATGTAAAAACCGCTACCCTTGAACTGAATTACAAAACAGAACAGAGTCACACGTTTAGAAAACACACTATGGCTGCTTAACGGGAAAGGTGAGGTGGGGTGATGCATAAAACAAGGGTTTCAAATTACCTCAGATACCGTTTCATAAACCCAATACGTAATAGACAAGAACTACTCCTTGCTCAGTGAATTTGACTCAACACCCCCTATTCACCGCCCAAGAATGTATCTGACTAGTAAGAATCTTAAAACCTATGTATTGATATCTCTCTGTAAGTGAGTCAAGTGGGTGTAAAGCGGCATAAACGCAGCAGTGAAAAGCAGCTAAACCCCATTATAAATATCAATTACTTTTAAAAACCCGTGAAACAAAGACAGTGAAAGAGAGAGAAATTCTTACAAAATTCCTTCAGGGGCTGTGATGCCACCTGGATTGACCATATCTAGACCCACAGCTTATTGAGACATAAGGGTGGACACTCTTGGGGCTGAGAGGTTTGGTGAGGTTGGGTGAGCAAACGCAGACCCTTTAAAGTAATACTGCGTGGTACCCATTCTATGGATCCCAAATCTCCAGGTTCAGTGGAATCTTCCTACAGAGAAAAAATGCTTGGGAAACCCGGTGGATGGTATACAGTGTGATCGAGAAAGGTTTCTGAAACACACCTCATTCCTCATCTCCTGGTGCTCGGGTTCGCCATTCCAGCCGCTTTACTAACAATCTCCCCACTTGGAGAATCAGCACCTTTAACCTCCTGTTCCGTACAGGTTGTAATTTTTCCTGAGGATGAATGGGAAGAGGGGGAACCCATGAGAAGCTAGCTGTAGCTGTTGGGACAGGCACAGGTAACCCTAATTTCCCATCAGGAAGAAGAATTAACCACAGGCTCAGCTTGCGCCCTGGAACCAGAATAGGGCCTGAAGCAATCCTGCGGGTTTGCGGCCAGCTTCCAAAAAAGCGATTTGGAAAATGGAGCTCAGGAGCACGGCAATTCACAAATCTGCAGAGTTATAAATGATAACTCTCGTCTAAAAATGTATTGAGGTAAGGCAATGAAGAGGATTTCAAAGCAAGACAGAATTGCAGGAAACAGTTTTTCACAGGTAGATTGGACTCGCCTTTAAAGCACATGAAATTCCGCAGAACTTCGACAATGATGCAGTTGGCCAAAAAGGGCGTCTGCGTTCTTTCCTGAATACATTTTGGAAAAAACGCAGATGTTCTTTTTGGCCAACTAAACAAGGGGGCAATGTAAATCAGCATTACAAAAATGTCTCACTTCGCATTGGTCAAAAGGCCCATGCTGAAAAAGTGTAAAACCCAGAAATGCAGGACAGGCCATGGAGAAAACGGAGCCTTGTGATGCTGATCGGCGGGATGTAAATTGCCACCGGCCACTCTTGAGAAGTCTATGCTGTATCTTAAAACTTCTAAAAAACAGAGCTACAGAGCATACAGCACTTCCCCTCATGGGCGTATATCTTGGGAAAACCAAAAAATCGACAAGACACAGGCACCCCAAAGTTTAGGGCTGCTCTGTTTAGAAATACCTCGATTTGGGTACAACTTACATGTCCTTGGAAGGAAAAAATGGAGAAAGAAGATGTGGTACTTATGTACAATGGAATATTACTCAGCAATTAAATCAATGAAATAAGGCCAGTGGCAGCAACTCGTGCAGACTGATGTACGATCATTCTAAGTGACATAAGTCAGACATAAAAAGAGACTTATCATAAGGTATCACTTATAGATAGTATCTAAAAATGCCTTCACATGAACGCAATTACAAAACAGAAACGGAGTTACACATTTAGAAAACACACTTATGGCTGCTAAAGGAGAAAGGTGGGGCGCGGTGATGCATAAACCAGGAGGTTGAAATTAGCACAGATACGGTTCCATAAACAAAATAGGTATTCGACAGGACCTACTCTATAGCTCAAAGAGCTGGACTCAGCACACTGTTGTCACCAGAAAAGGATATATAAGACTGGTAAGAATCTGTAAAAGAATTTATTGATGTCTCTCTTTAAGTGAATCAAGTGGATAGATGTAGAGCAGGAAGAAACACAGTATTGAAAATCAGCTATACCCCATTATAAAATTAAGTAACAAGAACAAAATAAAGACAGTGAGAGAGAGAGAAATTCTTACAAAATTTGTTCAAGGGCTGTGATGCAACCTGGACCGACCATATCTAGACACAGAACTGGATGGGACTTAAGGCTCTACACTCGTTGGTCTGAGAGGCTTCGTGAGGATGGAACAGCAAATGCAGCACTTTTAGAGTAATACTTCCTGGCCCCCATTCCATGGGTTCCATATCTCCAGGTGCAGGGGACCCTTCCTACAGCTAAAACATGCATGGCACATCCAGAGGATGGTACACCGTCTGATCGGGAAGAGTTTGGAAAAGTCACCTCATCTCCACGTCTCCTGGTATTCGGGTTCCCCAGCTCCTTTCCTTAGAGTCTCCCCACTTTGGGAAGGCAGCACACTCAACAGCCGGTTTTGCATGGCTTGGAATTTTCCGGTGAAGAAGGGGAATGGCGGGATGGAATGAGACACAAGCCTTAGATGTTTGGACAGGCATATGCCACTCTAGTTTCCTACCTGGAAGAAGAATTTCCCTATCCTTCAGGTGCCCCAGTAACTGGAATGGGTCCGTAGAAATCTTGCCCCTTTGTGTCTGCTTCCCTAAACAAGTTGAAAACTGGTGCTCAGGGGCACTGCAATTCACAAACATGCAGGGTTGTAAATGACACCTCTAATGGAGTCATTTCTTGAGCCAAGTATTCGTAAAGGCCTTGTAAGCAAGGCGGAATTGCAGGAAAGGGATTTCAAGGGGTAGTTTGCACTCGTCATCAAAGCACATGCAAAGCTGCTGAACATCGCCAATGATGCAGTTTGCCAAAAAGGCCGTATGTGTTATTCCTTAATATATTCAGGAAAAACCCTTACTCCATTTTTGGCTAACAAAACAGGCGGGCAATGTAAATTAATACTACAAAGAGATATCACTTCGCACCAGTCAGAATGGCCAACCTCACAAACTGTAAAACCTGAAATGCAGGACAGGGCGTGGAGAAAAGGGAACCCTGACAAGCTGATGGTGGGAATGTAAATTGCTAACAGACACTCTGGAGAAGTGGGTGGTGATTCCTTAAAAATCTAAAAACCAGAGCTTCTGAGCATATGGTGCTTCCACTCCTGGGCCTGTATCTTGGAAAAAACGTAAATTGACAGGACCCAGGCACTCTAAAATTTATGCAGCCCTGTTTACAAGAGACTCTACTCGGAAGCTACCTAAAAGTCCTCGGAGGGAAGAATGGATAAAGAAATTATGGTAGATATGTACAATGGAATATTACTCAGCCATGAAGTGAATGAAATAAGGCCATTTAGGGCCACTCAGAAGGACCTACATACATTCATATTAAGTGTCATAAATCAGGCAATGAAAAATATCATATGATATTACTTATCGGTGGAATCTAAAAATTGATAGAAAGGTACTATCTTACAACACAGAAACAGAGTGCCAGACTTAGAACACAAACTTATGGTTACCAAACTGGAAAGGTGTGTTGGAGGCATAAATCATGAGGTTGGAGTTAGTATATACATATTTACAGAGAGAAAACTTGTAATCAACATGGACCTGCTGTAGAGCACTTGGAACTCTTCTCAACACCCTTTAGTAACCTCAATGGGAAAATAATTCTAAAAAGAATATATAGTTATCTCTGTATAAATGAATCATGTTGGTGTATGTCAAAAATGAACACAACATGATAAATCAACTATATACTCCATTATAAATTTAAAATTAAGTTAAAGAAAAGAAAAATGATCACTAAATTTGTTTAGTCGCAGTGAACGTACTAGTGTCACATCCCTGGACACAGACACAATTTGGTCCCAAGGCTGGACTGTTGTAGGCCTGAGGACCTCGGGAGGATATGCCAGCTAATTCGCCCCCCTTGAACATGTGCAACCTGGTCCCCTCTGCATGGGATCACTATCTCCAGATCTAAGTGTGCCCTCATACTACTAAACCAACCCTCTGACACCCAAAGGATGGTGGACTCTCTGGGCTGGATGACATTTGGAAAATCACCTGCTCTCAACATATCCTGGTGTTTGGGTTCCGACCTGCTGACTCCTTCGTAAGGGTCATCCCACTCTACAAGACAGCACCCTCAACAGGTGATTTTGCAGGGGTTTATACTTGTTCGGGGGATGAAGGGTAAGGGGGAAGAAGGAATGGGACAGAAGCCCTTACATGTTTGGACAGGCACATTCCACTCTAATTTAATACCCAAGAACAGGACTTGCCCTACACCTAAGGTTGTGTCAGTAACCAGAGAGGGACAGTAGAAACCCTGCCGCCTTCTGTTTCCCACAACAACAATTCTAAAACTGGACCTTATACGCACTTCATATTCACAATGCCTGGGGAGCTGTAAATGACAACAGCCCTCAAAAAATGTCTTGGGGTAGGTAATCGAAGTAGACTTCAAAACAAGGCAACCTTTCAATAACCCTTTTTCAAGGGGTAAATCTTACTGACACTGTTCAAAAAAAAAGCACATATGAAGATACCATTGCTTTATGTTAGACAAATGCAAATCAGATGTACCAAGAAGTATCATCTGGAACCACTCAGAATAGCCACCATCACAATGTCTACAAACAAGAAATGCTTCAGAGGGTGTGGAAAAAAGAGAAACCTACTACTTATTTTTTTTTTTTAATCTGCGTTGGGTCTTCGTTGCTGTGTGCGGCTTTTCTATAGTTGCAGCAAGCGGGGGCTACTCATCATTGTGGTACGAAGCCTTGTCTTTGTGGTGGCTTCTCTTGTTGTGGAGCACAAGCTGTAGGCACACAGGCTTCAGTAGTTGTGGTTCGTGGGCTCTAGAGCGCAGACTGAGTAGTTGTTTTGCACGGGCTTACTTGTTCTGTGGCATGTGAGATCTTCCCGGGCCAGGGCTCCAACCTGTGTCCCCTGAACTGGCAGGCAGATTCTTAACCACTGCACCACCAATTCTATGGTATCGGTGGCAATGCCAATTGGTAACAGCCACTATGGAGCACAGAATGGAGGTTACCAGAGTAAGGGGAGGTGGGAGGGATAAATTGGAAATTGGGATTGACATATACACACCACTATATATAAAAGAGATAACAAATAAGGGCTTACTGTATAGCACAGGGAACTCTACTCAATACTCTGTAATGACCTGTATGGGAAAGGAATCCAAAAAGGATTGGATATATGTATAACTGCTTCACTGTGCTGTGCAGCAGAAAGTAACACAACATTGTAAATCAACTCTATTCCAAAAAAATTGAAATTGAAATGAAATGAAGTAAAATAAAATAAAATAGAGCTACCAGATGATCCAGCAAGTTCACTCCTGTGTGCATATCTGGAGGAAAGCATAAATCGAAAAGACACATCTTCCCCAATGTTCACTGCAATACTCTTTACAATAGCGAAGACATGGAAGCAACCAAAATGTCCATCAACATATGAATATAGGTAAAGAATATGTGATACATATATATAATGGAATATGACTCAGCCATCAAATAGAAGAAAATAATGCCAGTTGCAGTAACATGGATGGACCTAGAGATGATTGTACTAAGTGAAGTAAGTCAGACAGAGTAAGACAAATATTGGATGATATCACTTCTAGGTGGAAGCTAAAAATTGATACAAATGAACTAACTTACAAAACAGAGGCAGACTCACAGACTTGGAAAACAAACTTATGGTTACCAAAGGGGAGAGGTGGGGGGTAGGGATAAATCAGGAGCTTGGGGTAAACATACGAATACTACTATATATAACAGATAAGCAACAAGGACCTACTGTATAGCACAGGGAGCTCTACTCAGTATTCTGGGAATACCGGTATCAGTAAAGAATCTGATAAAGAATGAATATATGCATATGTTTAACTGAATCACTTGCTGTGCAGCTGAAATGAACACAACATTGTAAATCAACTATACTCCAAAAAATTTAAATTTCAAAATAAGGAAAATCACCTATATTTCAAAAGAAAAAAAAAAGAATTCCCATCTCTTTATATGGTTTGATAGCTTACTTTTTTAGTGCTCAATATTATCCCATTCCCAGAATATATTAATACTATATCATTTCATTCACCTATTGGAGGACACCTTAGTTTCATTCACATTTTGGCAATATTGAATTAGGTGCTATAAATATCCATATGCAGGTTTTCCTCTGGAAGTATGTTTTAAACTACTTTCAGTAAATATCCATGAGAACACTTGACGGATTGTACAGTAAGGGAATGCTCACTATTCTAGCAAGTGTCAATCAGACTACCAAAGTAGCTGTATTATTTTTCATTTCCACCAATGACAAATGACATTTCCTATTGTTCCACATCTCCTACAGAATTTGTTCTTGTCATTGTTCACATTTTAGCCATTCTAAGTGTTACATAGTGGTATGGAATTGTATTTTTAATTTGCTTTTTCATGGCAGCATGTAATCTGGATTATTCTTCTGTATACTTATATGCATAGTGTCTATTTTCTTTGGTGAGGTGTCCATAAAGTATATTGGTCCACATTTTATTTAGGTTGCTTTCATTTTTTTCTACCCAATCTGTATTGGTTTTATTTATTTTCGTGCCTTATTGCATTAGCAGGAATTGGAGTAAAATATGGAAAAGGAGTCATGAAAGGGGACATCCTTGCTTTTACCTGAACTTAGTGGAAAAGCTTCATGGTTTTGACCATTAATCATGATGTCAGATAAAAGTTTCCTGTAAATCTTTGTTATCAACTTGAGAAAGCTCCAGTCTATTTCTTTAACTGAGAGTTTTTATGAAGAATGGGTGTTAGATTTTTTCAAAGGTCTTCTGAATCTATTGATATGCTAATGATTGTCTTTAAGGTGTTGATATGATGGATATAATTATTTGATTCTAGAATGTGGAACCAGCCTTTCATACCTGGGATTATTTCCTCTCATTCATGATATAAAATTCTCTCAAAATATTGTTGGATTCGATTTGGTAATATTTTGTTGAGGATTTTTGCATTGATGTTCCTGAGAGATATTGGTCAGTTTTCTTTACTATTCATATGTTCTTCTAAGTTTGGATGTTGTGGATTTAGTGTCAGACATTCATTTGGGGAGATTCTCAGTCATTTTTAAAAAATATTTTCTGTTCTTTATTATCTTTATTCTCCTCCTGCTATACCCATTATGTATAGGTCACAGCATTTTTCATTGTTCCACAATTATTGATTACTCTGTTCTGTTGATTCCTTTCCCGCCCATTTTCTCTTTTCTTTTGAGATTTAAAGGTTTCTCCTGATATGTCTTCAAGCTCACAGATATTTCTCCTCAGCCAGCTCTTTGACTGCTAAAACAAAATACGAGAGACTTGGTATTTTATAAACAACAGAATATTTTTGTTTTCTCATAATTGCTGAGGCTGAAAAGTTCAAGAACAAGTAACCAGGGGCTTCCCCGGAGGTGCAGTGGTTAAGAATCTGCCTACCAATAAAGGGGACAAGGGTTCAAGCCCTGGTCCAGGAAGATCCCACATACCATGGAACAACTAAGCCCGTGCACCACAAATACTGAGCCTGTGCTCTAGAGTCCACAGGCCACAACTACTGAGCCCGTGAGCCACAACCACTGAAACCCACACGCCTAGAGCCGGTGCTCCACAACAAGAGAAGCCACTCAATGAGAAGCCCGCACACCGCACCAAAGACCCAACACAGCCAAAAAATTAATTAATTAATTATCTAATTATTTTTTTTTAAAAAAGAACAAGTTGCCAGCTGACTTAGTGTCTGGCAAGGGACCAATTTCTGGTTCATAATGTGGGTCTTCTCGCTCGGCAATGAAATCATGGAATGGGCATAAGATCTTCTGTGTGCTACATTTATTAGGTCACTAATCCCATGTTTGAGGTCTCTGGCTTCATAACCTAATCACCTCCCAAAAGCCCCACCTCCTAATACCATCAACATGGGAGCTGGGTTTCAAAATTTTAAAATTAGAGGTACAAAATATTTACACCATAACAGGGACCACAGAGTTAACTGATTTTTCCTTTCATGTTAAAGGTTTGCACATTTATATTTATTATATAATCCCAAAACCCTTGTTTTTTTTTATAAGATTCTTTTTCCGTATACGCCAGTACAGACCACTGAGTAGAGTTCCCTGTGCTATAAAGCAGGTCTTTATCTATTTTATATATAGTAGTGCGTATAAGTCAGTCCCAATCTCCCAATTTATCCCTTCCCCACTTATTCCCTGGTAACCAAAAGTTTGTTTTCTATATCCATGATTCTATTTCTGTTGTGTAAATAAATTCATTTGTACTTTTTTTTTCTTTTATAGATTCCTCATATAAGCAATATCATATGATATCTGTCTTTCTGTGTCTGACTTGCTTCACTCAGTATAACAATCTCTAGGTCCATCCATGTTGCTACAAAACCCTTAATTGTTAAGGAAAACTCTCAATTTTTCCCAGTATCATCAGCAATTCTTTCTGGCAGACACGTGATAACACTTTTTAAACAGGGATATTGAGACCAAGGCTCCTGACCTGCAAACAAACAAAACATCATTCATATAGTGAAAACTTTGCAAATCAAAGGATGAAAGCAATTGGTCTAAATCCCTTTGCACCCACTGCTGACAGAGGGCAGAGGAGTTTGACTCACTAATCTTTCTTACGTGCACTTCTTCCTAATGGGGTATTCCATCTAAAACTTATAAGAAGCGGGGATGTATCATGGAACACACCAATCGCTACTACAGATTCTGAAGCAGCGAAAAAAAAAAAACATGATAAATCCATCCAAAGGGTTCTGTCCACATTGTTACAATAGTTTCCTTCACACTGTGAACCCTTTTCAAACCCTATCACTTGAACCTATTTTTATTTTTTTCAACAAAAATAATGTTAATCTGCAGTCAGACACTCCAGTAATATTACACTATCCCTTGTGCAAGTATGTAGGGATTTGAGGAGCTATGGGAGGCTACCATGAGAGGTTGCCTAGAGTAATTAGGACATTTCATTTAATGTTGGTTCTTCTCCCTAAGATGTCTGCTATCCTCTTCTTTTTGTAGCTACTAACATTGAGAAAGTGACCAAGATAAGGCCCTTCTCTTTTACTGCCCATGAATGGAACTGTGATTAACCCCACAGAACTTGGTGCTTCCAGAATCCCCTGAACCTACTGACCTTCCATGCATGGCACGACATAGATAAGGATGGTGACGTGTATCCTTGTATAGAGCATGTTATAAAATGTTTGACTCTTCCCTTCCTCATAATTCCAAAGAATAGGTTTCTTTGGATTTCTGCTTAATGCTGCTGGAGTTGGTACATAAGTTGAGGGAGGTATCAGGTCACACCAAAAGAGAGGGTAACTGCACAGAAAATACAAGCAGGTACATTTCTGTGTAGTTTCAAGCAGCTTATTTGCTATATCAACCATGGTGACATGTTGACCCTTCCTCTTTCTACTAGTAGTACAACAAACATAAAGGATATTTAGGCTGCTTGTTTTATCCCCACCTCTCACAATTGATCTGCATTAACATATAGGACAATGAAGGGCCCTTTCTACCATCTTAACCAATATTTGAGAACTAGAAAATGTCCAGATTTTTCTGGGGTTTATTTTAATATTCCCCAATCAGGCCTATGAAGGAATCTTACCTATTGTGTTTATTAATGAAGTCATATCTCTGACGGCATCCCATCATCAACAAAACTGGAAAGAAATTTGAAGGGTCTTCGATTTTACCATATTTGAAATAACAATATTTTAGCCTGACACGTTTTTGGATTTTAGAAAAAAAATATTTTAAATGAGACAAAAAATCATTTTTATGACACAAAAAGACAGCAATAGGTTTATATTTTTATCTGTTCCACTTGCACACAAGTGTCTCATGGGGTTATGTAAAGCTCTCCTGTTGGGTGCTGTGCATGGTGCAAGTATGGATTAAAACTTAGGAATCTTAAGCTTCAGTCACCTGAAACATTTAAATTAGGATGCAAGCAATCCTGTCCAACATTTGAAAAGAGCAAGACACTCTCTTTATTTTATTTGTTAGGTAATTAATCTGTCTTTTCCCCAAGGAGAGAAACAAGTGGCATCTTCCATCAATGTGTTGCACAAATATCTTTGAACAGAGAGTGCAAGCAGAGGCTGATACAGGATGTGAAAAAAAAATGAGAGACCCTTGTGGCATTTTCTCCTAACTTATTGCAATCTCCCATTTAAAATGTGGCAATAATCAATCTTCTGAGGAAAAAGGCCCAAGGAAGGTTTTTGCTTCTGTGGAATAAGGGAATTGCTAAAGATTTCAGGAGGCAAGACGAATTAGTGAGAATGACCATGAGAAATGAGAGAAAAGTCAGATCCATGGATGAAGTGATGTTTACCACTGTGAATCAATGAGAAGTAGGAGCAAATGAAAAGAAAGCTGATACAACATTTTCTGAATAAATGTAACCTTTCAGCTGTCATAGAAAAATTAATACTCACTATGATACAACATATTTAGTTTAGAAAATTAACTTAAATTTAAAGCTTAATAATTACATTTATAGAAGAAATGAAAACATATTTGTGGTTTAGAATAAATAATGTGTTCTGCTAAAGGTAAGAAGACTACATAAATAAATAGAAATAAGACTAAATAAATAAAGAGGAAAATAACAAATTAGATGTTATTAACATTAAAAACTGACACTCATCTAAAGAAAGAGAAGGAGAGACAGAAAGAGAGAAGAACTCATCTCAAGCATGTATTAAAAACTCCTAAATAAGAAGTCTTCAGATGTTAAAAAAAAGGAAGTCTTCAATAAGAAGATAATGGAATAGCAAAATGGGGAAAATATACCAAAAGATATTTCAAAAAAGAGAGTACAGAATGTTAAATAAACATATCAAAAGATGCTTGGCTTCTTAGTAGTCAATTAAATGCAAAAGCGTGATACCAGGAATTATCACTGACAAACCAGAAAGTTCAAATGAAAATGACAGGTATTATCAAGTTTGACAAGAATGTGTATAATCCTTGAATCTCATTCACTGCTGCTGAAGATGAAAAATCATACAAATGTTTTGAAAATATTTAGAAATATCTTAAAAGATAAACACAAGAAAGCTATGACTCGAAAATTTTACTACTACGTGTATACTGAACAATAATTTATACACACACCACCAAAGCTCAAGTTCTAGAATTTATATACCAGTGCTGTTCTCAATAGACACAAACTGAAAATCACTCATATTGTAATACACATTGGAATAAATTAATTAATAGTTAAATATTTACATTATGGAATCCTATGCAACAGTGGCAATGCATGATCACAACAACATGCAACCATATAGGCATATTCACAAACAACATAAAATAAAAAAGCCCAATCCAAAAGTGATTTTACTGTGCCATAACATTTATATAAAATACAAAATACAGGTAAAGTTATCTTTTTGTTAGATACCAGAACAATATTAAACCTTAAGGGGAGTCACTAGAATGGGACCAGGGGGCCTCTGAGTATCTGGCAATTTTCTGTGTCTTTATCTAGAAGCTATGTTTAGAGTGTATTCAGATGCTGAATTTTCTGAAATGTGTCATTTCCTTACAAACCATGCATGTTTTTCGTTGTTTTTTATACATAACAAAAACTAAAAAAGATAGACCAGGGAAGGTAATTGTATTAGCACTTTAATATCCATGCTTTTCAAGGTGGAAGTGAAAAGTATTAAATACTTGACATTGTGATTACTTCTTAAAAGTAAGGTGAAAATTTGAGGTTAATAAATAAGACATACTTCTTCATATATAATCCTCAAAGAGGAGGGGTAGAAAGGAGTATTATTTTTTTTCTTTAATACAGAATCGTTAAGATAGAAAATAATGAAAACAGACTAGTTTTAAAAAAGAGCACACTGGACTTCCCTGGTGGCACAGTGGGTAAGAATTTGCCTGCCAATGCAGGGAAGAGGGGTTCCATCCCTGGTCTGGGAAGATCCCACATGCCGCAGATCAACTAAGCCCGTGTGCCACAAGTACTGAGTCTGTGCTCTAGAGCCTGCAAGCAACAACTATTGAGCCTGCACGACACAACTACTGAAGCCCATGCACCTAGAGCCCATACTCCACAACAAGAGAAACCACCGCAAGGAGAAGCCCGTGCACCACAACGATGAGTGACCCCTGCTTCTCTAGTAACAACTGGAGAAACCCTGTGCAGCAACGAAGACCCAACACAACCAAAAATTTAAAAAATTAAATCTTTTGACTTCTGAGATGACTCACTCACGTGGCTGTAGGTAAGAGGCCTCAGTTCCTTGCCACATGGATCTCTCCTTAGGGCTGCTTGAGTGTCCTCATGACATGGCAGCTGGCTTACCCCAGGATGAGTGATCTAGCAGAAACCAAAGCAGAAGCTGCAATGTCTTTTATAACTTTGGAAGCTGCACTTTGTCATTTCTGCAATTTCTTATTAGTTAAACACTCAACCCTTTTCAAGTGCGAGGAGCCACACTGGTACATGGAGACTGGGAGATAATTAGGGGATAATTAGGTCCATCTTGGAGGCTGGCTACCAAAGTGGCTGACTAGCCAAAGTCTGAATTTTGTTTTCTTCACTTCTGGAGAGAAAATGGTCAGTGAAGCTCAGTGGTGGTCTTTGAGATGTACCAAAGCTACCTCTTGCTCTCACCCCCAGCTGTGTGGCTGACAGGGTCTTGGTGCTCCAGCCGGGTGTCAAGCCTGTGCCTCTGAGGTGGGAGAGCCGAGTTCAGGACATTGGTCTACCAGAGACCTCTGGCACCTTGTAATATCAAATGGCGAAAGCTCTTCCAGAGATATCCGTCTCAACGCTAAGACCCAGCTCCACTCAGAGACCAGCAAGATCCAGTGCTGGACATCCCATGCCAAACAACTAGCAAGACAGGAATGCAGGCCCACCCATTAGCAGAGAGGCTGCCGAAAATCACAATAAGGTCACAGACACCCCAAAACACACCACCAGATGCGGATCTGTCCACCAGAAAGACAAGATCCAGACACACCCACCAGAACACAGGCACCAGTCCCCTCCATCAGAAAGCCTACACAACCCACTGAACCAACCTTAGCCACTGGGGGCAGACACCAAATACAACGGGAACTACGAATCTGCAGCCTCTGAAAAGGAGACCCCAAACACAGTCCCCAAAGCCAAATGAGAAGACACAGAAACACACAGCAGATGAAGGAGCAAGGTAAACACCCACCAGACCAAACGTGGAGGAAATAGGCAGTCTACCTGAAAATGAATTCAGAGTAATGATAGTAAAGATGACCCCAAATCTTGGTACTGGAATGGAGAATAGACAAGAAACGTTTAACAAGGACCTAGAAGAACTAAAGAGCAAACAAACAATGATGAACAACACAATAAATGGAATTAAAAATTCTCTAGAAGGAAACAATAGCAGAATAACTGAGGCAGAAGAATGGATAAATGACCTGGAAGATAAAATAGTGGAAATAACTACTGCAAAGCAAAATAAAGAAAAAAGAATGAAAAGAATTGAGGACAATCTGAGACATCTCTGGGAAAACATTAAACGCACCAACATTCGAATATAGGGTTCCCAGAAGTAGAAGAGAAAAAGAAAGACACTGAGAAAATATTTAAAGAGATTATAGTTGAAAACTTCCCTAATATGGGAAAGGAAATCGTTAATCAAGTCCAGGAAGCGCAGGGAGTCCCATACAAGATAAACCCAAGGAGAAACATGCCAAAACATATATTAATCAAACTATCAAAAATTAAATACAAAGAAAAAATATTAAAAGCAGCAAGGGAAAAACAACAAATAACATACAAGGGAATCCTCGTAAGGTTAACAGCTGAACTTTCAGCAGAAACTCTGCAAGCCAGAAGGGACTGGCAGGACATATTTAAAGTAATGAAAGGGGAAAAGCTACAACCAAGATTACTCGACCCACCAAGGATCTCGTTCAGATTCGACAGAGAAATTAAAACCTTTACAGACAAGCAAAAGCTAAGAGAATTCAGCACCACCAAACCCGCTTTACAACAAATGCTAAAGGAACTTCTCTAGGCAGGAAACACAAGAGAAGGAAAAGACCTACAATAAGAAACCCAAAACAATTAAGAAAATGGTAATAAGAACATACATATCAATAATTACCTTAAATGTAAATGGATTAAATGCTCCAACCAAAAGACATAGACTGGCTGAATGGATCCGAAAACACGACCGGTATGTATGTGGTCTACAAGAGACCCACCTCAGACATAGGGACACATACAGATGGAAAGTGAGGGGATGGAATAAGATATTCCATGCAAATGGAAATCAAAAGAAAGCTATAGTAGCAATTCTCATATCAGACAAAAAAGACTTTAAAATAAAGACTATTACAGGAGACAAAGAAGGACACTACATAATGATCAAGGGATCAATCCAAGAAGAAGATATAACAATTGTATAATTTTATGCACCCAACATAGGAGCACCTCAAAACATAAGGCAAACGCTAACAGCCATAAAAGGGGAAATCGACAGTAACACAATCATAGTAGGGGACTTTAGCACCCCTCTTTCACCAATGAACAGATCATCCGCAATGAAAATAAATAAGGAAACACAAGCTTTAAATGATACATTAAACAAGATGGACTTAATTGATATTTATAGGACATTCCATCCAAAAACAACAGAATACACTTTTTCTCAAGTGCTCCTGGAACATTCTCCAGGATATAGATCATATCTTGGGTCACAAATCAAGCCTTGGTAAATATAAGAAAATTGAAATCGTATCAAGTATCTTTTCCGACCACAATGCTATCAGACTAGATATCAATTACAGGAAAAAAAATCTGTAAAACATAAAAACACATGGACGCTCAACAATACACTACTTAATAACCAAGACATCACTGAAGAAATCAAAGAGGAAATAAAAAAATACCTAGAAACAAATGACAATGAAAACATGAAGACCCAAAACCTATGGCATGCAGCAAGAGCAGTTCTAAGAGAGAAGTTTATAGCAATACAATCCTACCTCAAGAAACAAGAAATATCTCAAATAAACAAGTTAACCTTACACCTAAAGCAATTAGAGAAAGAAAGAAAAAAAAAAAAAACAAAGTCAGCAGAGGAAAGACATCATAAAGATCAGACCAGAAATAAATGAAAAAGAAATGAAGGAAACAACAGCAAAGATCAAAAAAACTAAAAGCTGGTTCCTTGAGAGGATAAACAAAATTGAGAAACCATTAGCCAGACTCATCAAGAAAAAAAGGGAGACGACTCAAATCAATAGAATTACAAATGAAAAAGGAGAAGTAACAACTGACACTGCAGACATACAAAGGATCATGAGAGATTACTGCAAGCAACTATATGCCAATAAAATGGACAACCTGGAAGAACTGGACAAATTCTTAGAAAAGCACAACCTTCCAAGACTGAACCAGGAAGAAATAGAAACTACAAACAAACCAATCCCAAGCACTGAACTTGAGACTGTGATTAAAAATCTTCCAACAAACAAAAGCCCAGGACCAGATGGCTTCACAGGCAAATTCTATCAAACATTTAGAGAAGAGTTAACACCTATCCTTCTCAAACTCTTCCAAAATATAGCAGAGGGAGGAACTCTCCCAAACTTATTCTATGAGACCACCATCTCCCTGACACCAAAACCAGACAAAGATGCCACAAAGAAAGAAAACTACAGGTCAATATCACTGATGAACATAGCTGCAAAAATCCACTGCACAATACTAGCAAACAGAATCCAACAGCGCCTTAAAAGGATCATACACCATGATCAAGTGGGGTTTATCCCAGGGATGCAAGGATTCTTCAATACATGCAAATCAATGTGATACACCATATTAAAAAACTGAAGGATAAAAACAATATGGTCATCTCAATAGATGCAGAAAATGCTTTCGACAATATTAAACACCCATTTATCATAAAAACCCTCCAGAAAGTAGGCATAGAGGGAACTTTCCTCAACATAATAAAGGCCATATATGAAAAACCCACAGCCAGCATCGTTCTCAATGGTGAAAAAGTGAAACCATTTCCACCAAGATCAGGAACAAGACAAGGTTGCCCACTCTCACCACTATTATTCCACACACTTTTGGAATTTTTAGCTACAACAATCAGAGAAGAAAAAGAAATAAAAGGAATCCAAATCGGAAAAGAAGAAGTTAAGCTCTCACTGTTTGCAGATGACATGATACTATACATAGAGAATCCTAAAGATGCTACCAGAAACCTATTAGAGTTAATCAATGAACTGGTAAGGTTGCAGGATACAAAATTAACGTACAGATATCTCTTTCATTCCTATACACTAAAGATGAAACTTCTGAAAGAGAAATTAGGGAAACACTCCCATTTACCACTGCAACACAAAGAATAAAATACCTAGGAATAAACCTACCTAAGGAGACAAAAGACGTTTACTCAACAAACTATAAGACACTGATGAAAGAAGTCAAAGACGACACAAACAGATACAGAGATATACCATGTTCTTGGATTGGATGAATCAACATTGTGAAAATGACTCTACTACCCAAAGCAATCTACAAATTCAATGCAATCCCTATCAAACTACCAATGGAATTTTTCAGAGAACTAGAACAAAAAAATTTCACAATTTGTATGGAAATACAAAAGACCCCGAACAGCCAAAGCAATCTTGAGAAGAAAAACAGAGCTGGAGGAATCAGGCTCCCTGACTTCAGACAATACTACAAAGCTACAGTAGTCAAGACAGTATGGTACTGGCAGAAAAACAGAAATATAGAGCAATGGAACAGAAGAGAAAGCCCAGACATAAACCCATACACATATGGTCACCTTAATTTTGATAAAGGAGGCAAGAATATACAATGGAGAAATCACAGCCTCTTCAATAAGTGGTGTTGGGAAAACTGGACAGCTACCAGTAAAAGAATGATATTAGAAGACTCCCTAACACCATACACAAAAATAAATTCAAAATGGATTAAAGACCTAAATGTAAGGCCAGACACTATCAAACTCTTAGAGGAAAACATAGGCAGAACACTCTATGACATCAATCACAGCAAGATTCTTTTTGACCCACCTCCTAGAAAACGGAAATTAAAAAGAAACATAAACAAATGAGACCTAAGGAGACTTAAAAGCTTTTGCACAGCAAAGGAAAACGTAAACAAGACGAAAAGGCCACCCTCAGAATGGGAGAAAATATTTGCCAACGAAGCAGCTGACAAAGGATTAATCTCCAAACTTTACAAGCAGCCCATGCAGCTCAATATCAAAAAAAAAAAAAAAACACAAACAACCCAATCTATAAATGGGCAGAAGACCTAAATAGACATTTCTCCAAAGAAGATATACAGATTGCCAACAAACACATGAAAGAATGCTCAACATCACTGATCATTAGAGAAATGCAAGTCGAAATTACAATGAGGTATCACCACACACAGGTAAGAATGGCCATCATCAAAAAAATCTACAAACAATAAATGCTGCAGAGGTGTGGAAAAAAGGGAACCCTCTTGCACCGTTGGTGGGAGTGTAAATTGATACAGCCACTATCGAGAACGGTATCGAGGTTCCTTAAAAAACTAAAAATAGAACTACCATATGACACAGCAATCCCACTACTGGGCATATACCTGGAGAAAACCATAATTCAAAAAGAGTCATGTTCCACAATGTTCATTGCAGCTCTATTTGCAATAGCCAGGACATGGAAGCAACCTAAGTGTTCATCAACTGATGAATGGGTAAAAAAAGATGTTGCACATCTTCAATATAAAATGGAATATTACTCAGCCATAAAAAGAAATGAAATTGAGTTATTTGTAGTGAGATGAATGGACCTAGAGTCTGTCATACAGAGTGAAGTAAGTCAGAAAGAGAAAAACAAATACTGTATGCTAACACATATATGTGGAATCTAAAAAGAAAAGGAAAAGAAACGGTTGGGAAGAACCTAGGGACAGGACAGGAATAAAGACGCAGACATAGAGAATGGACTTGAGGACATGGGGAGGGGGAAGGGTAAGCTGGGACGAAGTGAGAGAGTGGCATGGACTTATATATACTACCAAATGTAAAATAGCTAGCTAGTAGGAAACAGCTGCATAGAAGAGGGAGATCAGCTCAGTGCTTTATGACCACTTAGAGGGGTGGGATAGGGAGGGCAGGAGGGAGACGCAACAGGGAGGAGATATGGGGATTATATGGATACGTATAGCTGATTCACTTTGTTCTAAAGCAGAGACTAACACACCATTGTAAAGCAATTATAGTCCAATAAAGATGTTAAAATTAAATAAATAAATAAATGAATAATTTATGGCCTCCCCTCCAAATTAAATCTTTTTTAAAAATAAATAAATAAAAAAGAGCACTCCATGACATGGAACGCTAAACCTAAGTATTTTCAGTACTATAGTAAATGTAAATGGATTAATATCTCCTATTAAAGTGTAATTTTTTATATTATGTGCAACTAAATTTTTTTCACAATATACAGGTAAAATAAAAGAATTACATTAGAAAGGAGAAAACATTCCATGTATTTAAAAACAATAAAACAATAAGCATATAATATGCATCTTAGATATAAGTAGTCTTTAAGTTCAGAACAATTTGTCATTATTGTAATTAGTATTATTATACCAATTTCTTTAAAACATTTCAATACTTGTTGTATTTGAAAAAATATTTTAATATTTTTTCTTCTCTCTTTTGTGGTCTAATACATGGTAAGTATTTAGCTGCTAACATAACTTAAAAATATATTTTGCTTTTTTACAGCCGAACAAAACTGAATCAAGAAGAAATAGATAACTTGAACATACTGATCACTAAAAGCAAAATAGAGGGCTTCCCTGGTGGCGCGGTGGTTGAGAATCTGCCTGCCAATGCAGGGGACACGGGTTCGAGCCCTGGTCTAGGAAGATCCCACATGCCGCGGAGCAACTGGGACCGTGAGCCACAACTACTGAGCCTGAGCGTCTGGAGCCCGTGCTCCACAACAAGAGAGGTCACGATAGTGAGAGGCCCACGCACCGTGATGAAGAGTGGCCCCCGCTCGCTGCAACTAGAGAAAGGCCTCGCACAGAAACGAAGACCCAACACAGCCAAAATAAATAAATAAATAAATAGAATTTAAAAAAAAATAGAATCTGTAATTTAAAAAAAACCCCTAGCAACAGAAGTCCAGGATCAGATGGCTTCACAGGCAAATTCTACCAAATATAAAAAGCAGAACTTACACTGATTCTTCTCAAACTCTTCGAAAAGATTGAAGAGTAAGGAATACTTCCAAAGACATTCTATGAAGCCACTATCACGCTGATATCAAAAACAGATGGGGAGGGGGGACTTCCCTGGTGGCACAGTGGTTAAGAATCTGTCTGCCACTGCAGGGGACATAGGTTCAAGACCTGGTCTGGAAAGATCCCACATGCCATGGAGCAACTAAGCCTGTGTGCCACAACTACTGAGCCTGCACTCTACAGCCCACGAGCCACAACTACTGAGCCTGATAGCCACAACTGCTGAAGGCCACGAACCTAGAGCCCATGATCTGCAACAAAAGAAGCCACCACAATGAACAGCCTGCACACCACAATGAAGAGTAGCCCCCGCTCACCGCAACTAGAGAGAGCCCAAGCACAGCAACGAATGTCCAATGCATCCAAAAATAAATAAAGAAAGAAATTTACTTAAAAAAATAACCAAATAAAACAGATGGGGACTTTTCTCGTGGTCCAGCAGTTAAGATTTCACCTTCCAGTGCAGGGGGTGCGGGTTCGATCCCTGGTTTTGGAGCTAAGATCCCACATGCCTCACAAACAAGAAACCAAAACATAAAACAGAAGCAATATTGGAACAAATTCAATAAAGACTTTTAAAAAAACCACAGAGAAAGACACTACCGAAAAAGAAAACTGCAGGCCAATATCATTGATAAATATAGATTCAAAAATTCTCAACTGAATATTAGAAAACCGAATCCGACAACACATAAGAGGATCATACACCATGACCAAATTTGATTCACCCCAGTTTCACAAAGCTGTTTCAACATATGCAAATCAATCAACATGATACACCCCATCGACAAAGGAAAAACAAGAAACAAACGATCATCTCAATAGATGGCGAAAAAGCATTTGAAAAGCTTCAACATCCATTCATGGTAAAAACACTTACCAACGTGGGTACAGAGGAAACATATCTCAACATAATAAAAGCTATTTATGACAAACCCACAGCCAATATAATACTCAACGTTCATAAGCTGAAAGCCTTCCCGCTAAAATCTGGAACAAGACAAGGATACCCACTCTCACGTCTTCTCTTCAACATAGTATTGGAAGTCCTAGCCACAACAATCAGACAAGAAAAAGAAATAAAATCTAACCAAATTGGAAGGGAAGAGGTAAAGTTGCCATTATATGCAGATGACATGATAATATATATAAAGGAAACCCTAAAAATTCCACACAAACACTACTAGAACTGATAAACAAATTCAGCAAAGTAGCAGGATACAAGATTAACATATATAAATTGGTTGCATTTACTGGTTTTTCTTTCTTTTTTTTTTAAATTTATTTTGGCTGCATTGGGTCTTCATTGCTGTGCACGGGCTTTCTCTAGTTGTGGCCAGTGGGGACTAGACTTTCTTGGGGTGCGCAGGCTTCTCATTGCAGTGGCTTCTCTTGTTGTGGAGCACGGGCTTTAGGCATGCAGGCTTAAGTAGTTGTGGCACATGGGCTCAGTATTTGTGGCTCACTGGCTCTAGAGTCCAGGCTAAGTAGTTGTGGCACACAGGTTTAGTTGCTCCACGGCATGTGAGATCTTCCTGCATCAGGGCTCAAACCCGTGTCCCCTGTATTGGCAGGCGGATTCTCAACCACGGAGCCACCAGGGAAGTCCCTGGTTTCATTTCTTTACACTAACAATGAAATATCAGAAAGGAAATGTAAACAAGCAATCCTTTTTTTAATGGCATCAAAAAAAATAAAATGCTTAGGATTAAGCCTCACCAAGGAGGTGAAAGACTTATATACTGAGAACTACAAATCATTAGTAAAGGAAGCTGAAGATGATTCAAAGAAATGGAAAGACATCCCACGCTCTTGGATGGGAGGAATTCATACTGTTAAAATGGCTATACTACCCAAAGCAATCTACAGATTTAATGTGATCCCTATCAAATTACCCATGACATTTTCCCCAGAACTAGAACAAATAATCCTAAAATGTATCTGGAACCATAAAAAAGTCAGAAATGTGAACACAATCCCCAGGAAAAAGAACAAAGCAGGAGGCATAACCCTCCTAAACTTCAGAAAATACTACAAAGTTACAGTAATCAAAGTCGCATTGTATTGGCACAGAAAGAGATACATGGATCAATGGAATAGAATACAGAGCTAAGAAATAAACCCACACACCTATGGTCAATTAACCTTTGACAAAGGAGGCAAGAATATACAATGGGGAAAAGACAGTCTCTTCAGCAAGTGGTGTTTTGAAAGTTGGAGAGCCGTATGCAAATCAGTGAAGTCAGAACATACCCTCACACCATACACAAAAGTAAACTCAAAACGGCTTATATGCTTAAATATAAGATAGGACACCTTATAACTCCTAGAAGAGAACATAAGCAAAACATTCTCTGACATAAGTCATACCAAAATTTTCCTAGGTAGTTCTCCCTAGGCAGTACAAATACAGTAAGTCACCTACATACGAACCTTCAAGTTGCAAACTTTCAAAGATGCAAACGTCCGTTCGCGTGTCCAATCATGTAAGTTAGTTCACGTGTCTGACATACATTGTCACGTGCGTGCTTCCTCTATATGTGGTTGTGCTTTTGTGTACTTTACAGTACTGTATAGAGTACAGTAGTACAGTACCTTTATTTCAAGCCCAAGATGTCTGGAAGCAAGCGTAAAAGCAGACGTGATGTAGCTGGTACTGTTAAGAAGCGCCAAGCGATAATGACGGAAACAAAAGTGAAAGTAATTGAGAGAGTGGAGCGAGGCAAAAAGATGTTAGACATCGCTCATTCTTATAATGTGAATCATTCAATCATTGGCACGAATCTAAAGAACAAGGACAAGATCATGGAACATGTGAAGTCTGCTGTGCCGACGATGTTGACACAATATCCAAGAAGCATGGAAAAGTGATGGAGGAGATGGAGAAACTTCTCAGTGTGCGGATGCAGGATCAACATCAGCGCTGAGTCCTGCTCAACTTAACGCTGATTCAAGAGAAAGCTAAAAGCCTTTATGAAGACTTGAAGAAGAAACACGGCAAAGAATCAGAGGGCACATCTTTTAATGCCAGCCATGGCTGCTTTCATCGGTTCAAGGCTAGAGCCAGCCTTCACAATGTAAAAGTAAGTGGAGAGACAGCAAGTGCAGATAGGGTAGCTGTCCAGGAACTTCCAGAAACACTTTGAGAAATTATTGATGATGGTGTGTATTTACCCAACCAGGTTTTTAATGTGGATGAGACACAACTGTACTGGAAGAGGATGCCAGACCGAAGTTACGTCAGTAAGGAGGAAAAGTTGATGCCGGGCTGTAAAGCAGCAAAGGATAGGCTAACTGTTGTTTGGTGGCAATGCTTCCGGTGAATTGAAGCTGAAACCTCTCTTAGTTTATCATTCACAGAACC
Source organism: Balaenoptera physalus (assembly GCF_965194825.1). Lineage (NCBI taxonomy): Eukaryota > Metazoa > Chordata > Mammalia > Artiodactyla > Balaenopteridae > Balaenoptera > Balaenoptera physalus. The sequence continues at coordinate 62,631 of NW_028125705.1, read as the reverse complement.
CAAGAACCCTTAAAAACATAGCCAAGGGCTCTCTTCCTGTTGTGTGGAAGCGTAACCCCAAATCCCGGATTACACAGGCCACGTTCCAGGACTGGTTTTGCCACCACTTTATCCCAGATGTAGAGAAATATTGCTTGGAGAAGAACGTTCCAGCAAAACATTCTTTTGCTGCTTGACTATGCTCTGGGCCACCCCCCATTCATGGATGACTTTCATCCCAACGTCAAAGTACTGCATCTGTCACCAAATACTACGTTGCTCATCCACCCTATGGACCAGGGCGTTATAGCGACTTTCAAGAAATATTATTTATGTCACACTTTTTGTCAGGCAGTAAAGGTAAGTGACAAATCAGGAACAACCTAGGGACAACTTTGGGAGGACTATAACATCTACAAGACCATAAAAAACATTGACTTTGCATGGTGTGAGGGTATGGCGGTCACGATGAATGGGGTTTGGAAGAACCTTTGCCCACAGTTTGTTCATGATTTTTGTGGATTTGAGAAGGTAGATCAGAAGTCCGAAGAGGTCTTCAGCAACGTAGTGACCCTCAGCGAGAAGCTGGAGCTAGATCTGCAAGAGGACGATTTCGCTGACCTCCTTGCTGTGCAACATGAGGAGCTTACTGATGGAACTGGAGGCCCAGAGAAAGGATGAAGAGGGACAGGAGGAAGAAAAAGTAACTGAAGAACTGAAGAGATTCACGACACAGAAAATGGCAAGGGAATCTTCGTTATTTGAGGAAGCACTGTTAGTTTTTGAGGCACAGGACCCGAACCTAGAATGGGACCCAAAGGTGGCAGCAGCCATTCAGATTGCAATCCAGTGTTACCTTGTCATCTATGATGAGAAAAAAAGAGCTACTACCCAGACATCAATGGATCATTCTTTCAAGAGGGTAGATAGAATTAAATCCAGCAAGGAACCAGAACCTTTGCCATCAACGTCAGGTATGAGTGAAATTGCAGCTTGCCCTCTTTCTCCTACTGCTGATAATCCTTCACCCCTACCATCTCCCACCTCCCCTCCCTCCTCCAATCAGTAACTCTGCTTGCCTGTTCCCTCGATGCCAGCCCGAGTATCCCAGCTGTTGTACTGTATTACTGTACTTTTCAAGTTACTGTACTGTAAGATTAAAAATGCTTTCTTTGTTTTTGTGCTTGTTTTTTATGTATTGTTTGCGTGAAAAGTATTATAAACCTATTACGGTACAATACCTTATAGCCGACTGTGTAAGTTGGGTACCTAGGCGAACTTTGTTGGACTTACAAACAAATTGAACTTACAAACGCACTCTTGGAACAGAACTTGTTCATATGTAGGGGACTTACTGTAAAAGCAAAAAAGAAACAGGAACTAATCAAACTTATAAGCTTTTGCACAGCAAAGGAAACCATAATCAAAATGAAAATAAAACCTATGTACTGGGAGAAAATATTAGCAAATGATGAGACTGACAAGGGCTTAATTTCCAAACTATACAAACAGCTCATACAACTCAATAACAAAATAACAAATAACTCAATGGAAAAATGGGTAGAAGACTTAAAGAAACATTTCTCCAAAGAAGACATACAGAGAGCCAATAGGCACATGAAAAGATGCTCATCATCACTAATTATTAGATAAATGCAAATCCAAATTACAATGAGGTATCACTTCAAACTGATCAGAATGGCCATCATTAAAAAAAAAAAATCTACAATTAACAAATGCTTGAGGGGGTATGGAGAAAAGGGAACCCTTCTACACTGTCGGTGGCCATGTAAGTTGGTGCAGCCACTATGGAAAACAGTATGGAGGTTCCTCAAAAAAACTATAGGGTTGCCATATGATCTAGCAATCCCACTTGTGGACATATATCTAGACAAAACTATAATTCAAAAAGATACATGAAACCCTATGTTCATAGCAGCACTATTTATAACAGCCAAGACATGGAAACAACCTAAATGTTCATTGAAAAATGAGTGTATAAAGAAGGTGTGGTATACGTATACAAAAGATATTACTCAGACATAAAAAAGAATGAAATAATACCATTTGCAGCAACATGGATGGACCTAGAGATAATGATACTAAGTGAAGTAAGTCAGAGAGAGAAAGACAAATACCATATAATATCACTTATATGTGGAATCGAAAACAGGACACAAATGAGCATGTCAGCGAAACAGAAACAAACACACAGATATAGAAAAGAGAGTTGTGGTTGCCAAGGAGAGAGTGAAGGAAAGATTGGGAGTTTTGGAATAGCAGAAGCAAACTTTTCTACATAGGATAGACAACCCACCAAGACCTACTGTATAGCACAGGAAACTATATTCAATATCCTGTGATAAACCATAATGGAAAAGAATATATATAGATATATAGATATAGATATATAGATATAGATAGATATATAGATAGATAGATATAAAACTGAATCACTTTGCTGAACAGCAGAAATTAATACAACAATGTATAAAGGCTGCAGAGGGTGTTGAGAAAAGGGAACCCTCCTGAACTGTTGGTGGGAATGTAAACTGATACAGCCACTATGGAGAACAGTATGGAGATCCCTTAAAAGCTAAAAAAAAGAACTACCATATGACCCAGCAATCCCACTACTGGGCATATACCCGGAGAAAACCATAATTCAAAAAGATACATGTACCCCAATGTTCACTGTAGCACTATTTACAATAGCCAGGACATAGAAGCAACCTAAATGTCCATCGACAGATGAATATATAAAGAAGATGTGGCACATCTATACAATGGAGTATTACTCAGCCATAAAATGGAACAAAATTGAGTTATTTGCAGTGAGGTGGTTGGACCTAGAGTCTGTCATACAGAGTGAAGTAAGTCAGAAAGAGAAAAACAAATACCGTACGCTAACACATATATACGGAATCTAGAAAAATGGTACTGACGAACCTAGTGACAGGGCAGGAATAAAGACACAGATGTAGAGAACGGACTTAAGGACACAGGGGGCAAGGGGAGACAGGGACATAGTGAGAGAGTAGCACTGACATATATACACTACCAAATGTAAAATAGCTAGTGGTAAGCTGCCGCATAGCACAGGGAGATAAGCTCGGTGCTTTATGTTCCCCAGAGGGGTGGGATAGGGAGTGTGGGAGGGAGGCTCAAGGGGGGGGGGATATGGGGAATATATGTATACATGTAGCTGATTCACTTTGTTGTAAAGCAGAAACTAATACAGTGTTATAAAGTAAGTATACTCCAATAGTCACTAAATATTCACCAAACTTGCAGTTCGGTAAATGACAGCTTCTCTCTAAAAAAATTCTGGGCTGGAAAATCGAGCAAAAAATTAAACAGAGGGCAAGCTTCCAAGAAGACAATTTCAAGAGTTATATTGTACTCCCAATTGTTTCCTTTTTGTAACAGAAAAGAAAACGGCGGAGAAAAATGATGAGTTTTATGAATTTTCAAAGACATGCAAACACAAATTACAAAAACCTATCAGCTCACACCAGCCAGAAGGGCCATTAGCATAAATGCTACAAACAATAAATGCTGAAGCGATTGTGGAGAAATGCGTACCCTCGATTCTAAGAGGGACGTGGTAAGAGCCACTAATGAAAACACAAAGAAGGTGCATTGAAAAGGGTAACATGGTGCTACCAGTCAATCAATCACACCCACTGCTGGGCCTATCACCTGAGAAAATGAGAATCAAAAAGCCACAGGCTGGCAATCCTGCACTCCAACAATATTTACCATAGCCAACACTTGGAAGCAATGAAAATGTCCATCAACCGAGGAGTGCACAAAGTAGAAGTGGTCCACATGCACAGTGGGAAATTACTCCAATAAAAAATAAAAATTAAATTTAAAAATCCAACAAAAGTAAAGAGACATCAGCTTGTGTGGGATTGTCCGGGCACACTCCACTCTAATTTATAACCGAGAAACACCACAGGCCACAAGGGCTTTTCCCTAGTTACCAGGGTGGGGAACATAGAAACGCTGCCACCCTCAGGCAGTTACCTGCAAAAGCAGCTTTAAAGCCTGTGCTAATGGTCATTTCATAGGAAGAAGTAATGCAGGACTGTAAATGAAACCTGCCCTCAAAATGTCTTGAGGGAGGTAATGGCCAAAACATTTCAAAATGTGACACATACTTTAAGAGAACACTGTGAAGAACTAAGGGGTAATCACAGCTTGAAAAATAAAAAGGACATGCCTTGAAGCTCAATTTCAACGGATTATGAGGCACATGCGAATTCAACCACAAAGAGGTATCAGCTCACACTTGTCAGAATAACCATCAGCAAGAAAACTACAAACAATAAATGCTGAAGGTGTTGTGGAGAAATGTATACCTTCAACTTCAAGTGGGACATAACTTGGAAAGGGCCACGAATAAGAACACAATGGAGGTGCCTTTAAAAAGTAAACATTGAGCTACCATATGATCCAGGAGGCCCACTCCTCGACCTATAATATAATAAGAGAAAATTGGAAAGACACAGGCAGGCAAATCTGCATTGCACAGTATTACAATAGCCAAGATATGGAGGTAACCAAAAAGTCCACCAACAGATGGGTAGACAAAGAAGAACTCCTCCATGTACAGATGGAATATTCGCTAGTGAAAAAATGAAACAATGCCATTTGCAGCACCACAGATGAGTCTAGACGTAATCACGCCACCTGTAGTAAGTGAGAAAGCAAAAGACATGTATCCTATCATATCACTTTTAGGAGTTACTTAAAAATTGATACCAATGAAGATATTTCCACAGAGAAAGGCAATCTCAGATTCATTAAAAAACTTATTGTTCACCAAATAGAAAGGGATGAGGATTGGATACATTACCATATTGGGGTTAACAGAGATATACAAACCATGTGAAATATATAACCACCAAAGACGTACGGAAGACCAGGAGAAGACTACTCAACTTTGTGTCAAAACCTACATGGGAAAAGGATGCGAGGAAGAATAGATACACGTTTATGTGTGAAAGAACCACATCTTGCACACCTAGAACAAACAAACCATTGTAATCAAATGTGCTTGGATAAAAAATAAAAAGTAAATTACAAATATGAACAAGAAGTAATGAGACATAAATTTGAAGGGTTTTTCCTGGCACATTCCATTCTAATTTACAACCTACAACACCACTTCCATTAAGGCTCTGTTTCCCCAGTTACCAAATTTGGTAAAGGAGAAATGATGCCACCTTGTGGCCGTTTCCTGCAATAGCAGATTTAAACTCACAGCTAATGGTCACTTAACATTCACAAGGACTCAGGGCTGTAAAGGACACCTGCCCTAAAAAATTGTGCTGAAGGAGGGAATGGACAAAAAAATTCAAAACAGGCAAATGTTTCAAGAAGAGAGTATGAATAGTAACGTTTTACTCACGCTCTTTTAAAAAAAAAGGAAAATGGATAAAAGCTCAGCCTCAAGGAGTGTTAGACCCATGCAATCTAATCTACAAAAACTTTTCAACTCACACCAGTCGACTGACCATCAGCAAAAAGTCTACAAACAATAAAGGCTGAAGGGGTTTTAGAGAATTGTGTACCCTCTACATGCTGGTGAGACGTAAAGGGCTAACGGCCAATAATGAGAACAGAAAGGAGCTGTGGTTAAAAGTAAAAATGGAGGTACCATTCAATCCAGCAGGCGCACCTTTGGACCTCTCACCTGAGAAGACAAGAATCGAGAGAACACAGGCTACAAAAGCTGCAGTAAAGCCTTATTCACAATAGCCAAGACAGTGAAGCAATCAAAATGTCCAACAACAGGTGAATGGATAAAGAAGAAGTGGTCCATGTACACAATGGAATATTAGCCATGGAAAACAATGAACCATTGCTCTTTGAGGCACCACAAATGAGTTTGGAGATAGTCACGAAACATGAGATAAGTCCGAAAGCAAAAGACCTATATTCTATGCTATCACTTATAGTCGTTATCTAATAACTGACACAAATGAACATATTTCCACAGAAAAAGACACTCACTGACTTAGAAAACAAACTATGCTCACGTAAAAGGAAAGGTGTGGGGAATGGATAAATTAAGATTAGTGTTACTATATGTATACAAACACATATTATATACATATCTCAAAAAGACCGACCATATAGCAAGGGATGTGTGCGGAACACTCTGTAACATTTTACATGGGAAGAGCATCTGTACTTGAATAGACAAATATAATGTACAAATGAACCAGATTGTGTACAACTCGGACAAACAATATTCTAAGCTTTACCCCAATTAAAAAAAAATTAAAACCAAGAAGAAATAATGAGACATACACTTATGGGGGTTTCTCCATGCACATTGCAATGTAATTTACAACCTAGGAACACGACTTCCAGAAAGGCTCTGCTGCCCTAGTACCCAGGTTTGGGAATGGAGAAATGCTGCCTGCTTGAGGCCACTTCCCACAACAGCAGCTTTAAACCCATTGCTAAAGGTCACTAAATATTCACCAAACTTGCAGTTCGGTAAATGACACCTGCTCTCTAAAAAAATTCTGGGCTGGAAAATCGAGCAAAAAATTAAACAGAGGGCAAGCTTCCAAGAAGACAATTTCAAGAGTTATATTGTACTCCCAATTGTTTCCTTTTTGTAACAGAAAAGAAAACGGCGGAGAAAAATGATGAGTTTTATGAATTTTCAAAGACATGCAAACACAAATTACAAAAACCTATCAGCTCACACCAGCCAGAAGGGCCATTAGCATAAATGCTGCAAACAATAAATTCTGAAGCGATTGTGGAGAAATGCGTACCCTCGATTCGAAGAGGGACGTGGTAAGAGCCACTTATGAAAACACAAAGAAGGTGCTTTGAAAAGGGTAACACGGTGCTACCAGTCAATCAATCACACCCACTGCTGGGCCTATCACCTGAGACAATGAGAATCAAAAAGCCACAGGGTGGCAATCCTGCACTCCAACAATATTTACCATAGCCAACACTTGGAAGCAATGAAAATGTCCATCAACCGAGGAATGCACAAAGTAGAAGTGGTCCACGTACACAGTGCGAAATTACTCCAATAAAAAATAAAAAAATAAATTTAAAAATCCAACAAAAGTAAAGAGACATCAGCTTGTGTGGGATTGTCTGGGCACACAGCACTCTAATTTATAACCGAGTAAAACCACAGGCCACAAGGGCTTTTCCATAAGTACCAGGTTGGGGAACATAGAAAGGCTGCCACCCTCAGGCAGTTACCTGCAAAAGCAGCTTTAAAGCCTGTGCTAATGGTCATTTCATAGGAAGAAGTAATGCAGGACCGTAAATGAAACCTGCCCTCAAAATGTCTTGAGGGAGGTAATGGCCAAAACATTTCAAAATGTGACACATACTTTAAGAGAACACTTTGAAGAACTAAGGGGTAATCACAGCTTGAAAAATAAAAAGGACATGCCTTAAAGCTCAATTTCAACGGATTATGAGGCACATGCGAATTCAACCACAGAGAGGTATCAGCTCACACTTGTCAGAATAACCATCAGCAAGAAAACTACAAACAATAAATGCTGAAACTGTTGTGGAGAAATGCATACTCTCAACATCAAGGGGGACATAACTTGGAAAGGGCCACTAGTGAGAACAGAATGGAGGTGACTTAAAAAGGTAAACATTGAGCTACCATATGATCCAGCAGGGTCACTCCTCGACCTATAATCTAAGAAGAGAGAATTGGAAAGACACAGGCATTCAAATCTTCATTGCACAGTCTTACAATAGCCAAGATATGGAGGTAACCAAAAAGTCCACCAACAGATGGGTGGACAAAGAAGAACTCCTCCATGTACAGATGGAATATTCGCTAGTGAAAAAAATGAAACAATGCCATTTGCAGCACCATAGATGAGTCTAGACGTAATCACGCCACCTGTAGTAAGTGAGAAAGCAAAAGACACATATCCTATCATATCACTTTTAGGAGTTACTTAAAAATTGATACCAATGAAGATATTTCCACAGAGAAAGGCAATCTCAGATTCATTAAAAAACTTATGGTTCACCAAATAGAAAGGGATGAGGATTGGATACATTACCATATTGGGGTTAACAGAGATATACAAACCATGTGAAATATATAACGACCAAAAACGTACGGAAGACCAGGAGAAGACTACTCAACTTTGTATCATAACCTACATGGGAAAAGGATGTGAGGAAGAATAGATACACTTTTATGTGTGAAAGAACCACATCTTGCACACTTAGAACAAACAAACCATTGTAATCAAATGTGCTGGGATAAAAAATAAAAAGTAAATTACAAATATGAACAAGAAGTAATGAGACATAAACTTGAAGGGCTTTTTCCTGGCACATTCCATTCTAATTTACAACCTACAACACCACTTCCATTAAGGCTCTGTTTCCCCAGTTACCAAATTTGGTACATGAGAAATGCTGCCACCTTGTGGCCATTTCCTGCAAGAGCAGCTTTAAACTCACAGCTAATGGTCACTTAACATTCACAAGGACTCAGGGCTGTAAAGGACACCTGCCCTAAGAAACTGTGCTGAAGTAGGGAACGGACAAAAAAATTCAAAACTGGCAAATGTTTCAAGAAGAGAGTATGAAGAGATAAGTTTTACTCACACAATTTAAAAAAAAAAGTAAATGGATAAAAGCTCAACCTCAGGGAGTGTTAGACATATGCAATCTAATCTCGAAAAAGTTTCAACTTATACCAGTCGACTGACCATTAGCAAAAAGTCTACAAACAATAAATGCTGAACGGGTTTTAGAGAACTGTGTACCCTCTACCTGCTGGTGAGACGTAACGGGGTAACAGCCAATAATGAGAACAGAGAGGAGCTGTGTTTAAAAGTAAAAATGGAGGTACCGTTCAATCCAGCAGGCGCACCATTGGACCTCTCACCTGAGAAGACAAGAATCGGGAGAACACAGGCCGCAAAAGCTGCAGTACAGCCTTATTCACAATAGCCAAGACAGTGAAGCAATCAAAATGTCCAACAACAGGTGAATGGATAAAGAAGAAGTGGTCCATGTACACAATGGAATATTAGCCATGGAAAACAATGAACCATTGCTCTTTGAGGCACCACAAATGAGTTTGGAGATAGTCACGAAACATGAGATAAGTCCGAAAGCAAAAGACCTATATTCTATGATATCACTTATAGTCGTTATCTAATAACTGACACAAATGAACATATTTCCACAGAAAAAGACACTCACTGACTTAGAAAACAAACTATGCTCACGTAAAAAGGAAAGGTGTGGGGAATGGATAAATTAAGATTAGTGTTACTATATGTATACAAACACATATTATATACATATCTCAAAAAGACCGACCATATAGCAAGGGATGTGTGCGGAACCCTCTGTAACATTTTACATGGGAAGAGGATCTGTACTTGAATAGACATATATAATGTACAAATGAACCAGATTGTGTACACCTAGGACGAACAAAATTCTAAGCGTTACCCCAATTAAAAAAAAAATTAAAACCAAGAAGAAATAATGAGACATACACTTATGGGGATTTCTCCATGCACATTGCAATGTAATTTACAAGCTAGGAACACGACTTCCAGAAAGGCTTTGCTGCCCTAGTACCCAGGTTTGGGAATGGAGAAATGCTGCCTGCTTGAGGCCACTTCCCACAACAGCAGCTTTAAACCCATTGCTAAAGGTCACTAAATATTCACCAAACTTGCAGTTCGGTAAATGACACCTGCTCTCTAAAAAAATTCTGGGCTGGAAAATCGAGCAAAAAATTAAACAGAGGGCAAGCTTCCAAGAAGACAATTTCAAGAGTTATATTGTACTCCCAATTGTTTCCTTTTTGTAACAGAAAAGAAAACGGCGGAGAAACATGATGAGTTTTATGAATTTTCAAAGACATGCAAACACAAATTACAAAAACATATCAGCTCACACCAGCCAGAAGGGCCATTAGCATAAATGCTGCAAACAATAAATGCTGACGCGATTGTGGAGAAATGTGTACCCTCGATTCGAAGAGGGACGTGGTAAGAGCCACTAATGAAAACACAAAGAAGGTGCTTTGAAAAGGGTAACACGGTGCTACCAGTCAATCAATCACACCCAATGCCTGGCCTATGACCTGAGACAATGAGAATCATAAAGCCACAGGCTGGCAATCCTGCACTCCAACAATATTTACCATAGCCAACACTTGGAAGCAATGAAAATGTCCATCAACCGAGGAATGCACAAAGTAGAAGTGGTCCACGTGCACAGTGGGAAATTACTCCAATAAAAAATAAAAAATAAATTTAAAAATCCAACAAAAGTAAAGAGACATCAGCTTGTGTGGGATTGTCCGGGCACACAGCACTCTAATTTATAACCGAGTAAAACCACAGGCCACAAGGGCTTTTCCCTAGTTACCAGGGTGGGGAACATAGAAAGGCTGCCACCCTCAGGCAGTTACCTGCAAAAGCAGCTTTAAAACCTGTGCTAATGGTCATTTCATAGGAAGAAGTAATGCAGGACTGTAAATGAAACCTGCCCTCAAAATGTCTTGAGGGAGGTAATGGCCAAAACATTTCAAAATGTGACACATACTTTAAGAGAACACTTTGAAGAACTAAGGGGTAATCACAGCTTGAAAAATAAAAAGGACATGCCTTAAAGCTCAATTTCAACGGATTATGAGGCACATGCGAATTCAACCACAGAGAGGTATCAGCTCACACTTGTCAGAATAACCATCAGCAAGAAAACTACAAACAATAAATGCTGAAACTGTTGTGGAGAAATGCATACTCTCAACATCAAGGGGGACATAACTTGGAAAGGGCCACTAGTGAGAACAGAATGGAGGTGACTTAAAAAGGTAAACATTGAGCTACCATATGATCCAGGAGGCCCACTCCTCGACCTATAATATAATAAGAGAAAATTGGAAAGACACAGACAGGCAAATCTGCATGGCACAGTCTTACAATAGCCAAGATATGGAGGTAACCAAAAAGTCCACCAACAGATGGGTGGACAAAGAAGAACTCCTCCATGTACAGATGGAATATTCGCTAGTGAAGAAAATGAAACAATGCCATTTGCAGCACCATAGATGAGTCTAGACGTAATCACGCCACCTGTAGTAAGTGAGAAAGCAAAAGACACATATCCTATCATATCACTTTTAGGAGTTACTTAAAAATTGATACCAATGAAGATATTGCCACAGAGAAAGGCAATCTCAGATTCATTAAAAAACTTATGGTTCACCAAATAGTAAGGGATGAGGATTGGATACATTACCATATTGGGGTTAACAGAGATATACAAACCATGTGAAATATATAACCCCCAAAAACATACGGAAGACCAGGAGAAGACTACTCAACTTTGTATCATAACCTACATGGGAAAAGGATGTGAGGAAGAATAGATACACGTTTATGTGTGAAAGAACCACATCTTGCACACCAGAACAAACAAACCATTGTAATCAAATGTGCTGGGATAAAAAATAAAAAGTAAATTACAAATATGAACAAGAAGTAATGAGACATAAACTTGAAGGGCTTTTTCCTGGCACATTCCATTCTAATTTACAACTTACAACACCACTTCCATTAAGGCTCTGTTTCCCCAGTTACCAAATTTGGTAAATGAGAAATGCTGCCACCTTGTGGCCATTTCCGGCAAGAGCAGCTTTAGCCTCACAGCTAATGGTCACAACATTCACAAGGACTCAGGGCTGTAAAGGACACCTGCCCTAAAAAACTCTGCTGAAATAGGGAATGGACAAAAAAATTCAAAACAGGCAAATGTTTCAAGAAGAGAGTATGAAGAGATAAGTTTTACTCACACACTTTAAAAAAAAAGGTAAATGGATAAAAGCTCAACCTCAGGGAGTGTTAGACCTATGCAATCTAATCTCCAAAAAGTTTCAAATTACACCAGTCGACTGACCATCAGCAAAAAGTCTACAAACAATAAATGCTGAACGGGTTTTAGAGAACTGTGTACCCTCTACCTGCTGGTGAGACGTAAAGGGGTAACAGCCAATAATGAGAACAGAAAGGAGCTGTGTTTAAAAGTAAAAATGGAGGTACCATTCAATCCAGCAGGTGCACCATTGGACCTCTCACCTGAGAAGAGTAGTATCGAGAAGACACAGGCCGCAAAAGCTGCAGTACAGCCTTATTCACAATTGCCAAGACAGTGAAGCAATCAAAATGTCCAACAAGAGGTGAATGGATAAAGAAGAAGTGGTCCATGTACACAATGGAATAATAGCCATGGAAAACAATGAACCATTGCTCTCTGAGGCACCACAAATAACTCTGGAGATAATCACGAAACATGAGGTAAGTTGGAAAGCAAAAGACCTATATTCTATGATATCACTTATAGGCGTTATCTAATAACTGACACAAAGGAACATATTTCCACAGAGAAAGACACTCACGGACTTAGAAAACAAACTATGCTCATCTAAAAGGAAAGGTGGGGGGAATGGATAAATTAAGATTAGTGTTACTATATGTATACAAACACATATTATATACATATCACAAAAAGACCGACCATATAGCAAGGGAGGTCTGCGGAAGCCTCAGTAACATTTTACATGGGAAGAGCATCTGTACTTGAATAGACAAATATAATGTACAAATGAACCAGATTGTGTACACCTCGGACAAACAATATTCTAAGCTTTACCCCAATTAAAAAAAAATTAAAACCAAGAAGAAATAATGAGACATACACTTATGGGGGTTTCTCCATGTACATTCCAATGTAATTTACAACCTAGGAACACGACTTCAGAAAGGCTCTGCTGCCCTAGTACCCAGGTTTGGGAATGGAGAAATGCTGCCTGCTTGAGGCCACTTCCCACAACAGCAGCTTTAAACCCATTGCTAAAGGTCACTAAATATTCACCAAACTTGCAGTTCGGTAAATGACACCTGCTCTCTAAAAAAATTCTGGGGTGGAAAATCGACCAAAAAATTAAACAGAGGGCAAGCTTCCAAGAAGACAATTTCAAGAGTTATATTGTACTCCCAATTGTTTCCCTTTTGTAACAGAAAAGAAAACTGCAGAGAAACATGATGAGTTTTATGAATTTTCAAAGACATGCAAACACAAATTACAAAAACCTATCAGCTCACACCAGCCAGAAGGGCCATTAGCATAAATGCTGCAAACAATAAATGCTGACGCGATTGTGGAGAAATGCGTACCCTCGATTCGAAGAGGGACGTGGTAAGAGCCACTAATGAAAACACAAAGAAGGTGCTTTGAAAAGGGTAACACGGTGCTACCAGTCAATCAATCACACCCACTGCTGGGCCTATCACCTGAGACAATGAGAATCAAAAAGCCACAGGCTGGCAATCCTGCACTCCAACAATATTTACCATAGCCAACACTTGGAAGCAATGAAAATGTCCATCAACCGAGGAATGCACAAAGTAGAAGTGGTCCACGTGCACAGTGGGAAATTACTCCAATAAAAAATAAAAATTAAATTTAAAAATCCAACAAAAGTAAAGAGACATCAGCTTGTGTGGGATTGTCCGGGCACACTCCACTCTAATTTATAACCGAGAAACAGCACAGGCCGCAAGGGCTTTTCCCTAGTTACCAGGGTGGGGAACATAGAAAGGCTGCCACCCTCAGGCAGTTACCTGCAAAAGCAGCTTTAAAGCCTGTGCTAATGGTCATTTCATAGGAAGAAGTAATGCAGGACTGTAAATGAAACCTGCCCTCAAAATGTCTTGAGGGAGGTTATGGCCAAAACATTTCAAAATGTGACACATACTTTAAGAGAAAACTTTGAAGAACTAAGGGGTAATCACAGCTTGAAAAATAAAAAGGACATGCCTTAAAGCTCAATTTCAACGGATTATGAGGCACATGCGAATTCAACCACAAAGTGGTATCAGCTCACACTTGTCAGAATAACCATCAGCAAGAAAACTACAAACAATAAATACTGAAGGTGTTGTGGAGAAATGCATACCTTCAACTTCAAGTGGGACATAACTTGGAAAGGGCCACGAATAAGAACAGAATGGAGGTGCCTTTAAAAGGTAAACATTGAGCTACCATATGATCCAGGAGGCCCACTCCTCGACCTATAATATAATAAGAGAAAATTGGAAAGACACAGGCAGGCAAATCTGCATGGCACAGTCTTACAATAGCCAAGATATGGAGGTAACCAAAAAGTCCACCAACAGATGGGTGGACAAAGAAGAACTCCTCCATGTACAGATGGAATATTCGCTAGTGAAAAAAATGAAACAATGCCATTTGCAGCACCATAGATGAGTCTAGACGTAATCACGCCACCTGTAGTAAGTGAGAAAGCAAAAGACACATATCCTATCATATCACTTTTAGGAGTTACTTAAAAATTGATACCAATGAAGATATTGCCACAGAGAAAGGCAATCTCAGATTCATTAAAAAACTTATGGTTCACCAAATAGTAAGGGATGAGGATTGGATACATTACCATATTGGGGTTAACAGAGATATACAAACCATGTGAAATATATAACCCCCAAAAACATACGGAAGACCAGGAGAAGACTACTCAACTTTGTATCATAACCTACATGGGAAAAGGATGTGAGGAAGAATAGATACACGTTTATGTGTGAAAGAACCACATCTTGCACACCAGAACAAACAAACCATTGTAATCAAATGTGCTGGGATAAAAAATAAAAAGTAAATTACAAATATGAACAAGAAGTAATGAGACATAAACTTGAAGGGCTTTTTCCTGGCACATTCCATTCTAATTTACAACTTACAACACCACTTCCATTAAGGCTCTGTTTCCCCAGTTACCAAATTTGGTAAATGAGAAATGCTGCCACCTTGTGGCCATTTCCGGCAAGAGCAGCTTTAGCCTCACAGCTAATGGTCACAACATTCACAAGGACTCAGGGCTGTAAAGGACACCTGCCCTAAAAAACTCTGCTGAAATAGGGAATGGACAAAAAAATTCAAAACAGGCAAATGTTTCAAGAAGAGAGTATGAAGAGATAAGTTTTACTCACACACTTTAAAAAAAAAGGTAAATGGATAAAAGCTCAACCTCAGGGAGTGTTAGACCTATGCAATCTAATCTCCAAAAAGTTTCAAATTACACCAGTCGACTGACCATCAGCAAAAAGTCTACAAACAATAAATGCTGAACGGGTTTTAGAGAACTGTGTACCCTCTACCTGCTGGTGAGACGTAAAGGGGTAACAGCCAATAATGAGAACAGAAAGGAGCTGTGTTTAAAAGTAAAAATGGAGGTACCATTCAATCCAGCAGGTGCACCATTGGACCTCTCACCTGAGAAGAGTAGTATCGAGAAGACACAGGCCGCAAAAGCTGCAGTACAGCCTTATTCACAATTGCCAAGACAGTGAAGCAATCAAAATGTCCAACAAGAGGTGAATGGATAAAGAAGAAGTGGTCCATGTACACAATGGAATAATAGCCATGGAAAACAATGAACCATTGCTCTCTGAGGCACCACAAATAACTCTGGAGATAATCACGAAACATGAGGTAAGTTGGAAAGCAAAAGACCTATATTCTATGATATCACTTATAGGCGTTATCTAATAACTGACACAAAGGAACATATTTCCACAGAGAAAGACACTCACGGACTTAGAAAACAAACTATGCTCATCTAAAAGGAAAGGTGGGGGGAATGGATAAATTAAGATTAGTGTTACTATATGTATACAAACACATATTATATACATATCACAAAAAGACCGACCATATAGCAAGGGAGGTCTGCGGAACCCTCAGTAACATTTTACATGGGAAGAGCATCTGTACTTGAATAGACAAATATAATGTACAAATGAACCAGATTGTGTACACCTCGGACAAACAATATTCTAAGCTTTACCCCAATTAAAAAAAAATTAAAACCAAGAAGAAATAATGAGACATACACTTATGGGGGTTTCTCCATGCACATTCCAATGTAATTTACAACCTAGGAACACGACTTCAGAAAGGCTCTGCTGCCTTAGTACCCAGGTTTGGGAATGGAGAAATGCTGCCTGCTTGAGGCCACTTCCCACAACAGCAGCTTTAAACCCATTGCTAAAGGTCACTAAATATTCACCAAACTTGCAGTTCGGTAAATGACACCTGCTCTCTAAAAAAATTCTGGGGTGGAAAATCGACCAAAAAATTAAACAGAGGGCAAGCTTCCAAGAAGACAATTTCAAGAGTTATATTGTACTCCCAATTGTTTCCTTTTTGTAACAGAAAAGAAAACTGCGGAGAAACAGGATGAGTTTTATGAATTTTCAAAGACATGCAAACACAAATTACAAAAACCTATCAGCTCACACCAGCCAGAAGGGCCATTAGCATAAATGCTGCAAACAATAAATGCTGACGCGATTGTGGAGAAATGCGTACCCTCGATTCGAAGAGGGACGTGGTAAGAGCCACTAATGAAAACACAAAGAAGGTGCTTTGAAAAGGGTAACACGGTGCTACCAGTCAATCAATCACACCCACTGCTGGGCCTATCACCTGAGACAATGAGAATCAAAAAGCCACAGGCTGGCAATCCTGCACTCCAACAATATTTACCATAGCCAACACTTGGAAGCAATGAAAATGTCCATCAACCGAGGAATGCACAAAGTAGAAGTGGTCCACGTGCACAGTGGGAAATTACTCCAATAAAAAATAAAAATTAAATTTAAAAATCCAACAAAAGTAAAGAGACATCAGCTTGTGTGGGATTGTCCGGGCACACTCCACTCTAATTTATAACCGAGAAACAGCACAGGCCGCAAGGGCTTTTCCCTAGTTACCAGGGTGGGGAACATAGAAAGGCTGCCACCCTCAGGCAGTTACCTGCAAAAGCAGCTTTAAAGCCTGTGCTAATGGTCATTTCATAGGAAGAAGTAATGCAGGACTGTAAATGAAACCTGCCCTCAAAATGTCTTGAGGGAGGTTATGGCCAAAACATTTCAAAATGTGACACATACTTTAAGAGAAAACTTTGAAGAACTAAGGGGTAATCACAGCTTGAAAAATAAAAAGGACATGCCTTAAAGCTCAATTTCAACGGATTATGAGGCACATGCGAATTCAACCACAAAGTGGTATCAGCTCACACTTGTCAGAATAACCATCAGCAAGAAAACTACAAACAATAAATACTGAAGGTGTTGTGGAGAAATGCATACCTTCAACTTCAAGTGGGACATAACTTGGAAAGGGCCACGAATAAGAACAGAATGGAGGTGCCTTTAAAAGGTAAACATTGAGCTACCATATGATCCAGGAGGCCCACTCCTCGACCTATAATATAATAAGAGAAAATTGGAAAGACACAGGCAGGCAAATCTGCATGGCACAGTCTTACAATAGCCAAGATATGGAGGTAACCAAAAAGTCCACCAACAGATGGGTGGACAAAGAAGAACTCCTCCATGTACAGATGGAATATTCGCTAGTGAAAAAAATGAAACAATGCCATTTGCAGCACCATAGATGAGTCTAGACGTAATCACGCCACCTGTAGTAAGTGAGAAAGCAAAAGACACATATCCTATCATATCACTTTTAGGAGTTACTTAAAAATTGATACCAATGAAGATATTGCCACAGAGAAAGGCAATCTCAGATTCATTAAAAAACTTATGGTTCACCAAATAGTAAGGGATGAGGATTGGATACATTACCATATTGGGGTTAACAGAGATATACAAACCATGTGAAATATATAACCCCCAAAAACATACGGAAGACCAGGAGAAGACTACTCAACTTTGTATCATAACCTACATGGGAAAAGGATGTGACGAAGAATAGATACACGTTTATGTGTGAAAGAACCACATCTTGCACACCAGAACAAACAAACCATTGTAATCAAATGTGCTGGGATAAAAAATAAAAAGTAAATTACAAATATGAACAAGAAGTAATGAGACATAAACTTGAAGGGCTTTTTCCTGGCACATTCCATTCTAATTTACAACTTACAACACCACTTCCATTAAGGCTCTGTTTCCCCAGTTACCAAATTTGGTAAATGAGAAATGCTGCCACCTTGTGGCCATTTCCGGCAAGAGCAGCTTTAGCCTCACAGCTAATGGTCACAACATTCACAAGGACTCAGGGCTGTAAAGGACACCTGCCCTAAAAAACTCTGCTGAAATAGGGAATGGACAAAAAAATTCAAAACAGGCAAATGTTTCAAGAAGAGAGTATGAAGAGATAAGTTTTACTCACACACTTTAAAAAAAAAGGTAAATGGATAAAAGCTCAACCTCAGGGAGTGTTAGACCTATGCAATCTAATCTCCAAAAAGTTTCAAATTACACCAGTCGACTGACCATCAGCAAAAAGTCTACAAACAATAAATGCTGAACGGGTTTTAGAGAACTGTGTACCCTCTACCTGCTGGTGAGACGTAATGGGGTAACAGCCAATAATGAGAACAGAAAGGAGCTGTGTTTAAAAGTAAAAATGGAGGTACCATTCAATCCAGCAGGTGCACCATTGGACCTCTCACCTGAGAAGAGTAGTATCGAGAAGACACAGGCCGCAAAAGCTGCAGTACAGCCTTATTCACAATTGCCAAGACAGTGAAGCAATCAAAATGTCCAACAAGAGGTGAATGGATAAAGAAGAAGTGGTCCATGTACACAATGGAATAATAGCCATGGAAAACAATGAACCATTGCTCTCTGAGGCACCACAAATAACTCTGGAGATAATCACGAAACATGAGGTAAGTTGGAAAGCAAAAGACCTATATTCTATGATATCACTTATAGGCGTTATCTAATAACTGACACAAAGGAACATATTTCCACAGAGAAAGACACTCACGGACTTAGAAAACAAACTATGCTCATCTAAAAGGAAAGGTGGGGGGAATGGATAAATTAAGATTAGTGTTACTATATGTATACAAACACATATTATATACATATCACAAAAAGACCGACCATATAGCAAGGGAGGTCTGCGGAAGCCTCAGTAACATTTTACATGGGAAGAGCATCTGTACTTGAATAGACAAATATAATGTACAAATGAACCAGATTGTGTACACCTCGGACAAACAATATTCTAAGCTTTACCCCAATTAAAAAAAAATTAAAACCAAGAAGAAATAATGAGACATACACTTATGGGGGTTTCTCCATGCACATTCCAATGTAATTTACAACCTAGGAACACGACTTCAGAAAGGCTCTGCTGCCCTAGTACCCAGGTTTGGGAATGGAGAAATGCTGCCTGCTTGAGGCCACTTCCCACAACAGCAGCTTTAAACCCATTGCTAAAGGTCACTAAATATTCACCAAACTTGCAGTTCGGTAAATGACACCTGCTCTCTAAAAAAATTCTGGGGCGGAAAATCGACCAAAAAATTAAACAGAGGGCAAGCTTCCAAGAAGACAATTTCAAGAGTTATATTGTACTCCCAATTGTTTCCTTTTTGTAACAGAAAAGAAAACTGCGGAGAAACAGGATGAGTTTTATGAATTTTCAAAGACATGCAAACACAAATTACAAAAACCTATCAGCTCACACCAGCCAGAAGGGCCATTAGCATAAATGCTGCAAACAATAAATGCTGACGCGATTGTGGAGAAATGCGTACCCTCGATTCGAAGAGGGACGTGGTAAGAGCCACTAATGAAAACACAAAGAAGGTGCTTTGAAAAGGGTAACACGGTGCTACCAGTCAATCAATCACACCCACTGCTGGGCCTATCACCTGAGACAATGAGAATCAAAAAGCCACAGGCTGGCAATCCTGCACTCCAACAATATTTACCATAGCCAACACTTGGAAGCAATGAAAATGTCCATCAACCGAGGAATGCACAAAGTAGAAGTGGTCCACGTGCACAGTGGGAAATTACTCCAATAAAAAATAAAAATTAAATTTAAAAATCCAACAAAAGTAAAGAGACATCAGCTTGTGTGGGATTGTCCGGGCACACTCCACTCTAATTTATAACCGAGAAACAGCACAGGCCGCAAGGGCTTTTCCCTAGTTACCAGGGTGGGGAACATAGAAAGGCTGCCACCCTCAGGCAGTTACCTGCAAAAGCAGCTTTAAAGCCTGTGCTAATGGTCATTTCATAGGAAGAAGTAATGCAGGACTGTAAATGAAACCTGCCCTCAAAATGTCTTGAGGGAGGTTATGGCCAAAACATTTCAAAATGTGACACATACTTTAAGAGAAAACTTTGAAGAACTAAGGGGTAATCACAGCTTGAAAAATAAAAAGGACATGCCTTAAAGCTCAATTTCAACGGATTATGAGGCACATGCGAATTCAACCACAAAGTGGTATCAGCTCACACTTGTCAGAATAACCATCAGCAAGAAAACTACAAACAATAAATACTGAAGGTGTTGTGGAGAAATGCATACCTTCAACTTCAAGTGGGACATAACTTGGAAAGGGCCACGAATAAGAACAGAATGGAGGTGCCTTTAAAAGGTAAACATTGAGCTGCCATTTGATCCAGGAGGCCCACTCCTCGACCTATAATATAATAAGAGAAAATTGGAAAGACACAGGCAGGCAAATCTGCATGGCACAGTCTTACAATAGCCAAGATATGGAGGTAACCAAAAAGTCCACCAACAGATGGGTGGACAAAGAAGAACTCCTCCATGTACAGATGGAATATTCGCTAGTGAAAAAAATGAAACAATGCCATTTGCAGCACCATAGATGAGTCTAGACGTAATCACGCCACCTGTAGTAAGTGAGAAAGCAAAAGACACATATCCTATCATATCACTTTTAGGAGTTACTTAAAAATTGATACCAATGAAGATATTGCCACAGAGAAAGGCAATCTCAGATTCATTAAAAAACTTATGGTTCACCAAATAGTAAGGGATGAGGATTGGATACATTACCATATTGGGGTTAACAGAGATATACAAACCATGTGAAATATATAACCCCCAAAAACATACGGAAGACCAGGAGAAGACTACTCAACTTTGTATCATAACCTACATGGGAAAAGGATGTGAGGAAGAATAGATACACGTTTATGTGTGAAAGAACCACATCTTGCACACCAGAACAAACAAACCATTGTAATCAAATGTGCTGGGATAAAAAATAAAAAGTAAATTACAAATATGAACAAGAAGTAATGAGACATAAACTTGAAGGGCTTTTTCCTGGCACATTCCATTCTAATTTACAACTTACAACACCACTTCCATTAAGGCTCTGTTTCCCCAGTTACCAAATTTGGTAAATGAGAAATGCTGCCACCTTGTGGCCATTTCCGGCAAGAGCAGCTTTAGCCTCACAGCTAATGGTCACAACATTCACAAGGACTCAGGGCTGTAAAGGACACCTGCCCTAAAAAACTCTGCTGAAATAGGGAATGGACAAAAAAATTCAAAACAGGCAAATGTTTCAAGAAGAGAGTATGAAGAGATAAGTTTTACTCACACACTTTAAAAAAAAAGGTAAATGGATAAAAGCTCAACCTCAGGGAGTGTTAGACCTATGCAATCTAATCTCCAAAAAGTTTCAAATTACACCAGTCGACTGACCATCAGCAAAAAGTCTACAAACAATAAATGCTGAACGGGTTTTAGAGAACTGTGTACCCTCTACCTGCTGGTGAGACGTAAAGGGGTAACAGCCAATAATGAGAACAGAAAGGAGCTGTGTTTAAAAGTAAAAATGGAGGTACCATTCAATCCAGCAGGTGCACCATTGGACCTCTCACCTGAGAAGAGTAGTATCGAGAAGACACAGGCCGCAAAAGCTGCAGTACAGCCTTATTCACAATTGCCAAGACAGTGAAGCAATCAAAATGTCCAACAAGAGGTGAATGGATAAAGAAGAAGTGGTCCATGTACACAATGGAATAATAGCCATGGAAAACAATGAACCATTGCTCTCTGAGGCACCACAAATAACTCTGGAGATAATCACGAAACATGAGGTAAGTTGGAAAGCAAAAGACCTATATTCTATGATATCACTTATAGGCGTTATCTAATAACTGACACAAAGGAACATATTTCCACAGAGAAAGACACTCACGGACTTAGAAAACAAACTATGCTCATCTAAAAGGAAAGGTTGGGGGAATGGATAAATTAAGATTAGTGTTACTATATGTATACAAACACATATTATATACATATCACAAAAAGACCGACCATATAGCAAGGGAGGTCTGCGGAACCCTCAGTAACATTTTACATGGGAAGAGCATCTGTACTTGAATAGACAAATATAATGTACAAATGAACCAGATTGTGTACACCTCGGACAAACAATATTCTAAGCTTTACCCCAATTAAAAAAAAATTAAAACCAAGAAGAAATAATGAGACATACACTTATGGGGGTTTCTCCATGCACATTCCAATGTAATTTACAACCTAGGAACACGACTTCAGAAAGGCTCTGCTGCCCTAGTACCCAGGTTTGGGAATGGAGAAATGCTGCCTGCTTGAGGCCACTTCCCACAACAGCAGCTTTAAACCCATTGCTAAAGGTCACTAAATATTCACCAAACTTGCAGTTCGGTAAATGACACCTGCTCTCTAAAAAAATTCTGGGGTGGAAAATCGACCAAAAAATTAAACAGAGGGCAAGCTTCCAAGAAGACAATTTCAAGAGTTATATTGTACTCCCAATTGTTTCCCTTTTGTAACAGAAAAGAAAACTGCAGAGAAACAGGATGAGTTTTATGAATTTTCAAAGACATGCAAACACAAATTACAAAAACCTATCAGCTCACACCAGCCAGAAGGGCCATTAGCATAAATGCTGCAAACAATAAATGCTGACGCGATTGTGGAGAAATGCGTACCCTCGATTCGAAGAGGGACGTGGTAAGAGCCACTAATGAAAACACAAAGAAGGTGCTTTGAAAAGGGTAACACGGTGCTACCAGTCAATCAATCACACCCACTGCTGGGCCTATCACCTGAGACAATGAGAATCAAAAAGCCACAGGCTGGAAATCCTGCACTCCAACAATATTTACCATAGCCAACACTTGGAAGCAATGAAAATGTCCATCAACCGAGGAATGCACAAAGTAGAAGTGGTCCACGTGCACAGTGGGAAATTACTCCAATAAAAAATAAAAATTAAATTTAAAAATCCAACAAAAGTAAAGAGACATCAGCTTGTGTGGGATTGTCCGGGCACACTCCACTCTAATTTATAACCGAGAAACAGCACAGGCCGCAAGGGCTTTTCCCTAGTTACCAGGGTGGGGAACATAGAAAGGCTGCCACCCTCAGGCAGTTACCTGCAAAAGCAGCTTTAAAGCCTGTGCTAATGGTCATTTCATAGGAAGAAGTAATGCAGGACTGTAAATGAAACCTGCCCTCAAAATGTCTTGAGGGAGGTTATGGCCAAAACATTTCAAAATGTGACACATACTTTAAGAGAAAACTTTGAAGAACTAAGGGGTAATCACAGCTTGAAAAATAAAAAGGACATGCCTTAAAGCTCAATTTCAACGGATTATGAGGCACATGCGAATTCAACCACAAAGTGGTATCAGCTCACACTTGTCAGAATAACCATCAGCAAGAAAACTACAAACAATAAATACTGAAGGTGTTGTGGAGAAATGCATACCTTCAACTTCAAGTGGGACATAACTTGGAAAGGGCCACGAATAAGAACAGAATGGAGGTGCCTTTAAAAGGTAAACATTGAGCTACCATATGATCCAGGAGGCCCACTCCTCGACCTATAATATAATAAGAGAAAATTGGAAAGACACAGGCAGGCAAATCTGCATGGCACAGTCTTACAATAGCCAAGATATGGAGGTAACCAAAAAGTCCACCAACAGATGGGTGGACAAAGAAGAACTCCTCCATGTACAGATGGAATATTCGCTAGTGAAAAAAATGAAACAATGCCATTTGCAGCACCATAGATGAGTCTAGACGTAATCACGCCACCTGTAGTAAGTGAGAAAGCAAAAGACACATATCCTATCATATCACTTTTAGGAGTTACTTAAAAATTGATACCAATGAAGATATTGCCACAGAGAAAGGCAATCTCAGATTCATTAAAAATCTTATGGTTCACCAAATAGTAAGGGATGAGGATTGGATACATTACCATATTGGGGTTAACAGAGATATACAAACCATGTGAAATATATAACCCCCAAAAACATACGGAAGACCAGGAGAAGACTACTCAACTTTGTATCATAACCTACATGGGAAAAGGATGTGACGAAGAATAGATACACGTTTATGTGTGAAAGAACCACATCTTGCACACCAGAACAAACAAACCATTGTAATCAAATGTGCTGGGATAAAAAATAAAAAGTAAATTACAAATATGAACAAGAAGTAATGAGACATAAACTTGAAGGGCTTTTTCCTGGCACATTCCATTCTAATTTACAACTTACAACACCACTTCCATTAAGGCTCTGTTTCCCCAGTTACCAAATTTGGTAAATGAGAAATGCTGCCACCTTGTGGCCATTTCCGGCAAGAGCAGCTTTAGCCTCACAGCTAATGGTCACAACATTCACAAGGACTCAGGGCTGTAAAGGACACCTGCCCTAAAAAACTCTGCTGAAATAGGGAATGGACAAAAAAATTCAAAACAGGCAAATGTTTCAAGAAGAGAGTATGAAGAGATAAGTTTTACTCACACACTTTAAAAAAAAAGGTAAATGGATAAAAGCTCAACCTCAGGGAGTGTTAGACCTATGCAATCTAATCTCCAAAAAGTTTCAAATTACACCAGTCGACTGACCATCAGCAAAAAGTCTACAAACAATAAATGCTGAACGGGTTTTAGAGAACTGTGTACCCTCTACCTGCTGGTGAGACGTAAAGGGGTAACAGCCAATAATGAGAACAGAAAGGAGCTGTGTTTAAAAGTAAAAATGGAGGTACCATTCAATCCAGCAGGTGCACCATTGGACCTCTCACCTGAGAAGAGTAGTATCGAGAAGACACAGGACGCAAAAGCTGCAGTACAGCCTTATTCACAATTGCCAAGACAGTGAAGCAATCAAAATGTCCAACAAGAGGTGAATGGATAAAGAAGAAGTGGTCCATGTACACAATGGAATAATAGCCATGGAAAACAATGAACCATTGCTCTCTGAGGCACCACAAATAACTCTGGAGATAATCACGAAACATGAGGTAAGTTGGAAAGCAAAAGACCTATATTCTATGATATCACTTATAGGCGTTATCTAATAACTGACACAAAGGAACATATTTCCACAGAGAAAGACACTCACGGACTTAGAAAACAAACTATGCTCATCTAAAAGGAAAGGTTGGGGGAATGGATAAATTAAGATTAGTGTTACTATATGTATACAAACACATATTATATACATATCACAAAAAGACCGACCATATAGCAAGGGAGGTCTGCGGAACCCTCAGTAACATTTTACATGGGAAGAGCATCTGTACTTGAATAGACAAATATAATGTACAAATGAACCAGATTGTGTACACCTCGGACAAACAATATTCTAAGCTTTACCCCAATTAAAAAAAAATTAAAACCAAGAAGAAATAATGAGACATACACTTATGGGGGTTTCTCCATGCACATTCCAATGTAATTTACAACCTAGGAACACGACTTCAGAAAGGCTCTGCTGCCCTAGTACCCAGGTTTGGGAATGGAGAAATGCTGCCTGCTTGAGGCCACTTCCCACAACAGCAGCTTTAAACCCATTGCTAAAGGTCACTAAATATTCACCAAACTTGCAGTTCGGTAAATGACACCTGCTCTCTAAAAAAATTCTGGGGTGGAAAATCGACCAAAAAATTAAACAGAGGGCAAGCTTCCAAGAAGACAATTTCAAGAGTTATATTGTACTCCCAATTGTTTCCCTTTTGTAACAGAAAAGAAAACTGCGGAGAAACAGGATGAGTTTTATGAATTTTCAAAGACATGCAAACACAAATTACAAAAACCTATCAGCTCACACCAGCCAGAAGGGCCATTAGCATAAATGCTGCAAACAATAAATGCTGACGCGATTGTGGAGAAATGCGTACCCTCGATTCGAAGAGGGACGTGGTAAGAGCCACTAATGAAAACACAAAGAAGGTGCTTTGAAAAGGGTAACACGGTGCTACCAGTCAATCAATCACACCCACTGCTGGGCCTATCACCTGAGACAATGAGAATCAAAAAGCCACAGGCTGGAAATCCTGCACTCCAACAATATTTACCATAGCCAACACTTGGAAGCAATGAAAATGTCCATCAACCGAGGAATGCACAAAGTAGAAGTGGTCCACGTGCACAGTGGGAAATTACTCCAATAAAAAATAAAAATTAAATTTAAAAATCCAACAAAAGTAAAGAGACATCAGCTTGTGTGGGATTGTCCGGGCACACTCCACTCTAATTTATAACCGAGAAACAGCACAGGCCGCAAGGGCTTTTCCCTAGTTACCAGGGTGGGGAACATAGAAAGGCTGCCACCCTCAGGCAGTTACCTGCAAAAGCAGCTTTAAAGCCTGTGCTAATGGTCATTTCATAGGAAGAAGTAATGCAGGACTGTAAATGAAACCTGCCCTCAAAATGTCTTGAGGGAGGTTATGGCCAAAACATTTCAAAATGTGACACATACTTTAAGAGAAAACTTTGAAGAACTAAGGGGTAATCACAGCTTGAAAAATAAAAAGGACATGCCTTAAAGCTCAATTTCAACGGATTATGAGGCACATGCGAATTCAACCACAAAGTGGTATCAGCTCACACTTGTCAGAATAACCATCAGCAAGAAAACTACAAACAATAAATACTGAAGGTGTTGTGGAGAAATGCATACCTTCAACTTCAAGTGGGACATAACTTGGAAAGGGCCACGAATAAGAACAGAATGGAGGTGCCTTTAAAAGGTAAACATTGAGCTACCATATGATCCAGGAGGCCCACTCCTCGACCTATAATATAATAAGAGAAAATTGGAAAGACACAGGCAGGCAAATCTGCATGGCACAGTCTTACAATAGCCAAGATATGGAGGTAACCAAAAAGTCCACCAACAGATGGGTGGACAAAGAAGAACTCCTCCATGTACAGATGGAATATTCGCTAGTGAAAAAAATGAAACAATGCCATTTGCAGCACCATAGATGAGTCTAGACGTAATCACGCCACCTGTAGTAAGTGAGAAAGCAAAAGACACATATCCTATCATATCACTTTTAGGAGTTACTTAAAAATTGATACCAATGAAGATATTGCCACAGAGAAAGGCAATCTCAGATTCATTAAAAATCTTATGGTTCACCAAATAGTAAGGGATGAGGATTGGATACATTACCATATTGGGGTTAACAGAGATATACAAACCATGTGAAATATATAACCCCCAAAAACATACGGAAGACCAGGAGAAGACTACTCAACTTTGTATCATAACCTACATGGGAAAAGGATGTGACGAAGAATAGATACACGTTTATGTGTGAAAGAACCACATCTTGCACACCAGAACAAACAAACCATTGTAATCAAATGTGCTGGGATAAAAAATAAAAAGTAAATTACAAATATGAACAAGAAGTAATGAGACATAAACTTGAAGGGCTTTTTCCTGGCACATTCCATTCTAATTTACAACTTACAACACCACTTCCATTAAGGCTCTGTTTCCCCAGTTACCAAATTTGGTAAATGAGAAATGCTGCCACCTTGTGGCCATTTCCGGCAAGAGCAGCTTTAGCCTCACAGCTAATGGTCACAACATTCACAAGGACTCAGGGCTGTAAAGGACACCTGCCCTAAAAAACTCTGCTGAAATAGGGAATGGACAAAAAAATTCAAAACAGGCAAATGTTTCAAGAAGAGAGTATGAAGAGATAAGTTTTACTCACACACTTTAAAAAAAAAGGTAAATGGATAAAAGCTCAACCTCAGGGAGTGTTAGACCTATGCAATCTAATCTCCAAAAAGTTTCAAATTACACCAGTCGACTGACCATCAGCAAAAAGTCTACAAACAATAAATGCTGAACGGGTTTTAGAGAACTGTGTACCCTCTACCTGCTGGTGAGACGTAAAGGGGTAACAGCCAATAATGAGAACAGAAAGGAGCTGTGTTTAAAAGTAAAAATGGAGGTACCATTCAATCCAGCAGGTGCACCATTGGACCTCTCACCTGAGAAGAGTAGTATCGAGAAGACACAGGACGCAAAAGCTGCAGTACAGCCTTATTCACAATTGCCAAGACAGTGAAGCAATCAAAATGTCCAACAAGAGGTGAATGGATAAAGAAGAAGTGGTCCATGTACACAATGGAATAATAGCCATGGAAAACAATGAACCATTGCTCTCTGAGGCACCACAAATAACTCTGGAGATAATCACGAAACATGAGGTAAGTTGGAAAGCAAAAGACCTATATTCTATGATATCACTTATAGGCGTTATCTAATAACTGACACAAAGGAACATATTTCCACAGAGAAAGACACTCACGGACTTAGAAAACAAACTATGCTCATCTAAAAGGAAAGGTTGGGGGAATGGATAAATTAAGATTAGTGTTACTATATGTATACAAACACATATTATATACATATCACAAAAAGACCGACCATATAGCAAGGGAGGTCTGCGGAACCCTCAGTAACATTTTACATGGGAAGAGCATCTGTACTTGAATAGACAAATATAATGTACAAATGAACCAGATTGTGTACACCTCGGACAAACAATATTCTAAGCTTTACCCCAATTAAAAAAAAATTAAAACCAAGAAGAAATAATGAGACATACACTTATGGGGGTTTCTCCATGCACATTCCAATGTAATTTACAACCTAGGAACACGACTTCAGAAAGGCTCTGCTGCCCTAGTACCCAGGTTTGGGAATGGAGAAATGCTGCCTGCTTGAGGCCACTTCCCACAACAGCAGCTTTAAACCCATTGCTAAAGGTCACTAAATATTCACCAAACTTGCAGTTCGGTAAATGACACCTGCTCTCTAAAAAAATTCTGGGGTGGAAAATCGACCAAAAAATTAAACAGAGGGCAAGCTTCCAAGAAGACAATTTCAAGAGTTATATTGTACTCCCAATTGTTTCCCTTTTGTAACAGAAAAGAAAACTGCGGAGAAACAGGATGAGTTTTATGAATTTTCAAAGACATGCAAACACAAATTACAAAAACCTATCAGCTCACACCAGCCAGAAGGGCCATTAGCATAAATGCTGCAAACAATAAATGCTGACGCGATTGTGGAGAAATGCGTACCCTCGATTCGAAGAGGGACGTGGTAAGAGCCACTAATGAAAACACAAAGAAGGTGCTTTGAAAAGGGTAACACGGTGCTACCAGTCAATCAATCACACCCACTGCTGGGCCTATCACCTGAGACAATGAGAATCAAAAAGCCACAGGCTGGAAATCCTGCACTCCAACAATATTTACCATAGCCAACACTTGGAAGCAATGAAAATGTCCATCAACCGAGGAATGCACAAAGTAGAAGTGGTCCACGTGCACAGTGGGAAATTACTCCAATAAAAAATAAAAATTAAATTTAAAAATCCAACAAAAGTAAAGAGACATCAGCTTGTGTGGGATTGTCCGGGCACACTCCACTCTAATTTATAACCGAGAAACAGCACAGGCCGCAAGGGCTTTTCCCTAGTTACCAGGGTGGGGAACATAGAAAGGCTGCCACCCTCAGGCAGTTACCTGCAAAAGCAGCTTTAAAGCCTGTGCTAATGGTCATTTCATAGGAAGAAGTAATGCAGGACTGTAAATGAAACCTGCCCTCAAAATGTCTTGAGGGAGGTTATGGCCAAAACATTTCAAAATGTGACACATACTTTAAGAGAAAACTTTGAAGAACTAAGGGGTAATCACAGCTTGAAAAATAAAAAGGACATGCCTTAAAGCTCAATTTCAACGGATTATGAGGCACATGCGAATTCAACCACAAAGTGGTATCAGCTCACACTTGTCAGAATAACCATCAGCAAGAAAACTACAAACAATAAATACTGAAGGTGTTGTGGAGAAATGCATACCTTCAACTTCAAGTGGGACATAACTTGGAAAGGGCCACGAATAAGAACAGAATGGAGGTGCCTTTAAAAGGTAAACATTGAGCTACCATATGATCCAGGAGGCCCACTCCTCGACCTATAATATAATAAGAGAAAATTGGAAAGACACAGGCAGGCAAATCTGCATGGCACAGTCTTACAATAGCCAAGATATGGAGGTAACCAAAAAGTCCACCAACAGATGGGTGGACAAAGAAGAACTCCTCCATGTACAGATGGAATATTCGCTAGTGAAAAAAATGAAACAATGCCATTTGCAGCACCATAGATGAGTCTAGACGTAATCACGCCACCTGTAGTAAGTGAGAAAGCAAAAGACACATATCCTATCATATCACTTTTAGGAGTTACTTAAAAATTGATACCAATGAAGATATTGCCACAGAGAAAGGCAATCTCAGATTCATTAAAAATCTTATGGTTCACCAAATAGTAAGGGATGAGGATTGGATACATTACCATATTGGGGTTAACAGAGATATACAAACCATGTGAAATATATAACCCCCAAAAACATACGGAAGACCAGGAGAAGACTACTCAACTTTGTATCATAACCTACATGGGAAAAGGATGTGACGAAGAATAGATACACGTTTATGTGTGAAAGAACCACATCTTGCACACCAGAACAAACAAACCATTGTAATCAAATGTGCTGGGATAAAAAATAAAAAGTAAATTACAAATATGAACAAGAAGTAATGAGACATAAACTTGAAGGGCTTTTTCCTGGCACATTCCATTCTAATTTACAACTTACAACACCACTTCCATTAAGGCTCTGTTTCCCCAGTTACCAAATTTGGTAAATGAGAAATGCTGCCACCTTGTGGCCATTTCCGGCAAGAGCAGCTTTAGCCTCACAGCTAATGGTCACAACATTCACAAGGACTCAGGGCTGTAAAGGACACCTGCCCTAAAAAACTCTGCTGAAATAGGGAATGGACAAAAAAATTCAAAACAGGCAAATGTTTCAAGAAGAGAGTATGAAGAGATAAGTTTTACTCACACACTTTAAAAAAAAAGGTAAATGGATAAAAGCTCAACCTCAGGGAGTGTTAGACCTATGCAATCTAATCTCCAAAAAGTTTCAAATTACACCAGTCGACTGACCATCAGCAAAAAGTCTACAAACAATAAATGCTGAACGGGTTTTAGAGAACTGTGTACCCTCTACCTGCTGGTGAGACGTAAAGGGGTAACAGCCAATAATGAGAACAGAAAGGAGCTGTGTTTAAAAGTAAAAATGGAGGTACCATTCAATCCAGCAGGTGCACCATTGGACCTCTCACCTGAGAAGAGTAGTATCGAGAAGACACAGGACGCAAAAGCTGCAGTACAGCCTTATTCACAATTGCCAAGACAGTGAAGCAATCAAAATGTCCAACAAGAGGTGAATGGATAAAGAAGAAGTGGTCCATGTACACAATGGAATAATAGCCATGGAAAACAATGAACCATTGCTCTCTGAGGCACCACAAATAACTCTGGAGATAATCACGAAACATGAGGTAAGTTGGAAAGCAAAAGACCTATATTCTATGATATCACTTATAGGCGTTATCTAATAACTGACACAAAGGAACATATTTCCACAGAGAAAGACACTCACGGACTTAGAAAACAAACTATGCTCATCTAAAAGGAAAGGTGGGGGGAATGGATAAATTAAGATTAGTGTTACTATATGTATACAAACACATATTATATACATATCACAAAAAGACCGACCATATAGCAAGGGAGGTCTGCGGAACCCTCAGTAACATTTTACATGGGAAGAGCATCTGTACTTGAATAGACAAATATAATGTACAAATGAACCAGATTGTGTACACCTCGGACAAACAATATTCTAAGCTTTACCCCAATTAAAAAAAAATTAAAACCAAGAAGAAATAATGAGACATACACTTATGGGGGTTTCTCCATGCACATTCCAATGTAATTTACAACCTAGGAACACGACTTCAGAAAGGCTCTGCTGCCCTAGTACCCAGGTTTGGGAATGGAGAAATGCTGCCTGCTTGAGGCCACTTCCCACAACAGCAGCTTTAAACCCATTGCTAAAGGTCACTAAATATTCACCAAACTTGCAGTTCGGTAAATGACACCTGCTCTCTAAAAAAATTCTGGGGTGGAAAATCGACCAAAAAATTAAACAGAGGGCAAGCTTCCAAGAAGACTATTTCAAGAGTTATATTGTACTCCCAATTGTTTCCCTTTTGTAACAGAAAAGAAAACTGCGGAGAAACATGATGAGTTTTATGAATTTTCAAAGACATGCAAACACAAATTACAAAAACCTATCAGCTCACACCAGCCAGAAGGGCCATTAGCATAAATGCTGCAAACAATAAATGCTGACGCGATTGTGGAGAAATGCGTACCCTCGATTCGAAGAGGGACGTGGTAAGAGCCACTAATGAAAAGACAAAGAAGGTGCTTTGAAAAGGGTAACACGGTGCTACCAGTCAATCAATCACACCCACTGCTGGGCCTATCACCTGAGACAATGAGAATCAAAAAGCCACAGGCTGGAAATCCTGCACTCCAACAATATTTACCATAGCCAACACTTGGAAGCAATGAAAATGTCCATCAACCGAGGAATGCACAAAGTAGAAGTGGTCCACGTGCACAGTGGGAAATTACTCCAATAAAAAATAAAAATTAAATTTAAAAATCCAACAAAAGTAAAGAGACATCAGCTTGTGTGGGATTGTCCGGGCACACTCCACTCTAATTTATAACCGAGAAACAGCACAGGCCGCAAGGGCTTTTCCCTAGTTACCAGGGTGGGGAACATAGAAAGGCTGCCACCCTCAGGCAGTTACCTGCAAAAGCAGCTTTAAAGCCTGTGCTAATGGTCATTTCATAGGAAGAAGTAATGCAGGACTGTAAATGAAACCTGCCCTCAAAATGTCTTGAGGGAGGTTATGGCCAAAACATTTCAAAATGTGACACATACTTTAAGAGAAAACTTTGAAGAACTAAGGGGTAATCACAGCTTGAAAAATAAAAAGGACATGCCTTAAAGCTCAATTTCAACGGATTATGAGGCACATGCGAATTCAACCACAAAGTGGTATCAGCTCACACTTGTCAGAATAACCATCAGCAAGAAAACTACAAACAATAAATACTGAAGGTGTTGTGGAGAAATGCATACCTTCAACTTCAAGTGGGACATAACTTGGAAAGGGCCACGAATAAGAACAGAATGGAGGTGCCTTTAAAAGGTAAACATTGAGCTACCATATGATCCAGGAGGCCCACTCCTCGACCTATAATATAATAAGAGAAAATTGGAAAGACACAGGCAGGCAAATCTGCATGGCACAGTCTTACAATAGCCAAGATATGGAGGTAACCAAAAAGTCCACCAACAGATGGGTGGACAAAGAAGAACTCCTCCATGTACAGATGGAATATTCGCTAGTGAAAAAAATGAAACAATGCCATTTGCAGCACCATAGATGAGTCTAGACGTAATCACGCCACCTGTAGTAAGTGAGAAAGCAAAAGACACATATCCTATCATATCACTTTTAGGAGTTACTTAAAAATTGATACCAATGAAGATATTGCCACAGAGAAAGGCAATCTCAGATTCATTAAAAAACTTATGGTTCACCAAATAGTAAGGGATGAGGATTGGATACATTACCATATTGGGGTTAACAGAGATATACAAACCATGTGAAATATATAACCCCCAAAAACATACGGAAGACCAGGAGAAGACTACTCAACTTTGTATCATAACCTACATGGGAAAAGGATGTGAGGAAGAATAGATACACGTTTATGTGTGAAAGAACCACATCTTGCACACCAGAACAAACAAACCATTGTAATCAAATGTGCTGGGATAAAAAATAAAAAGTAAATTACAAATATGAACAAGAAGTAATGAGACATAAACTTGAAGGGCTTTTTCCTGGCACATTCCATTCTAATTTACAACTTACAACACCACTTCCATTAAGGCTCTGTTTCCCCAGTTACCAAATTTGGTAAATGAGAAATGCTGCCACCTTGTGGCCATTTCCGGCAAGAGCAGCTTTAGCCTCACAGCTAATGGTCACAACATTCACAAGGACTCAGGGCTGTAAAGGACACCTGCCCTAAAAAACTCTGCTGAAATAGGGAATGGACAAAAAAATTCAAAACAGGCAAATGTTTCAAGAAGAGAGTATGAAGAGATAAGTTTTACTCACACACTTTAAAAAAAAAGGTAAATGGATAAAAGCTCAACCTCAGGGAGTGTTAGACCTACGCAATCTAATCTCCAAAAAGTTTCAAATTACACCAGTCGACTGACCATCAGCAAAAAGTCTACAAACAATAAATGCTGAACGGGTTTTAGAGAACTGTGTACCCTCTACCTGCTGGTGAGACGTAAAGGGGTAACAGCCAATAATGAGAACAGAAAGGAGCTGTGTTTAAAAGTAAAAATGGAGGTACCATTCAATCCAGCAGGTGCACCATTGGACCTCTCACCTGAGAAGAGTAGTATCGAGAAGACACAGGCCGCAAAAGCTGCAGTACAGCCTTATTCACAATTGCCAAGACAGTGAAGCAATCAAAATGTCCAACAAGAGGTGAATGGATAAAGAAGAAGTGGTCCATGTACACAATGGAATAATAGCCATGGAAAACAATGAACCATTGCTCTCTGAGGCACCACAAATAACTCTGGAGATAATCACGAAACATGAGGTAAGTTGGAAAGCAAAAGACCTATATTCTATGATATCACTTATAGGCGTTATCTAATAACTGACACAAAGGAACATATTTCCACAGAGAAAGACACTCACGGACTTAGAAAACAAACTATGCTCTTCTAAAAGGAAAGGTTGGGGGAATGGATAAATTAAGATTAGTGTTACTATATGTATACAAACACATATTATATACATATCACAAAAAGACCGACCATATAGCAAGGGAGGTCTGCGGAACCCTCAGTAACATTTTACATGGGAAGAGCATCTGTACTTGAATAGACAAATATAATGTACAAATGAACCAGATTGTGTACACCTCGGACAAACAATATTCTAAGCTTTACCCCAATTAAAAAAAAATTAAAACCAAGAAGAAATAATGAGACATACACTTATGGGGGTTTCTCCATGCACATTCCAATGTAATTTACAACCTAGGAACACGACTTCAGAAAGGCTCTGCTGCCCTAGTACCCAGGTTTGGGAATGGAGAAATGGTGCCTGCTTGAGGCCACTTCCCACAACAGCAGCTTTAAACCCATTGCTAAAGGTAACTAAATATTCACCAAACTTGCAGTTCGGTAAATGACACCTGCTCTCTAAAAAAATTCTGGGGTGGAAAATCGACCAAAAAATTAAACAGAGGGCAAGCTTCCAAGAAGACAATTTCAAGAGTTATATTGTACTCCCAATTGTTTCCCTTTTGTAACAGAAAAGAAAACTGCGGAGAAACAGGATGAGTTTTATGAATTTTCAAAGACATGCAAACACAAATTACAAAAACCTATCAGCTCACACCAGCCAGAAGGGCCATTAGCATAAATGCTGCAAACAATAAATGCTGACGCGATTGTGGAGAAATGCGTACCCTCGATTCGAAGAGGGACGTGGTAAGAGCCACTAATGAAAAGACAAAGAAGGTGCTTTGAAAAGGGTAACACGGTGCTACCAGTCAATCAATCACACCCACTGCTGGGCCTATCACCTGAGACAATGAGAATCAAAAAGCCACAGGCTGGCAATCCTGCACTCCAACAATATTTACCATAGCCAACACTTGGAAGCAATGAAAATGTCCATCAACCGAGGAATGCACAAAGTAGAAGTGGTCCACGTGCACAGTGGGAAATTACTCCAATAAAAAATAAAAATTAAATTTAAAAATCCAACAAAAGTAAAGAGACATCAGCTTGTGTGGGATTGTCCGGGCACACTCCACTCTAATTTATAACCGAGAAACAGCACAGGCCGCAAGGGCTTTTCCCTAGTTACCAGGGTGGGGAACATAGAAAGGCTGCCACCCTCAGGCAGTTACCTGCAAAAGCAGCTTTAAAGCCTGTGCTAATGGTCATTTCATAGGAAGAAGTAATGCAGGACTGTAAATGAAACCTGCCCTCAAAATGTCTTGAGGGAGGTTATGGCCAAAACATTTCAAAATGTGACACATACTTTAAGAGAAAACTTTGAAGAACTAAGGGGTAATCACAGCTTGAAAAATAAAAAGGACATGCCTTAAAGCTCAATTTCAACGGATTATGAGGCACATGCGAATTCAACCACAAAGTGGTATCAGCTCACACTTGTCAGAATAACCATCAGCAAGAAAACTACAAACAATAAATACTGAAGGTGTTGTGGAGAAATGCATACCTTCAACTTCAAGTGGGACATAACTTGGAAAGGGCCACGAATAAGAACAGAATGGAGGTGCCTTTAAAAGGTAAACATTGAGCTACCATATGATCCAGGAGGCCCACTCCTCGACCTATAATATAATAAGAGAAAATTGGAAAGACACAGGCAGGCAAATCTGCATGGCACAGTCTTACAATAGCCAAGATATGGAGGTAACCAAAAAGTCCACCAACAGATGGGTGGACAAAGAAGAACTCCTCCATGTACAGATGGAATATTCGCTAGTGAAAAAAATGAAACAATGCCATTTGCAGCACCATAGATGAGTCTAGACGTAATCACGCCACCTGTAGTAAGTGAGAAAGCAAAAGACACATATCCTATCATATCACTTTTAGGAGTTACTTAAAAATTGATACCAATGAAGATATTGCCACAGAGAAAGGCAATCTCAGATTCATTAAAAATCTTATGGTTCACCAAATAGTAAGGGATGAGGATTGGATACATTACCATATTGG
This sequence comes from Balaenoptera physalus, assembly GCF_965194825.1. Classification (NCBI taxonomy): domain Eukaryota; kingdom Metazoa; phylum Chordata; class Mammalia; order Artiodactyla; family Balaenopteridae; genus Balaenoptera; species Balaenoptera physalus. The sequence goes on along the minus strand of NW_028125705.1, from coordinate 25,628 downwards.
GGTTAACAGAGATATACAAACCATGTGAAATATATAACCCCCAAAAACATACGGAAGACCAGGAGAAGACTACTCAACTTTGTATCATAACCTACATGGGAAAAGGATGTGACGAAGAATAGATACACGTTTATGTGTGAAAGAACCACATCTTGCACACCAGAACAAACAAACCATTGTAATCAAATGTGCTGGGATAAAAAATAAAAAGTAAATTACAAATATGAACAAGAAGTAATGAGACATAAACTTGAAGGGCTTTTTCCTGGCACATTCCATTCTAATTTACAACTTACAACACCACTTCCATTAAGGCTCTGTTTCCCCAGTTACCAAATTTGGTAAATGAGAAATGCTGCCACCTTGTGGCCATTTCCGGCAAGAGCAGCTTTAGCCTCACAGCTAATGGTCACAACATTCACAAGGACTCAGGGCTGTAAAGGACACCTGCCCTAAAAAACTCTGCTGAAATAGGGAATGGACAAAAAAATTCAAAACAGGCAAATGTTTCAAGAAGAGAGTATGAAGAGATAAGTTTTACTCACACACTTTAAAAAAAAAGGTAAATGGATAAAAGCTCAACCTCAGGGAGTGTTAGACCTATGCAATCTAATCTCCAAAAAGTTTCAAATTACACCAGTCGACTGACCATCAGCAAAAAGTCTACAAACAATAAATGCTGAACGGGTTTTAGAGAACTGTGTACCCTCTACCTGCTGGTGAGACGTAAAGGGGTAACAGCCAATAATGAGAACAGAAAGGAGCTGTGTTTAAAAGTAAAAATGGAGGTACCATTCAATCCAGCAGGTGCACCATTGGACCTCTCACCTGAGAAGAGTAGTATCGAGAAGACACAGGACGCAAAAGCTGCAGTACAGCCTTATTCACAATTGCCAAGACAGTGAAGCAATCAAAATGTCCAACAAGAGGTGAATGGATAAAGAAGAAGTGGTCCATGTACACAATGGAATAATAGCCATGGAAAACAATGAACCATTGCTCTCTGAGGCACCACAAATAACTCTGGAGATAATCACGAAACATGAGGTAAGTTGGAAAGCAAAAGACCTATATTCTATGATATCACTTATAGGCGTTATCTAATAACTGACACAAAGGAACATATTTCCACAGAGAAAGACACTCACGGACTTAGAAAACAAACTATGCTCATCTAAAAGGAAAGGTGGGGGGAATGGATAAATTAAGATTAGTGTTACTATATGTATACAAACACATATTATATACATATCACAAAAAGACCGACCATATAGCAAGGGAGGTCTGCGGAACCCTCAGTAACATTTTACATGGGAAGAGCATCTGTACTTGAATAGACAAATATAATGTACAAATGAACCAGATTGTGTACACCTCGGACAAACAATATTCTAAGCTTTACCCCAATTAAAAAAAAATTAAAACCAAGAAGAAATAATGAGACATACACTTATGGGGGTTTCTCCATGCACATTCCAATGTAATTTACAACCTAGGAACACGACTTCAGAAAGGCTCTGCTGCCCTAGTACCCAGGTTTGGGAATGGAGAAATGCTGCCTGCTTGAGGCCACTTCCCACAACAGCAGCTTTAAACCCATTGCTAAAGGTCACTAAATATTCACCAAACTTGCAGTTCGGTAAATGACACCTGCTCTCTAAAAAAATTCTGGGGTGGAAAATCGACCAAAAAATTAAACAGAGGGCAAGCTTCCAAGAAGACAATTTCAAGAGTTATATTGTACTCCCAATTGTTTCCCTTTTGTAACAGAAAAGAAAACTGCAGAGAAACAGGATGAGTTTTATGAATTTTCAAAGACATGCAAACACAAATTACAAAAACCTATCAGCTCACACCAGCCAGAAGGGCCATTAGCATAAATGCTGCAAACAATAAATGCTGACGCGATTGTGGAGAAATGCGTACCCTCGATTCGAAGAGGGACGTGGTAAGAGCCACTAATGAAAACACAAAGAAGGTGCTTTGAAAAGGGTAACACGGTGCTACCAGTCAATCAATCACACCCACTGCTGGGCCTATCACCTGAGACAATGAGAATCAAAAAGCCACAGGCTGGAAATCCTGCACTCCAACAATATTTACCATAGCCAACACTTGGAAGCAATGAAAATGTCCATCAACCGAGGAATGCACAAAGTAGAAGTGGTCCACGTGCACAGTGGGAAATTACTCCAATAAAAAATAAAAATTAAATTTAAAAATCCAACAAAAGTAAAGAGACATCAGCTTGTGTGGGATTGTCCGGGCACACTCCACTCTAATTTATAACCGAGAAACAGCACAGGCCGCAAGGGCTTTTCCCTAGTTACCAGGGTGGGGAACATAGAAAGGTTGCCACCCTCAGGGAGTTACCTGCAAAAGCAGCTTTAAAGCCTGTGCTAATGGTCATTTCATAGGAAGAAGTAATGCAGGACTGTAAATGAAACCTGCCCTCAAAATGTCTTGAGGGAGGTTATGGCCAAAACATTTCAAAATGTGACACATACTTTAAGAGAAAACTTTGAAGAACTAAGGGGTAATCACAGCTTGAAAAATAAAAAGGACATGCCTTAAAGCTCAATTTCAACGGATTATGAGGCACATGCGAATTCAACCACAAAGTGGTATCAGCTCACACTTGTCAGAATAACCATCAGCAAGAAAACTACAAACAATAAATACTGAAGGTGTTGTGGAGAAATGCATACCTTCAACTTCAAGTGGGACATAACTTGGAAAGGGCCACGAATAAGAACAGAATGGAGGTGCCTTTAAAAGGTAAACATTGAGCTACCATTTGATCCAGGAGGCCCACTCCTCGACCTATAATATAATAAGAGAAAATTGGAAAGACACAGGCAGGCAAATCTGCATGGCACAGTCTTACAATAGCCAAGATATGGAGGTAACCAATAAGTCCACCAACAGATGGGTGGACAAAGAAGAACTCCTCCATGTACAGATGGAATATTTGCTAGTGAAAAAAATGAAACAATGCCATTTGCAGCACCATAGATGAGTCTAGACGTAATCACGCCACCTGTAGTAAGTGAGAAAGCAAAAGACACATATCCTATCATATCACTTTTAGGAGTTACTTAAAAATTGATACCAATGAAGATATTGCCACAGAGAAAGGCAATCTCAGATTCATTAAAAAACTTATGGTTCACCAAATAGTAAGGGATGAGGATTGGATACATTACCATATTGGGGTTAACAGAGATATACAAACCATGTGAAATATATAACCCCCAAAAACATACGGAAGACCAGGAGAAGACTACTCAACTTTGTATCATAACCTACATGGGAAAAGGATGTGAGGAAGAATAGATACACGTTTATGTGTGAAAGAACCACATCTTGCACACCAGAACAAACAAACCATTGTAATCAAATGTGCTGGGATAAAAAATAAAAAGTAAATTACAAATATGAACAAGAAGTAATGAGACATAAACTTGAAGGGCTTTTTCCTGGCACATTCCATTCTAATTTACAACCTACAACACCACTTCAATTAAGGCTCTGTTTCCCCAGTTACCAAATTTGGTAAATGAGAAATGCTGCCACCTTGTGGCTATTTCCTGCAAGAGCAGCTTTAAACTCACAGCTAATGGTCACTTAACATTCACAAAGACTCAGCGCTGTAAAGGACACCTGCCCTAAAAAACTGTGCTGAAGGAGGGAATGGACAAAAAAATTCAAAACAGGCAAATGTTTCAAGAAGAGAGTATGAAGAGATAAGTTTTACTCACACACTTTAAAAAAAAGGTAAATGGATAAAAGCTCAACCTCAGGGAGTGTTAGACCTATGCAATCTAATCTCCAAAAAGTTTCAACTTACACCAGTCGACTGACCATCAGCAAAAAGTCTACAAACAATAAATGCTGAACGGGTTTTAGAGAACTGTGTACCCTCTACCTGCTGGTGAGACATAAAGGGGTAACAGCCAATACTGAGAACAGAAAGGAGCTGTGTTTAAAAGTAAAAATGGAGGTACCATTCAATCCAGCAGGTGCACCATTGGACCTCTCACCTGAGAAGAGAAGTATCGAGAAGACACAGGCCGCAAAAGCTGCAGTACAGCCTTATTCACAATTGCCAAGACAGTGAAGCAATCAAAATGTCCAACAAGAGGTGAATGGATAAAGAAGAAGTGGTCCATGTACACAATGGAATAATAGCCATGGAAAACAATGAACCATTGCTCTCTGAGGCACCACAAATAACTCTGGAGATAATCACGAAACATGAGGTAAGTTGGAAAGCAAAAGACCTATATTCTATGATATCACTTATAGGCGTTATCTAATAACTGACACAAAGGAACATATTTCCACAGAGAAAGACACTCACGGACTTAGAAAACAAACTATGCTCATGTAAAAGAAAAGGTGTGGGGAATGGATAAATTTAGATCAGTGTTACTATATGTATACAAACACATATTATATACATATCTCAAAAAGACCGACCATATAGCAAGGGAGGTGTGCGGAACCCTTTGTAACATTTTACATGGGAAGAGGATCTGTACTTGAATAGACATATATAATGTCCAAATGAACCAGATTGTGTACACCTAGGACGAACAATATTCTAAGCTTTACCCCAATTAAAAAAAAATTTAAAACCAAGAGGAAATAATGAGACATACACTTATGGGGGTTTCTCCATGCACATTCCAATGTAATTTACAGCCTAGGAACACGACTTCCAGAAAGGCTCTGCTGCCCTAGTACCCAGATTGGGGAATGGAGAAATGCTGCCTGCTTGAGGCCACTTCCCACAACAGCAGCTTTAAACCCATTGCTAAAGGTCACTAAATATTCACCAAACTTGCAGTTCGGTAAATGACACCTGCTCTCTAAAACAATTCTGGGCTGGAAAATCGACCAAAAAATTAAACAGAGGGCAACCTTCCAAGAAGACAATTTCAAGAGTTATATTGTATTCCCAATTGTTTCCTTCTTTTTAACAGAAAAGAAAACGGTGGAGAAAAATGATGAGTTTTACGAATTTTCAAAGACATGCAAACCCAAATTACAACAACCTATCAGCTCACACCAGCCAGAAGGGCCATTAGCATAAATGCTGCAAACAATAAATGCTGACGCGATTGTGGAGAAATGCGTACCCTCGATTCGAAGAGGGACGTGGTAAGAGCCACTAATGAAAACACAAAGAAGGTGCTTTGAAAAGGGTAACACGGTGCTACCAGTCAATCAATCACACCCACTGCTGGGCCTATCACCTGAGACAATGTGAATCAAAAAGCCACAGGCTGGCAATCCTGCACTCCAACAATATTTACCATAGCCAACACTTGGAAGCAATGAAAATGTCCATCAACCGAGGAATACACGAAGTAGAAGTGGTCCACGTACACAGTGGAAAATTACTCCAATAAAAAATAAAAATTAAATTAAAAAAACAACAAAAGTAAGGAGACATCAGCTTGTGTGTGTTTGTCAGGGCACACTCCACTCTAATTTATAACCGAGAAACACCACAGGCAGCAAGGGCTTTTCCATAAGTACCAGGGTGGGGAACATAGAAAGGCTGCAACCCTCTGGCAGTTACCTGCAAAAGCAGCTTTAAAGCCTGTGCTAATGGTCATTTCCTGTTAACAAGTACTGCAGGACTGTAAATGAAACCTGCCCTCAAAATGTCTTGAGGGAGGTAATGGCCAAAACATGTCAAAATGTGACACATACTTTAAGAGAACACTTTGAAGAACTAAGGGGTAATCACAGCTTGAAAAGTAAAAAGGACATGCCTTAAAGCTCAATTTCAACGGATTATGAGGCACATGCGAATTCAACCACAAAGAGGTAGCAGCTCCCACTTGTCAAAATAACCGTCAGCAAGAAAACTACAAACAATAAATGCTGAAGGTGTTGTGGAGGAATGCATACCCTGAACTTTAAGTGGGGTGTAACTTGGAAAGAGCCACTAAAGAGAACAAAATGGAGGTGCCTTAAAATTTGAACATTGAGCTTCCATATGACCGAGCAATCCCACTACTGGTTATACACCCACAGAAAACCATAGTTCAAAAATACACATGCACCCGAATGTTTATTACAACACTATTTTCAATAGCCTGGTCATGGAAGCAACCTAAATGCCCATCAACAGGCGAATGGATAAAGAAGTTGTGGTACATATATAGAATGGAATATTTCTCAGCCACAAAAAGGAACCAAATTGAGTCATCTGTTGTGACGTGGATGGATCTAGAGACTGTCATACAGAGTGAAGTAAGTCGGAAAGAGAAAAACAAATATCGTATATTAACGCAGGTATGTGCCACCTAGAAAGTTGGTACAGATGAGCCAGTTTGCAGGGCAGAAGTTGAGACACAGATGTAGAGCGCAGACACATGGACATCACGGGGGGGGAAATGTGGTGGGGTGGGGATGGTGTTGTGCTGAATTGGGCGATTGGGATTGACCTGTATACACTGATGTGTATAAAATTGATGACTGATAAGAACCTGCAGTATACAAAAACAAACAAAACAACTAATACTAAACTTTCATTCGGTTTTTTGTATGGAAATATGTTAATATAAATGTTTCAGACATTACATGAAATTTCTAAAAATCTTATATGTTCTGGTATAATGTTATAATTCATAATCCTAGTTATTACTTTAAAATGTATATCTCAGAAATAACTAATTTTCTTGTCAACTGCATTATTATAAACTTTCATCAAATCTTTAACTGTGGTCATTTTTAAGTCTTTTGTCATTTACAGACAGTTCTGGTTGTACTCTGATGCTTTTGAAAATATGTTCCTATAAAAGGGTTTCATCTTCATTAAATTCATGGAAAAGACTCTGACAAGTACAGGTTTCTGGTAACTCTACTGTACTGCTGAACTGAATAAATAAGCATTTTCAGAACTCTAATGATAAAACTAATGAACTCATAAAAGTGCTAACAAACGATCAAGATGAAAAAAAATTAATTACACGGGACTGAGTGAACTGATGACGATAAGTATAATTTTTGTTACTTTCTGTTTGAATTAAAAAAAATCCCACAAGGACTCAGAGGCAAAGAATATACAAATCAATTTTCACTGCAAAGTAAAGCAGCGGCTACAGTGAAGGATTACTGGACTGAATGTCAATATTTTGACATAGTATGAGTGTGTTTCATGTTTGGTAATTGCAATCATTGTTGCTTTTGTTGTGATCATCCATGTACAACGCTTGATGTCAGTCTATTTATCTCTTATAAAAATAAAATACAGTGTGTGTGTTTGGAAAAAAAACGAATAAGAACTAATGAGACATAAACTTATGGGGATTTCACCTGGCAAACTCCATTCTAATTTACAACCTAAGACAACGACTTCCAGAAAGGCTCTGCTGCCCTAGTACTTAGATTGGGGAATGGTGAAATGCTGCCTCCTTTTGGCCGTTTGCCACAACAGCAGCTTTAAACCCACTGCAAACGGTCACTAAATATTCACCAACTGGCAGTTCTGTAAATGACACCTGCCCTCCAAAAAAATTCTGGGGTCAAAAATCGAACAAAAAATTCAAAAGAGGGCAAACTTCGAAGAAGATAATTTCAAGAGGTGTATTGTGCTCACAGATTTTTCTTTTGATAAAAGAAAAAGATGTGGAAAAATGATGAATCTTAGGAATTTTGAAAGATATGCAAACCCAAATTACAAATACCTATCACATCACAGCAGTCAGAATGGCCATCAGCAAAACTGGTGCAAACAATAAATGCTGAAGCGATTGTGGAGAAATGCGTACCCTCGGTTCTAAGGGGGATGTTGTAAAAGCCACTAATAAAAACACATTGGAGGTGCTTTGAAAAAGTAAACACTGAGTGACCAGTCCATCAATCACACCCACTGCTGGGCCTCTCACCAGAGAAAATGAGAATCAAAAAGTCACAGGCTGGCAATCCTGCACTCCAGCAATATTCACCATAGGCAACACTTGGAAGCAATGAAAATGTCCATCAACAGAGGAATGCACCAAGAAGTGGTCCATGTACAAAATAGAATATTAACTCCAATAATAAATATAAATTAAATTTAAAAATCCAACAAAAGTAAAGAGACATCAGCTTTTGTGTGTTTATCTGGGCACATTCTACTCTAATTTACAACCGAGGAACACCACTGGCCGTAAAGTCGTTTCCCTAGTATCAGCGTGGGGAATGTAGAAAGGTAGCAGCCCTGTGGCCGTTACCTGCAAAAGCAGTTTAAAGCCTGTGCTAATGGTCACTTCATATGAACAAGTACTGTAGGGCTGAAAATGAAACCTGCCCTCAAAATGTCTTGAGGGAGGTAATGGCCAAAACATTTCAAAATTTGACACATACTTTAAGAAACCACTTTGAAGAACTAAGCTGTAATTACAGCTTGAAAAATAAAAATGACTTGCCTTAAAGCTCAATTGCAACGGAATATGAGACACATGCAAATTCAACCGTAAAGAGGTGTCAGCTCACACCCGTCAGAATAACCATCAGCAAAAACTACAAATAATAAATGCTGAAGGTGCTGTGGAGAAATGCATACCCTCAACTTTAAGTGGGACGTAACCAGGAAAGAGCCACTAATGATAACAGAATGGAGGTACCTTTAAAAGGTAAACACTGAGCTACCATATGACCTAGCAGACCTATTCCTGGACCTATAACCGACGAAGACAGAATTGGAAGGACACAGGCAGGCAAATCTGCAATGCATACTATTACAATAGCCAAGATATGGAAGTAACCAAAAAGTCCACTGACAAATGGGTGGACAAAGAAGAACTGCTACATGTACAGATGGAATATGAGCTAGTGAAAAAATGAAACAATGCCATTTGCAGCACCATAGATGAGTCTAGAGGTAATCACACAACTTGTAGTAAGGGAGAAAGTGAAAGATACATATCCTATCATATCAGATATAGGTGTTACATAAAAATTGATACAAAAGAAGATATTTCCACAGAGAAAGGCAATCACAGATTCATTAAAAAACTTATGGTTCACCAGATGGAAAGGTGTGAGGATTGGATACATTACCATATTGAGGTTAACAGAGACATACAAACACATGTGAAATATATAATCACCAAAGACCTACAGAATACCAAGAGAAGACTACTCTACATTGTGTCATAACCTACATGGGAAAAGGATCTGAAGAAGAATAGATATATGTATATGTGTGAAAGAACCACATCTTGCACACCTAGAACAAACAAAACATTGTAATCAAGTTTGCTGTGACAAAAAATAAAAATTATCTTAAAAATACGAACAAGAAGTAATGAGACATAAACTTAAAGGGCTTTTTCCTCGCACATTCCATTCTAATTTGCAACCTAGACCACCACTTCCAGTAAGGCTCTGTTGCCATAGTAACCAGATTTGGTAAAGGAGAAATGCTGCCGCCTTGTGGCCGTTTCCCGCACGAGCGGCTTTAAACCAACAGCTAATGGTCACTTAAAATTCACAAGGACTCAGGGCTGTAAAGGACACCTGCCGTCAAAAATTGTGCTGAGGTAGGGAACGGAATAAAAAAATTTAATACAGGCAAATTTTTCAATAAAATACTATGAAGAGGTAAGTATTACTCACTGTCTTTAAAAAAAAGGAGAATGGATTAAGGCTCAACCTCAGGAATTATTAGACTCATGCAATCTAATCAACAAAAGGGTTTCCAATCACACCAGTCGACTGACCATCAGCAAAAAGTCTACAAACCATAAATGCTGATGCGGTTGTAGAGAATTGTGTATCCTCTAGCTGCTGGTGAGATGCCAAGTGGTTAACAGCCAGTAATGAGAACAGAAAAGAGCTGCGTTTAAAAGTAAAAATTGAGGTACCATTCAATCCAGCAGGCGCACCATTGGACCTCTCACCTGAGAAGACAAGTATCGAGAAGACACAGGTTGCAAAAGCTGCAGTGCAGCATTATTCACAATAGCCAAGGCAGTGAAGCGATAAAAATGTCGATCAACAAGTGAATGGATATAGAATAAGTGGTCCAGGTACACAATGGAATATTAGCCATGGAAAAGAATGAAACCCTGCTCTTTGAGGCACCACAAATGAGCCTGGAGATAATCACAAATCATGAGGTAGGTCCGAAAGCAAAAGACTTATATCCTATGATATCACTTATAGGCGTTATCTAATAACTGACACAAATGAACACAATTAACAGAGAAATACACTCACAAACTTAGAAAACCAACTTTGCTCATCTAAAGGGAAAGGTGGGGGGAATGGATAAATGAAGATTCGTGTTACTATATGATCTGGATATGATCCAAATACATATTATATACATATTACAAAAAGACCGACCATATAACAAGGGAGGTCTACAGAACACTCCGTAATAATTTACATGGGAAGAGGATCTCTACATAAATAGATATAAATAATGTGTAAATGAACCAGAGTGTGTACACCTTGGACAAACAACATTCTAACGATTACCCTGATTTAAAAATTTAAAACAACGAAAAAGAATTAATCAGACATAAACTTATGGGGCGTTTTCCAGCCCACTCCATTGAAATTTACAACCTAGGAAAACGACTTCCAGAACGGCTCTGCTGCCCTAGTAACCAGATTTGGTAATGGAGAAATGCTGCTGCCTTGTGGCCGTTTCGAACAACAGCAGGTTAAACCTAGTGCTAATGGTCCCTAAATATTCACACTCATTGCAGGCCTGTAAATGACACCTACATTTCAAAACAATCCTGGGGTTGAAAATTGACCAAAAAATTCGAAAGAGGGCAACGTTCCAGGAAGACACTTTCAAGACGAATATTGTACTCACACTTTTTTTTTCTTTTTTCTTTTAACAGAAAAGAAAAAGGCGTGGAAAAATGATGAATTTTAGAATATTTAACGACATGCATACCCATATTACAAATACCTATCAGCTCACAGCAGTCTGAATGGCCATTAGCAAAAATGCTGCAAAAAATAAATGCTGAAGGGAATGTGGAGAAATGCGTACCCTCGGTTGTAAGGGGGGGCATGTAAAGAGTCACTAATGAAAACACAATGTAGGTGCTTTGAAAAGGGAAACATTGAGCTACCAGTCAATCAATCAAAACCACTGCTGGACCTATCACCTGAGAAAATGAGAATCAAAAAGTCACAGGCTGGCAATCCTTCACTCCAGCAATATTTACCATAGCCAACACTTGGAAGCAATGAAAATGTCCATCAACCGAGGAATGCACCAAGAAGAAGTGGTCCATGTACACAATGGAATATTACTCCAATACTAAATATAAATTAAATATTAAAAAAACAAACAAAAGTAAGGAGACATCAGCATTTGTGGGTTTATCCGGGCACATTGCACTCTAATTTATAACCGAGGAACACCACAGGCCGGAAGGTCTGTTTCCCTAGTTACCAGAGTGGGAAACGTAGAAAGGCTGCCGCCCTCTGGCCGTTACCTGCAAAAGCAGCTTTAAAGCCTGTGCTAATGGTCACTTCATATGAACAAGTAATGCAGGGCTGTAAATGAAAACTGCCCTCAAGATGTCTCGAGGGAGGTAATGGCCAAAAATTTTCAAAATGTGACACATACTTTAAGAAAACACCTTGAAGAAGTAAGCTGTAATCACTGTTTGATAAATAAAAAGGACATGCTTTCAAGCTCAATTTCAAAAGATTATGGGATACATGCAAATTCAACCACAAAGGGGTATCAGCTCACACCTGTCAGAATAACCCTCAGCAAGAAAACTACAAACAATAAATACTGAAGGTGTTTTGGAGAAATGCATACAATCAACTTTAAGTTGGACGTAACCTGGAAAAAGCCACTAATGAGAACTGAATGGTGGTGCCTTTAAAACATACACACTGACTTACCATATGATACAGCAAGCCCACTCCTTGGACTATAACATAAGAAGATAGAACTGGAAAGACACAGGCAAGCAAATGTGTATTGCAGCAGTATTACAATAGCCAAGACATGGAGACAACCAAAAAGTCCATCAAGAGTTGCGTGGCCAAAGAGGAACTGGCACACGTACAGATGGAATATTAGCCAGGGAAAAAAATAAAATAATGCCATTTGCAGCACCATGTATGATTCTTGAGGTAATCAGGCAAATTGTACTAAGTCAGAAAGCAAAAGACACATATCCTATAATATCACTTATAGATCTTAGCTAAAAATTGATACCAATGAAGATATTTCCACAGAGAAATGCAATCACAGATTCACTAAACTAACTTATGGTTCACCAAATGGAAAGGTGTGAGGATTGGATACATTAGGATATTGGGGTTAACATAGATACAGAAACAAATGTGAAATGTATAATCACCAAAGACCTACGTAATACCAAAAGAAGATTACTCAACATTGTATCATAACCTACTTGGGAAAATGATCCAAAGAAGAATAGATATATGTATATGTGTGAAAGAACCACATCTTGCACACCTAGAACAAACAAAACATTGTAATCAAATTTGCTCTGATAAAAAATAAAAATTAAATTAAAAAAGAACAAGAAGTAATGAGAAATAAACTTAAGGGGCTTTTTGCTGGCACATTGCATTCTAATTTACAACCAGAACATGACTTCCATTAAGGCTCTGTCATCACTAATAAAGCAGCTTTATAATCAATGTTGAAGTAGCTTAAAAGAAGTCTCACTAATTATTGATAGTAACAAGAAAACAAAGAAAGTAAAAATCTCACTGCAAAAAGTATACATAGAGTAAGTCAAGGTAGATCAAACACTTATTAAACTTCTGTAAAGAATAAAAGACAACAGTAGTATGTTTTTTTAAAAAGAGAGGGCCCAAATAAATCTGAAATGAAAGAGTTGATGTTACAACAGACCCCACAGAAATACAAAGTATCCTAAGATACATACAGGGTAACTCAGGGCTCAGATTGGACAGAGCCCACTCTCCAGTCCCCTGTACATGACTTACAGGAGCCTCAGGAACTGAGGAGGGGTCCCTGAGGAGAGGCTCAAGATAGAATATGGTAGGCATTAACATGGCTCCATTCATCTTAAACATGCCTGAACTACATTCACACGAGATGATTTTGTCCTGTATGTACATCGGCACCTCTAGTCGGAACTGCAGATCTTTGGCTTCACCACCTCAACTGACAGCAATAGCTTCACCTGCTGTGGACCGTCTCCTATAGGATTTCTAGAACCACAAAGCATCGAAGCTTCACAGGACCCAGAGTCTGTGCGACTCCACGCAGAGTCTCAGAGTCTCAACTCCACTCAGATACTCCACTCTTGGAGGGCACACACAAAGTAGTGAGCACATCAGAACCCAGGGGAAGGAGCAGTGACCCCGTAGGAGAATGACCAGAACTACCTGATAGTTTTAGAGGGTCTCCTGCAGAGGCAGGTGGTATCTGTGGCTGTGGCTCACCGTGAGGACAACGACACTGGCAGCAGAAGTTCTGGGAAATACTCCTTGGTGTGAGCCCTCCCAGAGTCCGCCATTAACCCCACCAAGAGCAAGGTAGGCTCCAGTGCTGGGTCACCTCAGGTGAAACTACCAACAGGGAGGGAACCCAGCCCCATGCATCAGCAGATAAGTGGATTAAACTTTTTATTAAAGTTTTATTTAATCTGCAGACAAGCAGATTAATGCTTTGCCCACCAAAGCAACACCCAGCTCTACCCACCACCAGTCCCTCCCATCAGGAAGCTTGCACAAGCCTCTAAGATAGACTCATCCACTGGAGAGCAGACAGCAGAAGCAAGAAGAACTACAATTCTGCAGCCTGTGGAAGGAAAACCACATTCACAGAAAGATAGACAAAATGAAAAGGCAGAGGACTTTATACCAGATTAAGGAACAAGATAAAACCCTAGGAAAAAAAAAGAAATGAGGTGGCGATACGGAAACTTCCAGAAAAAGAATTCAGAATAATGATAGTGAACATGATCCAAGACCTTGGCAAAAGAATGGAGGCAAAGATCGAGAAGATGCAAGAAATGCTTACCAAAGACCTAGAAGAATTAAGGAGCAAACACCTAGAAGAATTAAAGAACAAACAAACAGAGGTGAACAATATAATAACTGAAATGAAAAATACACCAGAAGGAATCAGTAGCAGAATAACTGTGGCAGAAGAACGGATAAGTGACCTGGAAGACAGAAAGGTGGAAATCACTGCCATGGAACAGAATAAAGAAAAAGAATGAAAATAAATGAAGACACCTTAAGAGTCCTCTGGGACAACATTAAACGCAACAACATTCACATCATAGGGGTCCCAGAAGGAGAAGAGAGAGAGAAAGGACCCGAGAATACATTTGAAGAGATTATAGTCGAAAACTTCCCTAGCATGGGAAAAGAAATAGCCACCCAAGTCCAGGAAGTGCAGAGAGTCCCAGTCAGCATAAATCAAAGGAGAAAAATGCCAAGACACATAGTAACCATACTGACAAAAATTGAAGACAAAGAAAAATTATTAAAAGCAACAAGGGAAAAATGACAAATAACATACAAGGGAACTCCCATAAGGATAACAGCTGATTTCTCAGCAGAAAATCTACAAGCCAGAGGGAGTGGCATAAATTTAAAGTGATGAAAGGGAAGAACCTACAACCAAGAGTACTCCACCCAGCAAGGATCTCATTCAGATTTGACAGAGAAATCATAAGCCCTACAGACAAGCAAAAGCTAAGAGAAATCAGCACCATGAAACCAGCTCTACACCAAATGCTAAAGGAACTTCTGTAAGTGGGAAACACAAGAGAAGAAAAGGTCCCACCAAGACAAACCCATAACAATTAAGAAAATAGTAATAGGAACATACATATCAATAATTACCTTAAACGTGAATGGACTAAATGTTCCAACCAAAAGACACAGGCTGCCTGAATGGATACAAAAACAAGACCCATATATATGCTGTCTACAAGACACCCATTTCAGACCTAGGGACACATACAGACTGAAAGTGAGGCGATGGAAAAATATATTCTATGCAAATGAAAATCAAAAGAAAGCTGGAGTAGCAATACTCATAGCAGATAAAATAGACT
The DNA here is from genome assembly GCF_965194825.1 of Balaenoptera physalus. Classification (NCBI taxonomy): domain Eukaryota; kingdom Metazoa; phylum Chordata; class Mammalia; order Artiodactyla; family Balaenopteridae; genus Balaenoptera; species Balaenoptera physalus. Next base: position 10,566 of record NW_028125705.1, on the reverse strand, counting down.
TTAAAATAAAGAATGTTACAAGAGACAAGGAAAGACACTACATAATGGTCAAGGGATCAATCCAAGAAGAAGATATAACAATTATAAATATATATGTGCCCAACATAGGAGCACCTCAATACATAAGGCAACTGCTAACAGCTATAAAAGAGGAAATCAACAGTAACACAATAATAGCAGGGGACTTTAACAGCTCACTTACACCAGTGGAGATCAGCCAGACAGAAAATTAATAAGGAAACACAAGCTTTAAATGACACAATAGACCAGATATAGTTAATTGATATTTATAGGACATTCCATCCAAAAACAGCATATTACACGTTCTTCTCAACTGCACACGGAACATTCTCCAGGATAGATCACATCTTGGGTCACAAATAAAGCCTCAGTAAATTTAAGAAAACTGAAATCATATCAAGCAGCTGTTCCGACCACAATGCTATGAGATTAGAAATCAATAACATGGACAAAACCGTAAAAAACACAAACACATGGAGGCTAAACAATACGTTACTAAATAACCAAGAGATCACTGAAGAAATAAAAGAGGAAATCAAAAACTACCTAGAGACAAATGACAAGAAACACACGATGATCCAAAACCTATGGGATGCAGCAAAAGCAGTTCTAAGAGGGAAGTTTATAGCAATACAAGCCTACCTCAAGAAACAAGAAAAATCTCAAATAAACAATCTAACCTTACACCTAGAGGAACTAGAGAAAGAAGAACAAAACCAAAAGTTAGTAGAATGAAAGAAATCATAAAGATCAAAGCAGAAATAAATGAAATAGAAGCAAAGAAAATGAAAGCAAAGATCAATAAAACTAAAAGCCGGTTCTTTGAGAAGATAAACAAAAATGATAAACCTTTAGCCAGACTCAAGAAAAAGAGGGAGAGGAATCAAATCAACAAAATTAGAAGTGAAAAAGGAGAAGTTACAACAGACACCACAGGAATACAAAGCATCCTAAGAGACTACTACAAGCAACGCTATGCCAATAAAATGGACAACCTGGAAGAAATGGACAAATTCTTAGAAAGGGATAACCTTCCAAGACTGAACCAGGAAGAAATAGAAAATATGAACAAACCTATCACAAGCAATGAAATTGAAACTGTGATTAAAAATCTTCCAACAAACGAAAGTCCAGAACCAGATGGCATCACAGGTGAATTTTCTCAAACATTTAGAGAAGAGCTAACACCCAACCTTCTCAAATTCTTCAAAACAATTGCAGGGGAAGGAACACTCCCAAACTCATTCTATGAGACCATCGTCACCCTGATACCAAAACCAGACAAAGATACTACAAGGAAAGAAAATTATAGACCAATATCACTGATGAATATAAATGTAAAAATCCTCAACAAAATACTAGCAAACAGAATCGAACAACACATTAAAAGGATCAAACACCATGATCAAGTGGGGTTTATCCCAGGGATGCAAGGATTCTTCAATATACACAAATCAATGTGATACACCATATTAACAAATTGTAGAATAAAACCATATGATCATCTCAATAGATGCAGGAAAAGATTTTGAGAAAATTCAACACCCATTTACGATAAAAACTCTGCAGAGTGTGGGCATAGAGGGAAACTACCTCAACATAATAAAGGCCATATATGACAAACCCACAGCAAACATCATTCTCAACGGTCAAAAACTGAAAACGTTTCCTCTAAGATCAGGAACAAGACGAGGATGTCCACACTCACCACTACTATTCAACATAGTTTTGGAAGTCCTAGCCATGGCAATCAGAGAAGAAAAAGAAATAAAAGAAATACAAAAAAGAAAAGAAGAAGTAAAATTGTCACTTTTTGCAAATGACATCATATCATAGATAGAGAATCCTAAAGATGCCACCAGAAAACCACTGGAGCTAATCAATTAATTTGGTAAAGTTGCAGGATACAAAATTAATGCACAGAAATTGCTTGCATTCCTATACACTAACAATGAAAGAACAGAAAGAGAAATTAAGGAAACAATCCCATTACCACTGCAACAAAAATAAAATACCTAGGAATAAACCTACCTAAGGAAGTAAAAGACCTGTACTCAGAAAACTATAAGACACTGATGAAAGAAATCAAAGATGATATAAACAGATGGAGACATATACCATGTTCTTGGATTAGAAGAATCAATACTGTGGAAATGACTATACTACCCAAAGCAATCTACAGATTCAATGCAATCCCTATCAAATTACCAATGGCATTTTCTACAGAAGTAGAAAAAAAAATCTTAAAATTTGTAGGGAGACACAAAAGACCCCGGATAGCCAAAGCAGTCTTGAGGGGAAAAAAAAAGAGCTGGAGGAATCAGACTTCCAGACTTCAGACTATATTACAAAGCTACAGTAATCAAGATAATATGGTAGTGGCACAAAAACAGAAATATAGATCAATAGAACAGGATAGAAAGCACAGAGATAAACCCACGTACCTATGGTCCACTAATCTATGACAAAGGAGGCAAGGGTATACAATGGAGAAAAGACAGTGTCTTCAGTAAGTGGTGCTGGGAAAACTGGACAGCTACATGTAAAAGAATGAAATTAGAACTCTCCCTAACACCATACACAAAAATAAACTCAAAATGGATTAGAGACCTAAATGTAAGACCAGCCACTATAAAACTCTTAGAGGAAAACATAAGCAGAACAGTCTATGACATAAATCACAGCAAGATCCTTTTTGACCCACCTCCTAGAGAAATGGAAATAAAAACAAAAATAAAAAAATGGACTTAATGAAATTTAAAATCTTTTGCACAGCAAAGGAAAACATAAGCAAGATGAAAAGACAACCATCAGAATGGGAGAAAATATTTTCAAATGAAGCAAATGGCAAAGGATTAACCTCCAAAAAGCATCTCCTGTAGCTCAATATCACAAAACCAAACAACCCAATCGAAAAATGGGCAGAAGACCTAATAGACATTTCTCCAAAGAAGATATACAGGTTGCCAACAAACACATGAAAGGATGTTGAACATCACTAATTATTAGAGAAATGCAAATCAAAACTACAATGAGGTATCACCTCACACCAGTCAGAATGGCCACCATCAAAAATTCTACCAACAATAAATGCTGGAGAGGCATTTATTGGAGAAAAGGGAACCCTCTTGCACTGTTGGTGGGAATGTAAATTGATATAGCCACTAGGGAGAACAGTATGGGGGTTCCTTAAAAACTAAAAATAGAACAACCGTACAACCCAGCAATCCCACTACTGGACATTTACCCTGAGAAAACCATAATTCAAAAAGAGTCATGTACCACAATGTTCATTGTAGCTCTATTTACAATAGCCAGGACATGGAAGCAACCTAAGTGTCCATCAACAGATAACTGGATAAAGAAGATGTGGCGCATATATACAATGGAACATTATTCAGCCATAAAGAGAAACGAAACTGAGTTATTTGTAGTGAGGTGGATGGATCTAGAGTCTGTCCTACAGAGTGAAGTAAGTCAGAAAGAGAAAAACAAATACCGTATGCTAACACATATATATGGAATCTAAAAGAAAAAAAGTTTATGAAAAACCTAGGGGCAGGAAAGGATTAAGGACACCGACGTAGAGAAAGGACTTGAGGACACGGGGAGGGGGAAGTGTAAGCTGGGACAAAGTGAGAGAGTGGTATGGACATATATACACTACCAAATGTAAAATTGATAGCTACTGGGAAGCAGCCACATAGCACAGGGAGATCAGCTCGGTGCTTTGTGACCACCTAAAGGGGTGGGATAAGGGAGTGAGAGGGAGGTGCAAGAGGGAGTGGATATGGTGTTATATGTATACGTATAGCTGATTCACTTTTTTATATAGCAGAAAGTAACACACAATTGTAAAGCAATGATACTCCAATAAAGATGTAAAAGGAAAAAAAAAGAAAGCCCAGAGATAAACCTACACACCTATGGTCCACTAATCTATGACAAAGGAGGCAAGGATATACAAAGGAGAAAAGACAGTCTCTTCAATAAGTGGTGCTGGGAAAAATGGACAACTACATGTAAAAGAATGAAATTAGAACACTCCCTAACACCATACACAAAAAAATAAACTCAAAATGGATTAGAGACCGAAATGTAAGACTGGACACTATAAAACTCTTAGAGGAAAACATAGGAAGAATACTCTTTGACAAAAATCACAGCAAGATCTTTTTTGATCCACCTCCTAGAGTAATGGAATAAAAAACAAAAATAAACAAATGGGAGCAAATGAAACCTAAAAGCTTTTGCAAAGCAAAGGAAACTACAAACAAGACGAAAAGACAACCTCAGAATGGGAGAAAATGTTTACAAACGAATCAATGGACAAAGGATTAATCTCCAATATATATAAACAGCACATGCAGATCAACAGTAAAAAAACAAACAACCCGATCCAAAAATGGGCAGATGACGTAAATAGACATTTGTCCCGAGAAGACATACAGATGGGCAAGAAGCACATGAAAAGCTGCTCAACATCACTAATTATTAGAGAAATATAAACCAAAACTACAATGCGGTATCACCTCACACAAGTTAGAATGGGCATCATCAGAAAATCTACAAACAACAAATGCTGGAGAGGGTGTGGAGAAAAGGGAACCCTCTTACACTATTTGTGGGAATGTAAATTGATACAGTCACTATGGAGAACAGTATGGAGGTTCCTTAAAAAACTAAAAATAGAAATACCATAAGACCCAGCAATCCCACTACTGGGCATATACCCAGAGAAAACCATAATTCAAAAAGTCACATTCACCACAATGTTCATTGCAGCACTATTTACAATAGCCCAGTCATGGAAGCAACCTAAATGCCCATAGATAGACAAATGGAAAATATGTGGTACATATATAAAATGGAATATTACTCAGCCATAAAAAGGAATGAAATTGGGTCATTTGTAGAGACGTGGAAAGATCTAGAGACTGTCATACAGAGTGAAGTAAATCAGAAAAAGAAAAACAAGTATCGTATATTAACGCATACATGTGGAACCTAGAAAAATGGTACAGATGAACCGGTTTGCAAGGCAGAAATAGAGACACAGATGTAGAGTACAAATGTATGGTCACCAAGGGGGGAAAGTGGCAGGGTGTTGGTGGTGGGATGAATTGCGAGCCTGGGATTGACATATATACACTTATATGTATAAAATAGATAACCAATAAGAACCTGCTGTATAAAAAAATGAATAAAATAAAATTTAAAACTTTAAAAATAATATTTAAAAACATAAAACAGAAAAAAAAGATCTGTCCTTCCCATAGACGTATTTATATGAATGAATTATTTCCATGCTTATATCTGTAAATACAAAAAGAGGAATAAAACCTACCTTGAACCAAAAAAGAAAAAAAAAAAAACAGAACCCACTGGTCATACTGAGGAAAACCCTATCAGGGCACTAGCTCCAGTGGTAAACAATTCTGAAGTTGGTCAGAGGTGGGGAATCGTCTCCCATGCAGCCAGCAGCTCCCCCGCAAGGAGCGTCCTCATTGCAAAGCTGGGGGACCGTGAGGAGGCGTCTCTGAGTAAACGTGAGCTGAGCCTCAGGCCAGCTGCTGCTGGACTTTTCCCACCCTTCCCAGGTAAAACACCTGAATGTGTGCAAAGACTTTAAAGCCTAGAGGAAAGGGCTTGGAGTCACACCAGCGACAGCACGCAGGCCGACTGGGTGCCTGCAGGCCAGCCAGGACGGTCCTGGCCCCGGGCGCTCTTCTGGAAGCTTTCCATTTCCCTGCCTGAGGTACCCCTCCTGTCCCGGTCCCCACTGCTTTTTTCCTTCCTCACCTCTGCCCGGGGAGAAATTCCAGCAGCAGGTATGGGTGACACATCGTTTTCTTTAGCAGGTGGCAGCCCGGCAACTCCTGCAGAAAGTCCAGCAGAGCCCCACTCACACGGGGCCACTCATAGAGCCCTGGGCCCTACTCCCTCCCACCAGCACAACCCCGAGACTGCTGACGGGGCAGAGAATATGGCGTCAGGCACAGCTGCAGAGGCTTTTGCTGCCTGGAGGGGTGTTTATATTGACCTCAACCCAGGCACACCTGGGAAGGGCTGGCCTGCCAGGTCAGGCTGCCCAGGTCAGCCAATCCTCGCCCCTCAGGGGCTCAGAGTTGCAGATAATGGGCCTTGCTGCACCGGCCAGATCCAAGGAACAGGTGTAGGGTCCCGAGAGTCAGGATAGACAACGGGTGGCAGCCCTGGCTTGTTTTCTAATCATTTTATCTGGTCCATGAGTGGAAGACAACTTCAAGAAGGCCCTCTCCTAATGAGAGGAACCCAGGAGTCAGGGAGAGGAGGGTTGGTGGGTGGAGAAAGAGGCCTGGTGCCCCGGCTGCAGTGGAAGCCCCTGGAAGACCAGGTGGAGGGAGGCCGCACAGAGTGAAGCCTAGGGTTACAGACATGTCGGAGCTGCTGTTTGTTAGTTCAAGCCCTGCTCTGAGGTGCTCTGTGTCAGCTCTGAGCGATAGGTGTGCTTGGGGTGCTCTGCAATGAGGGCTATGTGCACGGTTCCTGTGTGCCCAGCTCTGCCGGGGAACCTGTCCAAGGGAGCTCCATATCCAGGGAGGGGCCTGCCCACGAGAGCCCCGTGAGCTGCTGGGTACCTGCCCAGGTGAGCTCCATATCCTGGGAGGGACCTGCCCACGAGAGCCCCGTGAGCTGCTGGGTACCTGCCCAGGTGAGCTCCATATCCTGGGAGGGGCCTGACCATGAGAGCCCTGTGGGCTGCTGGGTACCTGCCCAGGTGAGCTCCATATCCTGGGAGGCCCCTGACCACGAGAGCCCCGTGGGCTCCTGGATACCTGCCCAGGTGAGCTCCATATCCTGGGAGGGGCCTGACCACGAGAGCCCCGTGGGCTGCTGGGTACCTGCCCAGGTGAGCTCCATATCCTGGGAGGGGCCTGACAATGAGAGCCCCGTGGGCTGCTGGGTACCTGCACAGGTGAGCTCCATATCCTGGGAGGGGCATAACCACGAGAGCCCCGTGGGCTGCTGGCTACCTGCACAGGTGAGCTCCATATCCTGGGAGGGGCCTGACCATGAGAGCCCCGTGGGCTGCTGGGGACCTGGTAAAGGACGCCAGGACAGTCAGTGAAGCCACAGAGGATATACATCCAGTAGTTCCTAATTCCTACACCCTGCTGGCCATTCTACCATCCACCAGGACATGGTATTCTGTATTAGACTTCAATGATGCCTTCTTCTGTATTCCATTAGTCCCAGAGTCACAAGAAATTTTGGCTGTGAGTGGCAGGACATACAACATACAACAAAAACAATACTGCTTGGCCGTCCTGCCCCAGGGGTTCAAAAATTCCCACACCATCTTCGGGGAAACGTTAGCTAAAACCCTAAAAGATCTACCTCTGGAGAAGTGAACCCTCTTTCAATATGCAGACGACATTCTGGGCTTCCCTGGTGGCGCAGTGGTTGAGAATCTGCCTGCCAATGCAGGGGAAACAGGTTCGAGCCCTGGTCTGAGAAGATCCCCTATGCCACGGAGCAACTAGGCTTGTGAGCCACAATTACAGAGCCTGCGCGTCTGGAGCCTGTGCTCCACAATAAGAGAGGCTGCGATAGTGAGAGGCCCGCGCACCGCGATGAAGAGTGGCCCCCGCTTGCCGCAACTAGAAAAATCCCTCGCACAGAAACGAAGAGCCAACACAGTCATAAATAATAAATAAATAAATTAAAAAAAAATATGCAGACGACATTCTGATCGCCAGCCCTACTAAGGAGGCCTCTGGACTACCTAGCCAATAAAAGATAGAAGGTGTCCAAGAAAAAGGCTCAAATATCACAGACTAAGGTGACCTGCCTGGGCTTCATTCTCACAGAAGATCGGAGAAGCCCATCCCAGGAAAGGGAAGAAGCCATTTGCAGCCTCACCCTTCCTAAAACTAGAAGACAGCTTAGGGGTTCCTGGGGAGACCGGGGTTTGCTGCATCTGGATCCCTAACTACAGTCTAATACCTGGGCCTCTATATGAAACACTGAAAGGAAAAGATGATGATCCTTTTGAATAGAATCCAGAAGCGGCCTTTCAAGAATGGAAAGAGCAGTCAATTCAGACCCTTGCCCTGGACCTCCCTAATTTAGCTAAACCCTTTGACCTTTACATTCCTGGTCGAAGGCGAATCGCCCTTGGAGTTTTAGTGCCAAAACTGGGACCACTTGAAATGGAACAAAGCAAAAATGCCCTCCAGGCATTGGCCAGCCACCCCATCCGACCAGGATACTGGGGGTATCTAAAAACCTGGAAATGAGCAGCCCGCAAGGCCAGCTCCCTCCTAAGGGTAAGGGACGCCACTTGGTGATCCTAACCACCCACCATGCCCTGAAGTTGCAGGGATCACTCCGTGGGCACAATGACCTCGAGTGAGGAGGCCCTCCAACTCCAACCTCCAGAGAGACAACCTGGGGCAACAGGCCCCCATGACGACTCGTGTGACCATCACTTGACCTGGAGCTTCTGTCAGAAAACCAAAAGAGGGTGCCCCAAAAGAACAGACTATTGCTTGCAGGACTTACTGCACCCAGAGCGGAGCTAATAAACCTGGCAGGAGATCCGTAAATAATGCTGCCACCATAGAAAAGCCTACAGACACCATGGTGACGGGGACCAATGAGACCAGATGTACTCCTGGTTACTTCAAAAGGGCGGTGACTGAGTGGCCGTCATGGTCCTGGATCACCACCGGCCCTGGACTGCCTGGGAGTTGAGCAGGCAGGGCTCTGACACCTGGTGCTGTTTGTACGTAATTCAGTGGCCTAACTGAAGAAAGCGCAGACTACTGGTCAGAGCATCTAGGCTGGCAGAAACCGTCAGCCTAAGGGGGCAGAACCAATGTGGAGCAGGGTAAAACCAGCCCCCCCAGCGTCCCTGCGCATCTCTTTCCTGGACCCTTAAAGGTCATTAGAATCTATAAAACTTCCAACGCTGGTGCTCAGGCAGACGAGCAGTGAGGGAGGAGGCCTGGGGACAATCAACCTCACCTGGAGGCTGCTGGGGAGAAGTCCTGCCCCTCCCCCCGGGTATGAGGACACCCAACTCAGCACGAAGCATTTACAGAAGAGGTGTCTGCACCCTCAGCGCCCCAAGAATGTGGAATGGGACAAGCGGCAGAGGAGGGGTTTGTCACCGGCAAAGCCCATTAAAAATTCCTGGGACATAAAAATAGAATCTGGGCAATAAAATAAAGTTTAACCATTTTTTCCTTTCTGCTTTTTCTAATTTCACTTGTTCCTAGGTTTCCACAGGCAGAGGTCCCACACCTGGCACTTCAGACCCGATTTCCTAGTGCAAAATGGCTGGGCCGACACCTCAGCTCTCGGGGCCCTGTGCAGACTCCGCCACATAGAGCCTGAGCTCCAGCCAACCCAACCCTCGAGAGCTCCACCCCGTCCCTCCCGCTGACACTGACGGGATCCCTACACAGCAGCCCGGCCCACAGCCCGCGGGGGAGCGTACACTCTCACCTCTCCATTCTCTGATCAAAATATAAAGTTTTCCTTTGCTTCTGAACCAAACTCAGTCTCGATCTGTTTGCTCCAATGACACTGGGCAGGGGGACCCTTGTTGGGGCCGACTCTGCAGGATCAGTAACAGAATTTGAGAACATTGTACCTTCAATGAACAGATGTGTGAGCCAAATATTGTAACTTCAATGAACAGATGTGTGAGCCAAATATTGTAACTTCAATGAACAGATGTGTGAGCCAAACTGTAGTTAACAAGGAGCAGTGTATAAGGCTCGTGTAAAATAAGGTATTTCTAACACTTCCATTTGATAGTTCCATCACTTTATTATAAGCAAGTTCAGTGGAGGGGTTTGTCGTATTTGTCAGGTCAACATTAGAGAAATGCAGTGATTTCTTTCCAAGGATGTGGATCTACTAATCTTGGCTGAAGTTTCAATCTTGTTTTGAATGATTTTTCATTGAAAATGATACCTCTCTTTCAGCTCCTAGATTTCTGAGAAGTATAAAATCTTGTATTTTTTTATTACCAAAGGGGAAAGGTGGGAGGAGGGATAAATTAACAGTTTCGGATTAACATATACACACTGCTATGTATAAAATATATCATCAACTAGGAACTGCTGTATAGCACAGGGAACTATACTCAATATTTTGTAATAACCCCTAAGGGGAAATAATCTGAAAAACAATCGATATCTATATCAACATCATCTATCAACTACAGATAAAATGGAAACTAAAGGAGGTCAATGGTGAACGTTTCTGACCATGAAGACTGCAATCCTCTAAAGTTCGGACAATGCCTACAGCCCAGTCCCTTAATGAACATACATGTACCAGTAGCTTAAAAATTCCCCAGATTGGGGTTCGGGGAGACACTGATTTGAAAAAATCCTTGGTGTTCTCGTTACATACATGGGACATTTCCTGGAGCTAAAACATGCCTGAGACACCCAGAAGATGGTACACGGTTGGATCAGGAAGATTTTAGAAAAGGCACCTCATCTCCTAATCCCCTGGTTGTCGGGTTCACCCCTCCAGCCTCTT